>NW_006285258.1:3995612-4013609 GCF_000327345.1 Myotis davidii
ATTATGGATATTAATATAATAAAAAATAATTTTCTTAATTATAAAAATAACTCTGATTACTTTTAGAATGGTCCTCCCAGAGATAACAACTATAAACAATAGGAGAACGAACAAACAAGACTTCCTGGAAGCAATGGAGGCTGAACAAAGTTAAACAGATTATGGAGAGGATTGGTTTGGAAGAGGGAAATGGTTAAGGGTGAGTTTTCTTTGTCTTGTTTTTTTTTACAGTTGAATACATGTGGCAGCTAAAATACCTGTAGAAAACCAATAGTCTTTCTGGCCTGAAGGATCAGAGAGCAGAGCTTAAGGCAATCATGGCCCCTGGGAAGTGAGGGAGGAATTCTGGCAATGACAAATCCTAAGAGAGAAACCAAAAATTCTGTGTACAAATTTTTGCTAAAACTTGTACTGATTCCTGAACTCCTTATGGGTGGGTCAGATTTTAAGTAGCTTAGCTCAGGATAAAATAACAGATTTGGGCTAGTGCCCAAGAGACAAAAACTTGCAGTTTAAATTCAGCTAAGTTACTTATCTGCTAAACTAAACCAAAACAACAACAAAAAACAAAACAAAAAGTAATATTCTTCAGAGGAATGTAACCTATTCCAGAGTCTCCCTAGATAAGGTTCACAATATCAAGAATACAATCCAAATTTATTTAACATAATAGAAACAAAAAATATGATCTATTCTTGAGAAGAATGACAATCAAAAAAGATGAAACCTGATATGACCCAGCTTTTGTAATTATCAGTCAAAGGATTTTAAAGCAGTTATTATAACTATGCACAATTATGTAAAGGAAAATATGCTTAAAATAAATAAAAAGACAGGAAATTTCAGCAAGAAAATAAACCATGAAAAGAACCAAACAAATTCTTGAACTAAAAATTAAATTACATGAGATATAAAATTTAACAACAGAAAGGAGGAGACAGAGGAAAGAACCATTTAAGAGCCGAAAGGAGAAGACAGAGAAAGAACCACTGAACTTGAAGATAAATCAACAGAGTTATCTAATCCAAAGTACATGAGCAAAAACACTTTAAAAATAAAGAAATAGTACCTCATGGATTTGTGGTACAATATCAAAACACTTAACATATGTATAATTGGAGGCTCAGAAATAAGAAGAAAAAGCAAATGCAACACACAGAAACATTTTAAGAAATAATGGCCAAAATACCCCAATTTTGTGTAAATTATAAGTTTACAGTTTATAAAAGCTTAGCAAACCCAAAATCAGAGTATAGTCAAACTGCTTAAAATTAAGAATAAAGAGTAAATCTAGATAGCAGCCAGGGGGAAAAAAAGCAATGCATTACATATAAGGGTACAATAATTTGAATGAGTACAAATTTTATATAGCAGTGCCACTTTTAATACTTTGATATTAAAAATTCTCAGAAACAATGAAGAGAGAAGACAGCTACCCAACATCTTTAAAGAACTATAAGAAAGAGAGAAAAAAACCTGTTTGCCCAAAACTATATTAAAATTTTTATATCAACAAAAATATTGTTTAAGAAGTGGAGGCAAATAAAGATATTTTCAGATAAAAGAAAATTCAGAGAACTTGTCTTAAACAGAACTACACTAAAGATATGTTAAATGAAGTTCACGCTGATGGAAAATAAGGCCAGATGGAAACCTGGTTCTTCATAAAGAAGGAAGAGAGGGAGGGAGGAAGAGAAGTAGGGAAAAAGGAAGAAAGAACATCTGAACTAGTAAAAATAAAATATTATTTTTCTCTTAATTTCTTTAAAATATGTGACAGTTTAAAGGAACACCTGTAACATTGTCTCATGAGTTTATAATGTATATAGATGTAATACATATGACAATTGTAGCATAAAGGCTGGAGGTGGCTGATAAGTGGACCTATATGGATGCACGAGAGTTACATTTTACATGGAGTCATACAGTTATATATCTTGATAGCAGTTTGAGTTACACAGATATATGCATTTACTAAAACTCAGTGAATTTATATCTCATATTTGCACATTTTACTTTATATAAAAATTACCTCTAAAGAAAATTACTACAAATAATATTGAACTCGAGTTAATAATATGCATACTGAAACATTCATTTTGAAATACATAAAAAGTAAGAGAGATTGATGTATGGCTAGAGGAATGGATAGATGGGATAGATATGTGATAAAACACATATAGCAAAATGTTATTGCTATAATCCAGGCAGTAGAAATATAGTTGTTTACTGACAAATTTTTTTAACTTTACTATGTGTTGAAAATGTTTATTATAAAATGTTGGAAATAGGAGATTAAAATTATAATTGTAAATATTTATATTAATATGCTCCTTTACTGATTTTTCCAGAGTAATAATATTTATTACTGGTTGAAAGAGGATTTTTAACATGGCATTAGGACACTTTTTTAAACCCAAATATATATATATTAAAAAACAGGTCCCATACACTTATTTAGTATAGAAGTGTCTTAGTCAGCTTCAGTTGCTATATCAAGGTGGCTTAAACAAGAGACATTTATTTCTCACAGTTCTGGAGACTGAGAAGTCAAGATTAAGGTGCTGGCATATTTGGATTCTGGTGAGAATCCTTTTCTTGGTTTGCAGACAGCTGCCTTCTCTCATGTTCTCATGGCCTTGAGAGAGAAAGAGTGCTCTAGTGCCTTTACCTCTTCTTCTAAGGACACTAAGTCCGTCATGAGAGCTGCACCCCCAAAACCTCATCTATACCTAATTACCTCCCAAGACCCCAGCTACAAATATAATCACATTGTGAGCTTAGGGCTTCAATTTTGTATTCAGGGTCAGGGGACACAACCATACATTAGCCTATAACAAGAAGTTACTAAAAAAGGGAACTCAAAATTGTATCATACAGCAGTGCCACTTTTAATACTTTGGTGAGTTATCTTTCAGTATTTTAAAACATTAATATGTTATCTTTTCTATTTTGGTTATTTTATTAAGACATTAAATATTTTTCTAAAATATAATTTCTAATGGCTAAATTATATGAAGATACAAAAATTAATAACATCTATTATTTGACATACATTGTTTTTGAATTTTCACATAAATGCTCACATAAAAAGAGGTCATAGAACCTGGCCCGTGTGGCTCAGTAGATTGAGCACCCCTATTTAATATTCTTTATTTCAGTCAGTGTATGCTTAATTTCTAGTTGGTTCTTTATCACAACATCAAGGGTCTCATTAGATTTCTTGAGGATCTCACTACATTTATCGGCTGTCTCACCAGTCTTTTCGAGGGCCTTATTAAGTTTATCGGCAGCTGCTAGACAGTTCTTTAAAGACCTTAAAAGTGTGGTTTTGAACTCTATATCCAACAGTCTGCTTTCCTCCAATTCTGTCGTTTGTGTCCTGTTTCTTTGTCTCAGCATTTTTTATGCTTCGCTGCGTCGATAGAGTGCCTTTCTGTGCTAAGTGTCCCAATTACCTGAGGTAGACACTCTTGGTGCACCCCCTTGTGGGCTTTGTGCACAGTCTTGTTGTAGTTAAGCCTTGATTGTTGTAGTTATCACTGTGAGGAATTGACCTCCAGGCCAACTGGCTGTGAGAATCAGCTCTGTCTGCAGTGGGAGAGCTTCTGTGCTGGAGACACCCCTCTCGGGCTAGACTTGGGGCTTTGGTGAGCACCCCTATTTAATTCCCAGTCAGGACACATGCCCAGGTTGTGGGCTCAATCCCAATGGTGGGTATGCAGGAGGCAGCCGATCAAAGTTTCTCTCTCTCTGCCTCGCCCTTCCTCTCTATCTAAAAAACAATAAAAACATATTTTTGAAAAAGAGGTCACAGAGTAGGAATCAATAATCAGAGAGCATGAGACTTCTTTATGGCAATTGACAAAATTAGAAGTCATTGCCTTTAAAATTCTGATGGGAAAGATTTTCAGTTCATAATTCAAAACTCACCCTGTCAATAAGATGTACATTGCAATATCTTTTAAAATTTACTCATTTTTTTAGGAGACAATTATGGGATGTGCATTGCCAAAACAAGGTGACAAACAAAGAAATGTGGAAAACATAGATATCCAGGGAACAAGGATCCAATGGAACACAGTGGAAAAGGAAGGAAATCTCAGGATGACTGTGAAGAGAAGTCCTAACAGTATAACAGATCTCCAGTGCAATCAGAAGGATGGAGATACCCAAGAGAGTGAGTTCTTAAAGAAAAAGGAAACTTATAGAATACCTTATAGAGTTTGAACTTGAGAGAATATTTTTAGTTCAGTTGAAGAATTGTGGATAAAATAATAAGAGATAAGTATATAAAAGTTGAGGAAATAAAAAGGCAGTATTTCCTCTAGAAAAAAAAGTTGCACATGGAAAGAAACCTTATCATTGTATACTATAGGCTCATTCCTGAATAATATTAATTTTATTATAATAATGTAAGTACTTTATACTGATTTAAGCAAAAAGAGCAAAAAGCTATATTGAGATTATCATTGATACACACACACACACACACACACACACACACACACACACATATACATACAAGCAGGGTATGTAAGAGTTAAATTTTTATTTTATACTAGAGGCCAGGTGCATGAATTTGTGCATGGGTGGGGTCCCTCGGCCAGGCTGGCGATTGGGGCCAATCGGGGCTGGCCAGCTGGGGAGGGACCATGGGAGGTTGGCTGGGGGAGCACACTGACTACCAGGGGGCAGCTTCTGCATTGTGCATCTGCTCCCGGGTCGTCAGTGCTCGTCATAGTGACCAGTCCACCGGTCGTTCAGTCGCTTAGGCTTTTCTATATATAGATAGTGGAAATAAAACATAAAATTAAAAAATTTAAAAAAATTAGCATAACACATTATTAAGAATTTTGAAATAAATTCTAGAAAACACAGACAAAGAAATTGAAAGGTATTGCCACTGGAGGACAAGAATTGGGAGTAGAGAAAGATGGGGCAGGATTTTGTTTATATATATATATAAATAAAAAAAAATGTATATATATATATTTTTTTTATTACAAATTTTAAAAGTCTTAATGGGAGATGTGTATGTATTTTGCTAGTCCAGGTTGTAGGAAGCTGTGAATAGGGCTTACAAAGCCTAACCACATTGTTCTGACACTCCACATAATTGCCTTGCCTGGTTATAAAACTGCTTTCAGTAAGCCCTGTCACCTAGGTATAACATTTGGATTCTGGGTAGAATTTTTTACATCATTACCAGACTCATCCTATGACAGACTCTAAGATAATTACTAGTTATCTCAGAGGTATAGTTGAATTGCTGCTGTGAAAAAATGACTTGCTTGCAGGCATGGTAACTGGTTAAAGGCAGGCACACCACAGTTCCCCATCATGGATACATTTATTTATTCATTTTATTTTATTTTTTAAATTTTTTTTTATTGATTTCAGAGAGGAAGGAAGAGGGGAGAGATAGAAACATCAATGATGAGAGAGAATCATTGATCGGCTGCCTCCTGCACACCCCTCACTGAGGATTGAGCCTGCAACCCAGGCATGTGCCCTGACTGAGTATTAAACCTTGACCTCCTGGTTATAGGTCAGTCGACTCTCAGCCACTGAGCCATGCTGGCCAGGCATCATGGATACATTTAAACAGAAGCTAGGTTAAGGCTTTAGGGAAGGTTGTCGAGACTTTTCAACTAGGCATAGGGTTGGAGTATGCAACTCTGAAGTGCCTCCACCCTGAGATTCTATGAAGGAGTTTCATTCTTTCTTAGAATGGCTACAGGTTACTATTTAATGGATTAGGACTCAGGAAGAGGAGTCAATGATTTCTTTACTTTTTCTGTCAGTGTTGAGTTATACTCAGTATCTTCCCATTTCCTTTCAAATGTTCCTTGTATGTTTTAAAATAATGTATGTTATTTATTTTGGAGGCCCCTGTTTTATATGTGGTCATTTGATTAAGCTTGACAAATGTGTTTGTTTAAATTTTCTATGTCCTTACAATTTCTTGTTCACTCAGTCTGTCAGTTATTTTAAGAGGTAGGAGAAATCTCTCACAAAGACAGTGAATTCATCAATATGTCCTTGTGGTGGTTTCAAAATTCTGTATATATTTTTGAAGCTGTCTTATGTTAACATACATTTAGAATTAATATTCCTTCTTTGCTGGGGTCCAGCCCCAGCAGGTCCAGGGGTCCCCAAAGGTGTGGACGGAGTTGGCGAAGAAGGAATGACACGGAGACAGCGTTCAGTTGATCCGCAGCTTTGCCAGGATCTCTAGCCACAATCTCCAGCCAAGTGCTGTGTCCATGATTTCTTGCTAGGTTCTCCAGCCAGGTTCGGTCGCCAGGTTCTGTCTAGGTTCTCCAACCAAGTTCTGTAGCCAGGTTCTGTCCAGGATCTTTTGCCATGTTCTCTCCAGCGACGTTCTTCTGTCTCTAGGTTCTGTCTTCTAAGTTCTGTGTCTTGTTGTCTTGTTACATCTGTATTTATACCAGTTGATTCACTCCTATCAATCTCTATTCCAAAGATTAGGGCGTTTCTTATCTCCATTCCAGGGAGGAAAGATTATGTAGCTTAAGCATGATTGTTCGTAGTTAAAGAGATTAATTACCCGCCTGGCATTTAGTAAAGGGATTTTATTCCCTCCCTAATTTCAGGGGAAAATCTCTACCTGGGGAAACAACCTTTCTTGGAGAGGTGACCTTGGTTAAAACACATAGTGCCAAGAAGGTGAGCAAACATATTAAGAACAGTATGCCATATATGCCAGGTCCCTTGAAACAGCAAGGATGGACCCGCTCCTGGCACTTCTTGGTTTACTAAAACGTAAAAAAAAAAAAAAAAAAAAAATCTACCTAGTGGCCTTCTTTATCTTTGGTAAAGTGTTCACCTTCCATTTAAAGTTAATATAACAATGCCAGATTTTTTTTCATTAGTATTTGACTGGTATATCATTTTTATCCTTCTACTTTCAACATTTATATTTTATGCTTTTGATGTGCAGAATTTTAGTTCACTTAAAAAGCAATCCCACAAGTTATATATCATTTTTGTTTTATGCAGTTATTTTTTGTTGAGATTTATCCAAATTCTTATTATTTTTCTCACTAGTATTTCCTCTTATATTTCAGACTTTCCTTTTGAGACTACTTTCTTTTTTGCTGTAGAAGTTCCTGTGGTAAATATTGGAAGTAATTCTTTTAGTTTGTCTGAAAATTTTTTAAAAATTTATTTTTTACTTCAATGTTAATAGACAACATTGCTGGTACAGATTTATAAACTGAAAAGTTCATTCAGTGCTTTGAGACATTATCCCATTGTCATGCTTTTCTTGTTGGTGAGAAATCAGCTTTTGTCTAATTGATGTTTCCTTGAAAATTATCTGTTGGTTTACTCCTTGGCTGCTCTTTTTAGGGGGGTGCTTGTGGGGAAGTGTAGTGTACTTTTAAGATCATCATCTTTTTAACTTGATGTTTTACTGTCTCATTACAATATGTCTAGTGAAGATTTGTTTGTATCTATTTTGCTTGGGGATTCATGAGTTTAATAGATTCTGGAAAAATCTGTTATAATCTCTTCAAAATATTGCCTCTCCCTATTACCTCCTACAGTAGGACTCTGATTAACTGTAGTTCAAACTTCTCAATCCATGTTCTATTTCACAATTTTTATGTCTGTATCTATTGACTTGCATTGTAGTTATTTCTTTAGTCCTGTTATTCACTTTGCAAAGTCTCTTTTCAGCTGCATCTGATCTGCTGTTTCATCTGTCATTGAATTTCTAAACATTTTATGTGCTTTTCAAGAAATGATTTCTTGCTATTTTTGATAAACCCATTCTTTGACATATTTTTGATAGTTTTAAAGAATGTTAAGCAAAGATACTTTATATTTATTTTAAAAAATTATTCTAACATATCCAGTTTTTGTAGGTATAATTCTAAAGTATATTCTTTCGTCAAGTTTGGTGACATTTTTTTAAGGGGAACTCAAGTGTTTGAAACTTTATTCTTGAAATTCACTGAATCCTGGTTTAATTAAAGCGTGCTACCAGCAAAGAACTGTGTTTGCTTCTGCAGCATGCATAGGGCCTTTACATCCTGAGAACCCTTTAAATGAAAAAAAAAAAAATTCAGCCTTAGCCGATTTGGCTCAGTGGATAGAGCGTCAATCCATGGATTGAAGGATTCTGGGTTTAATTGGGTCAAGGTCATGAACCTGGTCAGGGTGCTGTGCAGGAGGCTACCAGTCGATGTGTCTCTGTCACATGAATGTTTCTCTCTGTCTCTTCCTCTCCTTTTCACTCTCTCTAAAAATCAGTGGGAAAATATCCTCGGGTGAGGATTAACCAAAAAAGAAAAAAGTTTTTTGAACCCAATAGAAATTTAACTCCATGCTATGATTTTAGAAATTTCAGGAGAGAAATTTTATTTCCTTTCTCTGAGGCAAGTCTGAGATAGGCAAATTTCTTTCAATGGGGCTTTTGTTTCTTTGTTTTCCATTTTGCCCACTAAGAGTGTTACCCTGCAGGGGTCTTGCTTTATGTGGGGGATCTGACCTGACTCTCCCTGCGTGGGCGCTGTGCTTCTGCTCCTGTGCCCCTTTTTCCCATAGGCCGCCAGGGATTGACAAATATTTTTACTGCAACCTTTGACTTCAGTGCTGGCTCACCCTCTGAATTCATGCTTTCTTGTGATTTGGGGCCTCTGAGGATTTTCCTAACTTTCTTGCCACATAAACTATTTATTTAATGACTCGAGGGATTGCTTACTCACTGGAATTGAAAGATACTCTAACTGGGTTTGAGGGAATAAGATCAGAGTTTTTGTGGGTCATTAGTTGGCTGTACATCTGTAAAGACCTCCTACTGTATATAAAACATACATAACATATGCCTTTTATCTGATATTTTGAAGTGTACTGTACTAGGAGAAAATTGCTGGCTATTTAATTCAGCATATTGAAAGAAATAGAAATAGTTTGCTTCCATTCATTATTGATTTTTTTCTTTTTACTTCCCCCCTCTCTGTCCCTCTCTGTCTACTCTGTTGACTTTCTTGTTTTTATTCATTTTCACTATTCCATTTTTTGTCATTCTATTTTTTTTCACTTGTCCTTGGCCTTTTTATTTCTTTTTACATTCTTGCCTCTTTATTGTTATGTTTCTTTTCTTTCTTTGTTTTATTTCTTTCCCCTCTGTTCCTTTCCTCCCCCTTTTCTTTCTCTCGTTCATGTACTTTCCCAACAAGGGCCAAAAGATTATTCTTGGTCTCACCTAGAACAATTGTTTAATAATCTCTTTTATAAAAATTAGTTTAGCCAACACCGATTAGAACGAGGAGTCTATGTCATTGGAATGAGGTCAAACTTATAGTGCCTTTCATATAATGAGTGCTCAATAAATGTTTTTGTTTTTGAGTGCAACTTCAATAAGGATTCTAACGCGCCTACGGTAAGCACGCCGTGAGATAAAAATGCTGCCAAGCAGACCGTACCTGTGACTCAATCAAGCCTAACCCGCACTGACAGGGAAGCGGATGGAATGTTAATTGGGAGCAGCTGGGTGACTGGCATGCCTGCAGCCACAGGACGGGGCCAAGGAGCTCTCACCGAGTGTACAACTTACATTTATCAAAGACCCCAGAGGCTTTTTAATGAGAATGACCTCTGGTTAAAATTAGAGTGAAGGGGAAATAAAGATAGTAATTTGGGTCTTAGCATATTTTCCACCTAGTAGCCACTGTCCTAGAAAATGAAACTCATGGAATTCTCAGAATAGTAATGACTTGGCCTTATAATCTCGAGAACCCCGTTAGGTGGGCTCACCACTTGTTGGTTAGCAATATTGGGAAATATGCCATGTGAAGAAAACTGAGATTACCTCCCCCCACCACCCCCAGTTTCAAATACTCTTATTGTTGTCTTGGCTGATAGAAAACAGGCTGTGTTGATTGGATTTGCCTCTCTGAGAGGGATTGCTTACTCACTGGGATGGAAAGATACTCTAAATGGGCTCAAGGGGAATAAGATCAGAGTTTTGGGGGATCGTTAGCTGGCTGTACATCTGTAAAGACGTCCCACTCTATGGAAAATCCTAAATTGAGGCTGGAATAAAGTGACAAAGCTAACCTACAAGTTCTAAGATACATTTTGGTGGGGACCCCCAGACAGCTCCTTTTGGGTTTCCACCAGGAGGAATTAGTAATCTCCCTGTCCACTAAACGAGGCCTTTGGTTTGTGACTAGAAAGCTGGCTGATGCAACTTGATTGTAAAAACACTAGTTTGACTTTGAGTATGTTTGAAATGTTCAAGTATGATTAGTGTGTAACTATATACTAGTATGCTGTTTTATCTATTTTTCCCTCCACAACACACACCTTTACTTTCTGGAGTATTTTAAAGCAAATTCCTGACATAGCAGCATAGTATTTCATCTGTAAATATTGTAACATCCTGGCTACTCTTGAGAAGGGTCAAGGTTGCACCCAGCCGGTCCATTAGATAGAGGAAGCCGCAAGACATGAATCTGGCCCATGATACTTCCTCTCATGTGCCTAGCGATTTCTATGGATGTGTCAGGAGCATTGTAAGTACTTTACATTTTTAAACCCATTTCATGCCATTGACCAACTTGGAGGGAGTTGGTTTCCTTAAGGACCCACAGACTATTAACCAACTCCACCTCTACATCCCACCAGCATATGCCCCCTCTGTACAAAGGGCTAGGAACTGGGACCCCCTGGACCCCCATTTGGCTAACATTTCCCCCTTTTTCTCTACCACTAGCCTCAGAAGGATGGAGGCGACTACACTGGTTGCTTTTGTTTTACCTATATCTGAAAGTTCCATTCTTTGGATAAAAGACCATTTATTCAGAGCATAAAGAAATGTTTTTATTCTGGGAACCTGGAAGGTATTCTGTCATCAGAGCACTGTTTAAAGCCATCTTTACATTTTTACGATTAAACAGTGTTTATTTCAGGTATCTTCTGCTTCTTTGGAATGATTGTGAAGAAATGCAAAATGTATGTTGAACAGACAGGCATATTTGGAATTAATCAGCTTTCTTTCCCTCAGAAGGTACAAGGAAAGTACGTTATAGATTATTGTCTACTACGGTAGTCTTTCAGGTTGAATACTTTAAGTTGGAAAAAGGAGGCCTTTCCAACCCTCTAACCCAAGGAAGTTTGTTCACTTGCATTTTGACTCAAAAATACATTTTGAACAGATGAAGAAATTGTATAATATTTTAAATACATTATTTTATAGTTTAAAATTATGAATATACATCCTCTGAGAACTCAGATGTGCATAGGATGATTTTTTTCATTAGGAAGAGGTCCTAAGCAGTGATCTTCCTCCAAGTTTATGGAACTATTTTCCTATGTGTGTGTGTGTGTGTGTGTGTGTGTGTGTGTGTGTCCTTTTAGCACTTGTAAGGTTTCATTTTTACATTTAATTTTTGGTCCTTGGAAATATTTTCAAGTAGTCAGGCAGTGGTCATAATGGTTTATATTGAATAAACCATTTTTTCCCCAAAAGTATAAAACCCTACCCGATTCCCAGAGTAATTTCTTAAATGTAAGTGTTTCAGGATAGTTTATTCTGTTCCATTAGTGTCTATAGTTCTGGTACCAATATCACACACTATTATACTTTAGGTAACTTCAAAATAAACTTTTGTATCTAATAGGGGAACTCTGTGTCAGAATGACCTAGAAAGTTTTGAAAAGTTCTGATTCCTAGGCACACACCAGACTTACTGAATCAGTAGGACTCTCAAGAAATGAGTCCAAGATGCATATTTTTGGAAGCCTCCCCTGATGTTTCTGATGTGCAGCCAGTTAATGTAGAGCTATATCCTGATGTTTAATGGCTGTATAATAGTCCATGATATGTGTATGCATGTTATTGCTATTACCCTGATATATATAAACCCTGGGTCAAAGGACCAGTAACTACTAAGGCTCCATCAATCAGAAGTCAGTTCTGCAGTCAGCACTGGGCTGCCTGCCTGATTGGGCCTAAACCAGGCATCGGACATCTCCCAAGGGGTCCCCGATTGGAGAGGGTATAGGCAGGGCTGAGGGAACCCCCCTCCATGCATGAATTTCATGCACCAGGCCAATAGTAAACAATATTGTAACAGACATTCTTGATTCATAGACACTTTTCCTACTATTGGAATAAATTTCTAAAAATAAAAAAATTAAAATTTTTTTTAAAATATGTTTTTATTGATTTCAGAGAGAAGAAAAAAGAGGGAGAGAGAGAGAAACATAAATGATGAGAGAGAAACATTGATTGGCTGCCTCCTGCACGCCCCCTACTGGGGATAGAGCCCACAACCTGAGCATGTGCCCAGATGTGGAATCAAACTGGCGACCTCCTGGTGCATGGGACAATGCTCAACCAACTCAGCAACAATGGCCAGGCTCTAAAAATAAATTTCCTGAGCGAAAGGGCATTCATATTTTTATGCATTTTGATGCTTAATGCCTACTGACCCTCTAGAATAGAACTGTTTAACATTCCCTCTATTATTGTATGAGGGCATCCTTCCTAATTCTGGGCATTATATTAATACTAGAGGCCCATTGCAGAAAGATTCCTGCAAGAATAGGGCTTCTTCGGGCCTATTCCTGCAAGAATAGGGCTTCCTGCAGCCAGAGCAAAGCAGTGGCTCCACTCCCACTCCGCTGCCGAGGCTCTGCTCCTGTCTCCACTGCCTCTGCTCCCTCCCTTCTCCACTGCTTTGCTCCCTTCTGCAGCACTTGGCTTCCTTCTACGCTGTCTTCAGTCTTTGCTCCACGCCTGTATATGCAAATTAACCACCATCTTTGTTGGGTTAATTTGCATACTCACTCTGATTGGCTGGTGGGCATAGCAGAGTGACACCAATTTGCATGTTTCTCTTTTATTAGTGTAGATTTGCCAATTGTATATGTCTCTGAGAGTTGAGACTTGAGGGCATCAGGAAGAATGAGGAGGAAGAAACATATCTTCAACTCACACTGGTGTATAGCTCCGGAGGAGATGTGATTTAAAACAATGATACCTGTGTTGTACTGTTTACTAACTGTTCCGCATTGGGGGGAAAGTACTTCTGGAGATTACTGAGGCCTAGAGGTTGTTATCCTAGGCTGGGGTGGGGCTGAGAGAGGAGATAATATATGTGAGAAATAGAATTTTCTGTCAACTTGTGGACATGAGATGGTTGTTCTGAAATGGAAGATGTTATCTAGGAGAAAACACAAGTGAGAGTTGGGAGTGGAGTTGGTAGGTAGGAAAGAGAAAGTATTTTCTAAAAATTTCAAGAAATATCAAATAGGAGACTGGATTTCTTAAAATTACCTAAGATGCAGGTTTGAATTATTCTATTTGTATTTTTTAAAAATATCTCAGATATTATCCTTGTGTCATATATATTGCAAATATTTTCCTGAATGTGTTGTGTACCTTTTTAATATTTATGGTGGCTTTTCTTTTTTGACATATAAACATGTTCTTTTTTTTTTATGGTTTCCACAGAAATAGTTCACATTTTTTCAGATAAAAATTGTAATTATTTGGTTAAATTTTAGATGGCACTGGAATTCTTTAGTATTTATGATTAGCTTAGTTAAAATTGACATTTTTATGGTGTTTAATTTTTAAATTTGAGATATATCATTTCTACCCTTTTAATTTTTAATGTTTTTCAGAAAAAATTTCTTGTATTGCTTCTGTTTTCTTTATGTAGCTCCTATATATTTCTTAAGTTTTTCCTAGATATTTTATAGTTTTTGTTGTTCTATATTGTAACTTCTAATGGGCTAATATTGGAATATAAGGAACCTATTGAGTTTGTGCACTAATCAGTAAATTATTGATTTCTTATTAGTTTTATAGTGTTCCAGTTGTTTTTCTTGGTATTTCAGCTAGGTAATCATCAGCAGTAAGTAATAATGATTTTGCCTTTTTCATTCCACAGTATTTATTCCTTATTTTGTTATCTTCTCAGATTGTACTGACTAGCACTTCTAGAATGATCTTAAATCATTCTAGACTCATTTTTGCCTTATATCTGATTGAAAAGAGAGTGTCTTTGTAGCTGTGTTTTTCAAAGTCCCCTTTTATATCCTTTAAAAAGAGTTCAGTAGTCAAGTATGTTTTGAAACCTTATATTAATATATTAAAGGCCTTCAAATATCTGTTGTAAATGCACTTGTTTAAATTTCTTTAAATATGCTTACCATTTTTTAATCAATAATTCGTTGTCCCTTCTCTCTTTTTTAACACAATAACTATAATCTTACTCAACCAGTGCTCTACCTACTCAAGCATGCTGTAAGATGTTGACTTGAAAAAAATTTTTTAAAAAATACATTTTTATTGATGTCAGAGAGGAAGGCAAAGAGAAAGAGAGATAGAAACATCAATGATGAGAGAGCATCATTGATTGGCTGCCGCCTGCATGCCCCCCACTGGGAATCGAGCCCGCAACCTGGGCATATGCCCTGACCAGGAATCAAACTGGCGACCTCTTGGTTCCTGGGTCGACGCTCAACCGCTGAGCCTCACCCGGCTGGGTGACTTGAAACAATTTTTAAGACCACTTTACATAAGTTCCTTTGATTTCTGTATTGCTAGTAATTAAATGATAAATCTTGCCAAACATATTTTTTTAGTATTTAAGATGATAAAATACATATATATTTATATTGATTGACATGATAAATAATACTAATAGTTTTTTAAAAAATATATTAAACTGTCTTTGAATTTCTAAAAGAAACCATTCCATGACCATTGGGTTTCATATCTTTTATATTCTTCTGTATCTTATTTGCTAATATTTTATATAATATTTTAGATATATAGTCACAAATGATATTGACCTCTAGTTTTCTTTGATATGTCAGTATCAGCATTATGCCAGATTCACAGAATGAATTCAAGTCTTTCCTACTTTCTCTATGTCCTGGACCAGTCTTATAGCACAGAAATTCTCTGTTCCTCAAGTATTTGAAAGATCTTTCTGGGAATCAGTAATGGTTTGAACACATTGGGTCTGACACATATTTTGGGAGTGAAGAATCACAGCCCTTCTGTGACAGCCCTTTCAGTGCCATTCATGGTATATACATGGTATATACAGATTTTCTCTTAGTTTTTGCGGTGGGTTGATTGCATGGATGAATCCAATTAATGCCCACCTTGTATCCATGCGCTTTCCAGTGGCTTTGCAACTCTTCCCATCAAGGTGTGGATTCTCTTTCTTTGCATCTTGAATCTGGGCTGATCTTATAACTTGCTTTGGCCAATAGATTCTGATTGAAGTGACATGTGTCATTTCCTAGCTTGTGCCTCTCAGGGCCTTGTGCATTCTGCCCTTACTCTTGGAACCCTGTGAATAAGCGAAAGTTAGCCTGTTGGAGAATGAGAGCACATGGAGGAAACCACAGTGTCCCATCCAGGACCGTCCTAGACCAGCATATAGCCAGTCATCTCCTAAAATGTGCAAGATCTGAGACAAGATTAGCCAAGACAAGATGAGCTGTCCCATTAACCTGCAGCTGACTGCAAACTTATGAGCGAGCCCAGGAAGACCAGAAGAAACACCCAGTTGATGCAGACTCATGAACAGTAATAAGTGCTACTGTTTTAAAATTCTGGGTTTGCTATATAGCAATATTAACTAATGCAGCTGTATTTCTTTAGAAAATCATCATTTACAGGGAGATTTTAAAATTTATTGCGATAGTTTTATATGATATTCTCTCATGAATTTTCTGTTTTCTTCTTATCTGTAGCATTACCTCCTTTATTAATTTTAAGACGTTTACTTGTTGCCTTATGTACGAGTGTGTGTTCTAGTTAGTTTTGTCTCTTTTATTGGTACTCTCAAATAATCCCCTCCTAAATACTTTACATATATATATAAATTTATATTAAAATATACATTTCCTTCTTTTTTATTTGTGTTATTTTTTAATTTAATAAAAAATGTATTAAGCCTGGCTGGTGTGGCTTAGGGTTAAGCATTGACCCATGCACTAAGAAGTCACCAGTTTGATTCCCAGTCAGGGCACATGCCCGGGTTGCTGGCTCCATCCCCAGTAGGCAGTGTGCAGGAGGCAGCCAATCAATGTTTCTCTCTCAATGATATTTCTATCTCTTCTCTCTCTCTTTCTCTCTCAAATCAATAAAAAACATTTTTAAAAATGCATTAAGCCCTAACCGGTTTGACCCAGTGGATAGAGCGCCGGCCTACAGACTGAAGGGTCCCAGGTTCGATTCCGGTCAAGGGCATGTACCTTGGTTGCGGGCACATCCCCAGTAGGAGGTGTGCAGGAGGCAGCTGATCGGTGTTTCTCTCTCATTGATGTTTCTGACTCTCTATCCCTCTCCCTTCCTCTCTGTAAAAAATCAATAAAATATATTTTTAAAAAAATGCATTAAGATTTTACCTTTACCCTCGGTTCAGCTTTGCCAGAGACTCACATTATAAGGTATAACATGTTCATTTTGTTGCATCTTGGTAGTTTTAGCCACTTTTCCTTCTTTTTTTCATTAAACTTTACATAAAAATGAGTTCTTAGTTTTTATTTTAAGTTTTAATTTTTTTTGGTTAATCCTCACTTGAGGATTTTTCCATTGATTTTTAGAGAGAATGGAAAAGAGGGAGGGAGGGAGGGAGGGAGGGAGGGAGAGAGAGCAGACAGAGTGGTGGAGGGAGGGGAGAGAGAGAGAGAGAGAGAGAGAGAGAGGGAGAGGAGAGAGACATATCGATTGGTTGTCTCTGGAGCGGGCTTCGACGAGGGCTGGGAATCGAACCTGCAACCCAGTACGTGCCTTTGACTGGGAATCAAATCTGTGATTCTTCAGTGCTTGAGTCAACCCTCTAACCACTGAGTACACTGGTCAGGACAAAATGAATTCTTAGTTTTTAAGTGTCTTTGACTTTTTCCACTTGTCCTTTAGTTATAAACTTCCAATTTTATGGCACTGTGGTTAGAGAATATGGTCTTTACAACTTTGAGAACTTGAGATTTTTATTTTTGTGGCCTGGGATAGTATTACTTTCTGAAAATAAACCCCTTGACTTTCCATCAAAAGCATATTAACCTTATGGATTAGTAAAATGTGAGAATTTTTATAGGTTGGGTTTCAGTAATACTTTGAGTACTTAATATAATATTATAGATGAGAATTATAAAACTAGAAAGGGATAATGGGAAATCAGCTCAAGAAATGCTGATGGAGTTGCCAGGATAAGAAAGGGAAAAAAAGGCCGGGGGAGCCTCAGCCTTGGTTGGTAACGTTGCCTTAAATGTTTTAGTTTAGTTAAAGAGAGAGCAGAGCAGGTTCTGTTTTTCTTTCTTTCTGAAGGGGCTTTTACACAGAGAACAAAGACTCAGAATTGTATAAACCAAAAGACACCTTGAATGTTGTGCCAGTTCCCACCCCTACTCATCCCTTCATCCCTAGTCCATGGGAATATAAGGAATATAATATTTATCACTTGGGGAAAGACAGCAATTTTACCACCAGGTATCAATAGTTGTAACAGTCATGTGTGGACCTGCCTATGTTCTATCACCGAGGCTGTGCTGGGGAGAAAGCTAAGCAGGTCCCCTATTAAGTGGCTAACTGGGAAGTCATGGTTTCTCATGAGATGCCTGGGTACAAAAAACCCCCAAAACCCTTTCTAATGATATAACCAATAGTAAGCAAGGTACCCATGCCTAAATTCAAACTACTGCATTATATTCAAGTTACATTCTTTCTTTCTTTAATTTTTTCTCTTTATTGATTAAGGTATTACACATATGTCCTTATTGCCCATTGCCCCCTTTGCCCCCCAATCATGCCCTCACCCCCCTGGTGTCTGTGTCCATTGGATAGGCTTATATGCATGCATATAAGTCCTTTGGTTGATCTCTCCCCCTTATTTCTTTTTAGCCTTTACTGCATTTCTAATTCTTCAGTTTTTATTAGTTTAAAGGGCAATCTCTCTCTTTTTTTTTTTTTTCACCCAAATGATTTTA
>NW_006285258.1:4013641-4015333 GCF_000327345.1 Myotis davidii
GTAAATGGGATTGCTTTTTGAGTCTCTCTTTCTGTAAGTTCACTATTGGTGTACAGAAATGCCATATATTTCTTGGTGTTAATTTTGTATCCTGCTACATTGCCAAATTCATTTATTAAGTCTATTAATTTTTTGATGTAGTCTTTAGGGTATTCTATGTACAGTATCATGGACAGTTTTACTTCTTTTCCAATTTTGATGCATTTTATTTCTTCTTGTCTGATTGCAATGGCTAGTACTTCCAGTACTATGTCGAACAGGAGTGGTGAGAGTGGGCATCCCTGTCTTGTTCCTGGTCTTAGGAGAAATGGTTTTAGTTTTTTCCCATTGAGTAAGATGTTGGCTGTGGGTTTGTCATATAAGGCTTTTATTATGTTGAGGTATGATCCTTCTATTCCCATTTTGTTGAGAGTTTTTATCAAGAAAGGGTGTTGGATTTTGTCAAATGCTTTTTCTGCATCAATTGGTATGACTATGTGACTTTTATCTCTCAATTTGTTTATGAGATGTATCACGTTTATTGATTCGTGGATATTGTATCATCCTTGCATCCCCAGGATAAATCCTACTTGGTCATGGTGAATGATCTTTCTGATGTAATGCTGGGTCCGATTTGCTAGAATTTTGTTGAGCATTTTGGCATCTATGATCATGAGGAATATTGGCCTGTAATTCTCTTTCATTGTGCTGTCTTTATCTGGTTTTGCTATTAGGGTAATTCTGGCTTCATAGAATGAGCTGGGAAGTGTTCCTTCCTCTTGAATTTTTGGGAATAGTCTGAGGAGGATAGGTTTTAGTTCTTCCTTGAATGTTTTGTAAAACTCCCCTGTGAAGTGGACTGGCCCCAGGCTTTGGTTTGTTGGAAGCTTTTTGATGACTGCTTCAATTTCTTCCACAGTTATCAGCCTATTGAGATTTTTAGATTCTTCCTGATTGAGTTTTGGAAGGTTGCATTTTTCTAGGAATATGTCCATTTCCTCCAGGTTGTCTAGTTTGTTGGAATAGAGTTGTTCATAGTATTTTTTAACATTCCTTTGTATTTCTATGGGGTCTGTTGCTATTTCACCTCTTTCATTTCTGATTTTGTTTATTTGGGTCCTTTCTCTTTGCTTCTTGGTGAGCCTGGCTAGAGGTTCATCAATCTTGTTTATCCTTTCAAAGAACCAGCTGTTGGTTTCATTGATCTTTTGTATTGTTTTTTTGTTCTCTATGTCGTTTATTTCTACTCTGATTTTTATTATCTCCTTCCTTCTGTGCACTCTGGGCTTTTCTTGTTGCTCTCTTTCTAATTCTTTAAGTTTAGAGTTAGATGATTTACTACCGTTTTTTCTTGTTTTTTTGAGGTAGGCCTATAGAGCTATAAACTCCTCTCTCAGGACTGGTTTCATTGTGTCCCATAGATTTTGGATTGTTGTGTTTTCATTTTCATTCGTTTCCAGGATGTTTTTAATTTCTTCTTTGATCTCGTTGGTAACCCAATCATTGTTTAATAGCATGCAATTCAGCTTCCAAGTTTTTCAATTTTTTTGATTGTTTTTATTGTACTTTATTTCTAATATTATATATTGTGGTTTGAGAAGATGCTTGATATGATTTTAATCTTCTTGAATTTAAATAGACTTTGCCTGTGACCCAAAATGTGGTCTATCTTTGAAAATGTCCCATGTGCACTTGAGAAGAACATATATTCTG
>NW_006285258.1:4015543-4027632 GCF_000327345.1 Myotis davidii
ATCCCAGATCTTTTTTATTTTCATTTGCCTAATAGATATTTTTTCATCCCTTTACTTTCAGTCTGTGTGAGTCCCTTGTTCTGAGGTGGGTCTCCTGTAGATAGCATATATATGGGTCATGTTTTCTTATCCATTCAGTTACTCCATATCTTTTCATTGGAGCATTTAATCCGTTTATGTTTAATGTTATTATTGATAGGTACTTGTTTGTAGCCATTGTTCTGTGCTTTATGCCTGTGTTCCTTCTTCCCTTCCTGTTTCTTCTTTTTACAGCATTCCCTTTAGCATTTCTTGCATTGCTGGCTTGGTAGTGATAAACTCCCTTAGCCTTTTTTTTTTTTATTTTGCCTGTGAAGTTCCTTATTTCCTCTTCAATTTTGAATGATAGCCTTTCTGGATTGAGTATTCTTGGATTCAGTCCCTTGCTTTGCATCACTTTGTAAATTTAAAAATATGGAATGCTTCACAAATTTGCGTGTCATCCTTGTGCAGGGGCCATGCTTATCTTCTCTGCATCGTTCCAGTTTTAGTATATGTGCTGCCGAAGCTAGCACTCAAGTTACATTCTTGATGTATGCTGCTATGGTCGCAGTTGATATTTTTGCTGCTAGTCACATCTTTATCAGCTAAAGACCAGATGTGAAATTTTTATCAGAAAACAAAAAAGAACTTAAGTCCTTCTCACTATCAATAATACAATTACTTTCTTTTTGTTACCACTGATATTTCAAAACACACTTTATCCAATATTTCTGGATTTTAAAATGAAAGGTTTGGAGAAGGAAAGGGAATTAGTGATGGCTTATTAATGGCCTGTGGCAAACCATGCTTTTCAAATTGATGATTTTAAGAAGGAAAAGTGCTTTGAGAGAAATAAGTATTGCGGAACAGCGAATAAATCTTCACTAGACCCTGAAATAGATGAACAGAAAGTAAAATTATTTAGATCTCTCCCTCTCCTTATTCCACCCCCTTCCACCTCTCTCTGAGAATTAGTTCTTTGCACATTCATGGAGGAAACCACCAGGGGGCCTCATGGTGTGCAGGCTAGGTAATTGGAGTTGAGGTTAATATGGCTGCATCCCTTCCACCACGTGGTGGGATGCCAAGATCCTGTTCAACTGCAGATACCACGTTCTTTCTTTTTTTTCCTTGCTAAATGTCTATGAAAATGAGAGGGGAAAAAAGTCAATCCACTTCAAAAAAAATTCTATATCTGAGGTAGAAAACCTGAAGTCTAAAGGGCTGAATCTAGGCCTATGGTTAATAACAGTTACATATAGGATGGCAATTCTGGAAACCCATTTTAGTTGCAGGTTCAACTTGAATAGCATTGTTAGTGTGGATAATTACAACTACCTGCCAGTGAGCAACTAGCACATTGTGAACTTTGTTGCTGGTCATATCTGTCAGGATTTGGCATAAGTTACATCACCCTGTAGAGGACCCAGTCCTCCTTGTTCCTCTGAGGATCTCTTTTAATATTTCTGTGTGCCCTCCCCCAAGTTTGTATAAGCTTTTGCTTTTAATCACCTGCTTCTCTCCAGAAAACTGCCCTGGGATTTCTGAGCCACTTTGTGAGCACAGCAGATCCCCATACCCTGAAGGTGTGGCCTATAGCTAGTGGAAGATGGTGTGAGGTTTTGAAGGCCCAGCTCTCTTGTCTCAACCTAGGTCAACCTCTGTGGTGTAACTAGCTTCCTGGGGTAATTTAATATTTCCTGGGGTAAGCACTTCTGTGGGATCTGGATGGGGCTGGAACTATGACTAAAATTGTACCCTCACTTGACTTCTTCCTTTTCCCAGTTCCACTTCCATCACCTGCTTCATGGTTTCTCTGGGAACCACGTCCTTAATAAGTCACTTGCACGTAAATCCTCATATTAGTGTCTGCTTCAGGTAAATAGGACTCAAGGCATCTCTGAGTATTTTAAGAAGAAATGGATTTAACACAGGGAACCAGGTGCTTTCAGAATTACTGAAAGGAAGCAGGAATCAGAGGCTATAATTGAGTTTAAGGATGCACTGCCACAGTCACAATCCCAGGGAGCACAACTGCCTCTCCACAGTCAAAGCTGGTGGCCAGACAGCAGCACACCATGCCTGGCCAATATCAGGGAGACACGTGTGTTTAAGACCTTGCTTCTAGCTGGGCCCTTCCAAAATCTAGAGCAAGTGGTATCTGACTCAATTCCAATTTCTTTATTATAATTTTTATTAAATTTATTGGGGTGATATTGGTTAATAAAAGTATATAGGTTCAGGTGTACAGTTCTGTAATACATCATCTGTATATTGTATTGTGTGTGTTCACCACCCAAGTCAAGTCTCCTTCCAAAACCATTTATCCCCCCTTTGCTCTCTTCTACCTCCCACCGCTCCCCTTTCCCCGTGGTAATCACACACTGTTGTCCGTGTCTATGAGTTTTTTTCCTTAATCCCTTCACCTTTTCCACCCAGTTCCCCATCACTTCTACCCTCTGACAGCTGTCAGTCAGTTCTCTGTACATATGAGTCTATGTCTATTTTGTTTGTTAGCTTATTTTCTTCACTATATTGCACATATGAGTGAAATCATATGGTACTCGTCTTTCTCTGACTGCCTTATTTCATTTAGCATAATTATTTCATTTAGCATAGCTCTCCAGGTCCATCCATGTTGTCACAGAAGGTAAGATTTTCTTCTTTTTAAAGGCCAAGTATTATTCCATTGTGTAAATGTACCACTGCTTTTTTGTCTACTGATGGACATTTGGGCTGCTTCCAAATCTTGGTTATTGTAAATAACAGTGCAATGAGCATAGGGGTGCATATATTATTTTGAACTAACGTTTTGGGTTTCTTTGGATATATTTCCATAACTAGAATTGCTGGATCAAATGGGAGCTCTGTTTTTAATTTTGTGTGTTCACCACCTGCTGCTCCAACTGCTCCCCACGGTGGCTGCACTAATCTGCATTATTGGTGAATATGTTCTCCCATTCAAAGGGTTGTCTTTTCATTTTGTTGATGGTTTCTTTGCCTGTGCAAAAGCATTTTTAGTTTGATGTAGTCCCATTTGTTTATTTTTTCTTTTGTTTCCCTTGCCTGAGGAGATATGTCAGAAATAAATATTGCTATAAGAAATGTCCAATATTTTACTGCCTATGTTTTCTTCTAGTATTTTCATGGTTTCAAGTATAACAATCTAAGCCTTTAATCCATTTTGAATTTATTCTTGTATATAGTATAAAAGGTGGTCTAGTTTCATTTGTTGAATGTATCTGTCCAACTTTCCAGATACCATTTATTGAATAGATTATCTTTACCTTATTGTATGTTTTTGTCTCATTTTGTCAAATATTAATTGACCATAAAGGCATGAATTTATTTCTGGCCTCTCTATTCTGTTCCACTAATCTGAATGTCAGGTTTTATGTCAGTACTATGTAGTTTTGATTACTATGGCCTTATAATATAGTTTAATATGAGTTAGTATGATTTCTCCAACTTTGTTCTTCTTTCTCAAGATTGTTATGGCTATTTGGTTTTTTTTGTGATCCTATATACATTTTTGAAATATTCACTCTAGTTATGTGAAATATGCCATTGGTATCTTGATAGGACTTGCATTAAATCTATAAATTGCTTTGGGTAGTATGGACATTTTAATGATGTTAATTCTTTCTATCTATGAACATGGTATATGCTTCCACTTATTTGCATCTTCTTCAATTTCTTCCTGCAGTGTCTTATGATTTTCTGAGTATAGGTCTTTTATATCCTTGGTTAAATTTATTCCTAGAAGTAAGGGACAGTTTAGCTTTACTCACAAGATTTGTCACTCTATGATTATGTAGGTACACCCAGCACAGAAATCTACATACAATGCCATTAAGAGGTTCTTAATTCACACTTACTGAGGAGCATGTAAAATAACTGAACCCACACTTAGAAGATATCTCATTTCAATGAACTACATATGTTTACTTGGAATGTGTTTCTTATATGCTTCCTATTCTGCTGCACTAAGGAGTTGGTGACAAGTCTTTGCACAAAGGCCAAGGAAGGAGTCTCTATGCTGATCTAGTCAAAGTTTCTCTTCAGGTTCCATGATGCCCTTGTTCTCTTACGGTTGATTGTGCTAGGATATCTTTTCTTTGCTTCAGTTTCTCCTGCTGCAAATATTATTTTGAGTTTATGCACTTTTTCAAAGTCTCTAGTCTACTCATTAGTCTTAGGAATAGCTCAGTGACACAAAAGTTCATAACAAACCCTTTCTCCTTTATTCATTCAGCAAATGTGAAAAAAAAGCTACTACATGACAGACCTCATGACAAGGTAACAGAAAGCAAGACCAACACAGTATCTAACCTCTCCTCTGGGAGCCAGAGTCTAATGAGGAGCACAGATATAGGACGTGCGTGTGTGCACGTGTATGTGTGCGCGTGGGCACATGTATGCAAATGGAACTATAGGGAGTGAATTACAGAGTTCTCTGCAATACACAGACGTACCATAGCCAGACTTAAAATACCAGGGAATTGAGGGAGTTACATGCAAGGAAACATTTTCCAACCATTTTTACTATGACCTACACTAAGAAATACAATTTAGAGTACAATACAACATATGTACACATACAAAATCAAAACATATATTTAATAAAACAACATTTATTTTTCTCTTTTATTTTTTTATACGTTGTTTTCTTTGCTGGTAAATGCCTACTAGAGTAGGATCTAAGAGTAACAGACACATATTCCAAAACACAATGCACAAAGTCCTGGAATGAATGCATGTTAATTCATTGTTCTCACCCTTCTGTTGTGCTTATGATCTATTTGCAAATAGCTTTTGGGTGCTTTCCTGTTCTGCCAAGATCAGAAAGTAACAACTACATTTCCCAAACTTCCTTATAGCTGAGCTTTTACATTTGAAATAGGTTATGCAAGTTAGCTGCAGTATCATCATTAGAAAGTTGGAATTGTAGGGGATTTTAACACCCCATTTGTATCAATGGATGATCTTCCAGACAGAAACAGTGGCTTTAAATGACACACTGGATCAGATAAATTTCATTGATATCTTCAGAGCATTTTGCCCCAAAGTGAAAAAATATACATTCTTTTCAAGTACACGTGGAACATTTTCTAGGACTGTATGTTAGGACACAGAACAAGTCTCAATAAATTTAAGAAGATTGAAATCATATCAAGCATCTTTTCTGACCATGATGGTATAAAACTAGAAATCAGTCGGTCACAAGAAAAAAACCTGAAAAACACACAAAGACATAGTGGCTAAATAACATGTTATGAAACGAATAAGTTAACAATGAGATCAAGGAAGAAGTCAAAAGTTACCTTGAAACAAGTGAAAATGAGAGCACAACAATCTAAAACCTAAGTGACACAGCGAACACAGTCCTAAGAGGGAAATTCATTACAGGCTACCTCAAGAAACAAGAAAAATCTCAAATAAACAATCTAACTTTCCATTTAGAGGGACTTGGAAAAGAAAAACAAACAAAGCCCAAAGTGGGTAGAAGAAAGGAAGTAATAAAGATCAGAGCAGAAATAAACAAGATAGAGTTTAAAAGAATACAAAAGATCAATGAAACTAACAGCTGATTCTTTGGAAACATAAAAAGACTGACAAACCTCTAACCAGACTCATGAAGAAAAAAAGACAGAGGTCCCAAATAAATAAAATCAGAAATGAATGAGGAGAAGTAACAATTGACAGCAACAAGTACATAGAATTTTAAGAAAATATAACAAACAACTATATGCCGACAAATTGGACAATCTGGACAAAATGGATAAATTCCTAGAAGCATACAATCATCCAAAACTGAATCAGGAAGAATTAGAAAACCTGAATAAGCCAACAACAATGATGAAATTGAAGCAGTAATAAAAAAAATTCCCAGCAAACAAAAGCTCTGATCTGGATGGCTTCACAGGGGAGTTTTATCAAACATTTAAAGAAGAACTAACACCTCTCTTTCTCAAACTTTTCCAAAAACCCAAGAGGAAGGAACACATCCAAGATTTGTTTACAAGACCAGCATTATCCTAAATCCAAAATCAGATAAAGACATTACAAAGAAAAAGAATTACAGGCCAATATCTCTGATGAAGTAGATGCTAAAATCCTCTACAAAATATTAGCAAATTTAATCCAGCAATCCTATATAATAAAGAATGAATATGCAAATTGATCATCATGCCCTCGCACAAAGATGGCCACCCCCATGTGGTCACAAAATGTCCACTCCCATGTGGTCACAAGATGGCCACCACAAGATGGCCAGCTAGGGAGGGCAGTTGGGGGCAAATAGGCCTGCAGGGGAGGGCAGTTGGTACATTTATACCATGGAATAACTATGCAGCTGTAAAAAAGAAGGCTCTCTTACCCTTTGAGACAGCATGGAGCGACCTGGAGAATATTAGGCTAAGAGGAATGAACCAGTCAGAGAAAGACAAGCATTACGATGTGGAATCTAGTGAACAAGGTAAACTGATGAACATAATAGATCCAGAGACATAGATGCATGGAATAGGCTGACGAATCTCTGAGGGAAGGTGGGTGGGGATTGCTGGGAAGAGATTAACCAATGAACTTATATGCATATATGCATAATCCATGGGAACAGACAATAGTAAGGTGGTGGCAGGTACGGGGTAGAGGGTAGTCAATGGAGAGAAAAGGGGACATTTGTAATACTTTCACCAATAAAGATAGATTAAAAAATAAAATAAATGAAGAAAGCTGGCATATATTAAATGGTTCTTATGTAGCAGGGACTGGGCTAAGAACATTATGTCATATAATTCTTACAACTCTGCAAAGTTTTAACTGCATTTTATAGATCGGAAAAGTCAGACTCAGAGAGAGTAACTATCTTGCTCAAGGTGGTAGAGCAAGTGTGGAATCAAACCCAGATCTGTCTCACTCCTAAGCCCAGGCTCTTAACCACCCTGGCAAGGCAAGTGGTGACTAATTGTCTAATCCTTCCCCTTGCCCTTAATTATTGCTTTCTGCTTCTTTGTGGCCTGAGCTTTATTTCAGTTTTTCCTGTGGTTGATGGTCTATGTTCATATACCATAATTGCAAAAAACCTATGTGGATGGCCAAGAAAAACTTCCCCTTCAGATTGCAATTGCTTGGAAACATTTGCCTTATTCCCTAAGCTCTCATTTATGGCTGGAATGCATAAGTATTCCTCGTTAGTCTGCTTGTTCATTTATTTTAAAAATTGTTTAGTACTTGCTATGTATCACACAGAATTCTAGACATTGGGAATATTAACCAAGTCCCTTCTCATTAGAGGAGATAAACAATTCAATTTATATTTGACATATATAATATGAAAAGTGGAAGTAAGTACAATAATAAAATGATAATGGGAGATAGTGACAGCTGCATATGTATGTGAGTGTGTAACTTATTTTCTCTAGGGTGGTCAGGAAAAACTTTTATGCTAGGATGACATTTGAGCAAGGACATAAAAATGAGAGAGAGAGAGAGAGAGAGAGAGAGAGAGATATCTATGGGAATGTGGGGTAGCAGTTTTCAGGTTGACGACCAGCAGGTGTAAAGGCTCTGAAGTAGAAGTGCACTTGGCTTCTTTGAGAAACAGTAAGGAGTTCCATGTATGTGAAATGAAGTGAGTGAGGGGAAAATGGTAAAGAGAAGGGCAAGAAGCTACAGGGCCTTATAGGCTCTGTTAAGGACTTTACCTTTATTCAAAGTGAGACATTATAGAGTATTTATTAAAGGAGTTATATGATCTGATTTACTTTGTATTTTTATAAAGTTTATTTATTATTTATTATTTTAAATCCCCATCTGAGGATATTTTCCTGTTGATTTTTAGAGAGAGTGGAAGAGAGAGGGAAAGACAGAGAAATATTGATATGAGAGAAACACATGGATTGGTTGCCTCTTGCATGTGACCCATCCAGGGCCCAGGACAGGGAGGAGCCTGCAACTGAGATACACGCCCTTAACCTGAATTGAACCTGGAACCCTTCGGTCTGCAGGCCAATGCTCTATCCACTGAGCCAAACCGGCTAGGGCTGCTTTACTTTTTAGAAGGATGACTCCAGTTACTGGATGAAGGCTGTAATAAAGGGAACAAACATGGAAGCCATGATCTGATTTACTTTGTATTTTTATAAAGTTTATTTATTATTTATTATTTTAAATCCCCATCTGAGGATATTTTCCTGTTGATTTTTAGAGAGAGTGGAAGAGAGAGGGAAAGACAGAGAAATATTGATATGAGAGAAACACATGGATTGGTTGCCTCTTGCATGTGACCCATCCAGGGCCCAGGACAGGGAGGAGCCTGCAACTGAGATACACGCCCTTAACCTGAATTGAACCTGGAACCCTTCGGTCTGCAGGCCAATGCTCTATCCACTGAGCCAAACCGGCTAGGGCTGCTTTACTTTTTAGAAGGATGACTCCAGGCTGTAATAAAGGGAACAAACATGGAAGCCAGACCAAAGAGGAGGCTATGGCAGCCTACTCGGTGTGATATGGATTGGATTAGCATGGTGATGGTGGATCTGGAGAAAAGAGGTGGGATCCTGGACATAGTGTGAAGATAAGTCTAACGGCTGTAGAGCTCAGGTGAGTGGACAGAACTGGAGATATTTAAGGGCAGTTGTCACATAGAGCTGGGACTGAATGAGACGTCTGAAGGGGGAATGTAGCAAGAGGGTAGCATAGGTCCTCGAGTTGAACACTGGGACACCACAACAATTACAGTTTGTAGGGGTGAAGTGGAGCCAGCCAAAGCAGCTGAGAAAGAGTGAACGGTGATGGACCAGGAAAACCAAAAAGTGTATGGCGTCTTGGCCAGAGCCGAGTGAAGAAAGTGTTTCAGAAAGGAGTGAGAGGTCAACTACATCAAATACTGCTAGAGACTGAACAGGATGGGTTGGATGACTGAGGATTAACCAATAGATTTGACACTGTTGAAAATGTTGACACTTTTGGTAAGAGCTGTTTAGGGGAGTGGTGGCATTTAATGAATGAAAAAAGAAGTCCTGGAAATAGCAGGTAGGAGGTAGCTCTTTCTTGAAGTTTTGCAGAAAAGTGGGCTGGAGAAGGATATTGATAAAGAAATGTTTAAATTTGGTTTTTAATGATAGAAGAAATGACAGCATGCCTGTTTGTTAATAGGAATGATCCAGCAGAGAGAAGTTAGCTTTAGATATAAGAGTTGGTTTGTCCACCTTTGTGATGGGAGAGAAGGCAATGTCCATGGTGATAAATGCAGGTAAATGATAGTGGAGGGGGCATGTAGATTTACCCTTTGGATAGCTTTTATTTTCTTAGTAAAATAATAACCAAGGTTAGCAAAAAAGAGTTAAGGAGGAGGGAAAGCATAGCAGGTTTGAAAAGAGAGGAGACAGTGTGGGAATTAAACTGAACAGGAAAATGTAGGAGTTCCAGGCAGTATAGAGGGACCATGAACTCAAACTAAGACAAGTCAATATAGTGGTGTGATTTTCTCCACTTATACTCAGCTGCTTGGGTGCTGGCCTGGGAGAATAGATGAAGAGTTGGATTTGCCAGGATTGTGGTTAGTCAGGCAAGCACAGGAAAGTTTTCTAGGCAGAGAACTTACAGAGGGACCAAAGGGGAAGGGAGTTGGGTGAATGTGAGAGTGTAGAATAGTAATTTTTCATGGTGTCTAAGCTGGGTAAGAAGGAAGTAAGTCAACAGGAGTGATAGACAGTAAATTGATGACAGGATCAGTAAGTTGGATGTCCTGGTGGTGTCAAAGAACTAGCAGAATTGAGGTTCTAAAGAGAGGCAGCAGGAGATATGGGAATATGGTGGTCAGAGTATAGAATGCTGGAGACTTAGATTATAAAATAACCCAATTATTGGTAATGGTTCATACTTGTCTAAATTGCAATCTGGTGGTTCTTGAACAATGGCCCATAATGTGGGAAGTAGTCAGGCATTCCTTGGCTGAAGATAACCTACTATTTGATTATTAAAACTGTTATTTTATAAAATATTATATTAGTAAAAATAATATGTTAAAAGAGCATGAACATAATATGATTGTATTACTGAGTCTTTTTTTCAAAAAGAATTTTAATTAAAATAATTTAAAAATATGAGGACTTCCTTTGAACCCAGGAATTCTATATTTAAGGTAATTAGAGATGTATACTAAGATGTATGATCATACTACTTACCACATAATTAATTATAATAAGAAAATTTGGGAAAGCCTATTGGACTTTAAGAATAGCTAATCCTTATCAAACAGACTGTCAAACCTCAGAGGGAAGGCAGGAGAGTGGGAGGAGGGGTGGATAAGAGATCAACCAAAGGACTTGTATGCATGCATGTAAGCATAACCAATGGATACAGACAATGGCGGGGGGTGGGTGGGGTGAAGGCCTGTGCTGGAGGGTGGGATAGGTCAATGGAGGGAAAAGGGGACATATGTAATACTTCAACAATAAAGAATTAAAAGAAAAGAGAAGTAGAATGGCTATATCAATATCCATCAAAACAGATTTCAAGAGAAATAAAGTTACTATGGAAAAAATAGACATTTTATATTGTTAAAAAATTAACTTAAGTCAGAAGATATGTTATAAATATGCATGTATCTAATAAGTGTTCCAAAACAGATGAAGCAAAAATGGACAGAAATAAAGGGAGAAACAGACAACTAAACATTAGTTAGAGTTGTCTCAATGATTGCTAAAACAAAGACAGAAAATCAGCAATTATATAGTTCAGAGAAACAATATCAACCAACATAAATTAACTGACATCTACAGAATACTCCAAAAAATCCTATCTAATAAAAGTGAAACATGGTAATTGGCGTACGACTGCTACCCTTCCCATTGGCTAATCAGGGCGATATGCAAATTAACAGCCAGCCAAGTTGGCGGCCGGCAGCCAGGCAGCTGAAACTGAACATGAGGCTTGCTTGCTTCAGTGACGGAGGACTGCAACATTCCCCGACTGCCTTGCAGCCTCTGAGCTTGCAGTTTAAGAAACACTGTAACAAATATAGAAGCTAAACAAAACCCCAGAAACCTGCTTTTAGAGAGCCCAGGATCACAGAGCTGGGGGACCCCCACCTGATCCAGGACACCCTTCAGGGCAAACCAGCCAGCTCTCACCCATGCACCAGGCCTCTATCCTATATAGTAAAAGGCTAATATGCCTCCCAGCACCAGGATCAGCGTGACAAGGGGCAGCGCCCAAACCCCCTGATCACCCTGCGGCTCTGTGTGTGACAGGGGGCTGGGCCACAACCTCCTCACCCCACGGGCCCTGAGTGTGAGAGTGGCGGCGCCCCAACCCGCTGATCTGCCCTGCTCTGTGTGTGACAGGGGGCGGTGCACCAACTCCCCTATCGGCCCTACTCTGTGAGTGACAGGGGGGAGCTCCTCAACCCCCTGATGGGCCCTGCTCTGTGCGTGACAGGGGGTGGCGCCACAATCTCCCCATTGACCCTGCCTTGAGTGTGACAGGGGGCGGTGCCCCAACCCCCCAATCAACCCTACCCTGAGCATGACTAAGGGTGGCATCGCAACCTCCCAATCTGCCCTGCTCTGTGCATGACAGGGGGCGGTGCCCCAACTCCCCAATCGGCCCTGCTCTGAGCCCGACCAGGGGCTGCACCTAGGGATTGGGCCTGCCCTCTGCCACCCGGGAGCAGGCCTAAGCCAGCAGGTCGTTATCTCCGAGGGGTCCCAGACTGCAAGAGGGCACAGGCCGGGCTGAGGGACCCCCCCCCCCATGAGTGCACAAATTTTTGTGCACCGGGCCTCTAGTATAAAAATAAATAAAAATAACTAATCCCATATATTGAATAACTATACAGTATTATGGCCCTGGCTGGTGTTGCTCAGTTAGTTGAGCTTCATCTCATGAACCAAAGAGTCACAGGTTTGATTCCCTGTCAGGGCTCATGCCTAGGTTGTGGGTTCAATTCCAGGTTGGGGTACATTCAGGAGGCAACTGATTGATGTTTCTCTCTCACATTGATGTTTCACTCTCTCTCCCTCTCTCTTTCTCTCTCTCTATATCAATAAAAAACTGTAATA
>NW_006285258.1:4027671-4051127 GCF_000327345.1 Myotis davidii
TATATACAGTATGATGGAATATTTATACAATGGACTATTTTATAGACATTAAAATACTATATGGAAAAATATATTTTTGGCGTGGGATATATTTACCACACATTACTAAGAGAAAACCAGTAGGTATATTATGAGAATTTTGATAAACAACATAGGTCTAGTTGCATAAAAAATACTGGACAGAAATATAGCAGTGATTGATGGCATTATAGAAGATATATTTTTCCTCTTTGTGAAAGAGGTTGTCTCTGATTTTCAAGGTTTTTAATTGAGCATGTACTACCCTTGAAAGTAGAAGCTAAAACAAACAATAGTTGCTATTTTATAAATTCTACCTTTGTAGTACCTATATCTGTTAACAATTGTGGCCCATTTATAATTTGGTTCTTTCCTTAAGCTTGAACAGAAATTTATCTTTATTAGATACATGCATATTTATAACATATCTTCTTACTTAAGTTAACTTTTTAACAATATAAAATGTCTATTTTTTCCATAGTAACTTTATTTCTCTTGAAATCTGTTTTGATGGATATTGATATAGCCATTCTACTTCTCTTTTCTTTTAATTCTTTATTGTTGAAGTATTATCCTTAGTTAGATTAGGGTTCCTAGGCTCATCAGTAGCTAAACTTTACATTCAGTTATTCAACTTGTGTTTCACCTGAGAGATTTTTCATGGCCATAAACTTTTTCACTCTTCTAATCATATCTATTTCCAGCTATCACTTCTCATGTAGTCTGAACAAATAATGAGGCAATATAGATTGCAAGTAAAATTTACAGATATATCTAAAGAAATAAATCCTCTTGTTCCTTTTCTGGTCATAAAAAGGTGTTTTTCTTTGTAAAAGAAAGCCTTCTTATTTCTAGAATCAGATATTTAGCTGGCCAGTGTTTACGTACTGATTTCCTAAATGTGACTACTGGCATCCTTGACTACACTGATTGCAAGCTTCCAGATCGTTTCAAACAGGGCTCCTTTAGGAGATCCATCCCATTGTCTTTTTTTTTTTTTTAAACAAAGCATTTAAAAGCCATATTTAATTGAAAATCAGTGAAGTTGTTTAGAAATCTAGCAATTTTTCAACAACCTCATTGGGTTGGCATAGGATCCACTGGTTTTTGTTAATGGCATGGTTTGTTTCTGATTTAGGTGTTGCTTAATCTACTGGGGCATAGAGCCAAGTACATGTTTTCAAGATTCAGCTGCATTCTCTACACCAAGGAAATGTGAAATGTGTGTCCAATCCACTGAAAGACTGTGCCTCCCCCTTTGAGTCTTCTTCATTTGAACATCTACTTTCATTTTCCAATGTGAGAATGCTATTTTCTTGTACAATTTAAGGCAGATACTTTCTTGAGTAGTTCTTATAAGTCCCCCATTATTCTAATATTGGGGTTTCCAAACTGAACTTCCTCTTACCCTTGTATACTTCTAGGTTTAAATATGATGTAAAAAATTTTACTGTCTTTGTGGTTTGGTTTGATGTTTTTCCTAATATAAGCAAGGTTGAAATGGCAGATTTTTCTTTCCATCAATAGCTTAAGTGGACAAATAATGAAATCAAGTTTGCATAACACCACTACAGGGCTATCTACAGTTAGAACTGAATATTTTATGAAGATAGTGTTAGATTAATAATTCATTTGGCTTGACCATCTAACTCTTGAATTTTTTTTTGTGTGTGATTTCTACTACCATCTGTACACATTTTTTTGAACTATAAAAAGAATAGCTAAAGCACTAAATGTTTCATTTCTCTGAATTCCCTTCGAATATTTGTCCAGGCAAATGTTAGCAGACACATACATCTTTCCAATTAAATCTGCACTGTCATCACTAAGTGAAAACAAATGGTGGAAAAGACAGTTCTGAAAGAGTAAAATGTTTAAATTGCAGAACATTTAAGAAACTTGTACCCTGTCCAGTGTGGCTCAGTTGGTTGGAGTGTCATCCCATACACCAAAAGGTTGTGGGTTCAATCCCAGGTCAGGCATGGGCAGGGGCAAGAGATCAATGTTTCTCTCACACATTGATGTTTTTCTCTCTTTTCTCCTTCTCCTTCTCCTTCTCCTTCTCCTTCTCCTTCTCCTTCTCCTTCTCCTTCTCCTTCTCCTTCTCCTTCTCCTTCTCCTTCTCCTTCTCCTTCTCCTTCTCCTTCTCCTTCTCCTTCTCCTTCTCCTTCTCCTTCTCCTTCTCCTTCTCCTTCTCCTTCTCCTTCTCCTTCTCCTTCTCCTTCTCCTTCTCCTTCTCCTTCTCCTTCTCCTTCTCCTTCTCCTTCTCCTTCTCCTTCTCCTTCTCCTTCTCCTTCTCCTTCTCCTTCTCCTTCTGGTAAGGATAAAAAACCCAAACTTGTTTCAGAGACATTGAATCAAGCATGCTTAGAAATGCTCTTCAGGGATTTTGTTTTACAGACTAACCAAGGTAAGTTATTTATAATCAACTCCTCAAGTGTTTGTTAATTGGTCTCAAAGTGAGGAAGATGCTTGAAAAAGTCTGGTATTTCTTCAGATGGTATCTGTTGGCTGTCTGATGTACCTATCAAAATGCAGCTTCCACTTCTAGTTTTAACTATGAATGCAAAGGGCTTAGAAGTTGTCACTCCTGCCTTTACAACAAAGAAAAGCTGAAGGAACTGAAAATTAGCATCATTTTTTGGACCCCCCTCCCCCATCAGAAAACTGAGGTTGTAGGAAAAATCACTACCTTAAAATCTTAGGAGAGGCAAATCCAGAGAGTCATAGCTGAGATCTGCTTACTTGGGGAACTCCTGGGATGATAGAAGGATATAGCACACTTAAGTGGTCATTTTGATTTATTAGATGGAGGCTGATGTGGTCTAGCTTGAGAGTTAAAACCTCCTGGGGGTGTAATCTTAGGAGGGGAGTCTCTATATTTCATGGAACCTTACCATTTCTCATGGTGAAGAGCCAAGAAAGATCCCCTTATAGTTCTGACAGGGAAAAGGAAAGAGTAGCTATTGTGAAATACAACCAAGCAATATGCATCTCAAAAGCCTACTCCCCAGGGGAGGAAATACTGCCAGAGTCCTAACACTTCTGGAGGAAGGGCATTTCTTCAAGGATAGGCCCTGCTATCCTCCCTGTATCACCTAAGCAAGATGGGGGAGATAGAACCTGGAGAAGGAGAAGGTTCTTGTCCAAAGACATGGGCCTGGTAAATGACAGATTTAATCCCCAGTCCACCACACCCATGGGGCTCCATGGATTATAGCTGAGAGAGCTTTAAGATTCAGTCTATCTGAATGGAAGTATTTTGGCAAACCCAGAGCAGACATAAGCAAAGACACTAAACAAATTTGAAGCCCTTGGCACCTATAGCTATAGCAAACATGCAAGATGATAGAAAGAAAAAAAAATACCCACCAATCTAGATTCTATATCCAGTGAAATTATCCTTATAAAGTGAAGGAGAAATAAGGCTTTATCAAGAATACAAAACTGATGGAATTCATTGCCAAAAGATCTGACCTGTAAAAAATGCAAAGGAAGTTCTTTTTTAAAAAAATATTTTTTTTATTGATTTCAGAGAGGAAGGGAGAGGGAGAGAGAGAGATAGAAACATCAATAATGAGAGAGGATCATTGATTGGCTGCCTCCTGCACGCCCCCTACTGTGGATCAAGCCTGCAACCCAGGCATGTGCCCTTGACTGGAATCGAACGCAGGACCCTTCAGTCTGCAGGCCAATGCTCTATTCACTGAGCCAAACAGTTAGGGCCAAAGGAAGTTCTTTAGGGAGAGGCAATTAATATTGTCAGAAACTTAGATCTACATAAAGAAAGGAAAAGCATCAGAGAAGGAATAAATTTCTTTTGAAAGAAATATAATCTATATATATAAAACACTAATATGCAAATAGACTGAACAACGAAACAACTGAAAAAACTGAACAACCAGTCACTATAATGTGTGCTGACCACCATGGGGCATGCATGGAACATGGCGGGCGTCGGCAGCAAGCAGCAGAGCGTGGAACATGGTGGCATCAGCTGTGGTGGGATGGTGGAGCAGGTGAGTGGGGGTGCCAGACCAAGGCGGGGCGCCAGTTGCTGTCATCAGGGCGAGCCTCTAGTGGTTACTGAAAATTCTTTGCTCCCATGCACTACAGTCCCACCCGGCACTCATATCTGCTGCAGGCGCCAGTCTCACTTGCACCTGCTGCCAGCGCCTGGTGCTGGTCCTGATCGCTCGGTGCTGTCAATGGGTGTGAGCGCTGGCTGCCAGCCCAGATCACCCCTGAGGGCTTCTCCAACTCCCACTGCTCCTGAGGGGGGATCAGGGCAGCCACCACAGCTGCTCGCACCCACTGATGGCACCGGCCCCACTTGTACTCGCTGCTGCTGCCAGCCCCAATTGCTCTGCGCTGTAAGCAGGTGCGAGTGGGGCTGAGGCCATCAGTATGTGGAAGCAGTGGCAGCGGGAGCAGGGCTTCCAGCAGACAGGGACCAGGGGCCACAGCAGCCAGGGGCACGGAGGATGGGTCGAGACCTGCCCCTGTGCCCACCGCAGCATCGCGGCCCACAGTTCCTTTCAAGGTGCACGAATTCATGCATTGGGCCCCTAGTTGATATATAAAGAGAAGAGATAAAATGGAATTACACAAAATGTTCAATGAATACCAGAGAAGACAGGAAAAAAGGAGAAAGAAGAAACAAAGAACAAATACAATAAATAGAAAACAGTTTAAACATGCTAAGTTTATATTCTATATCTTTGTTTAAAGTAAAATGTTTAGGACTTGCCATTGCGTGTTTTAATGGAGTTTTTTTTAATACCATCCAGCTCTCAAAGCCAACAGGTCAGGTGTGAAGGCACCTGCTGCATGTGTAGGACGTGTGAAGAGATAGTGCCCTCAGTTTGGGTTATTTTGCTTATTCATGGGCCTCTTTCTCCTTTGCCTTCTTTGTGCAATTGACTTGAAAGGAAGCCATGGCATGTTAGACTAGAGGAAAACCTTGGACCAATTTTGGGGAAGAGATTTTTCTGCCAGAAGAAGCCTGTGCTGACTCTTCTGCTCCTGCCTTTTCCTCACAGGGCCCTCAGGAAAGATGTCTCACTCAATTATCTGAGAAGCTAATATATGTAGCAATGACAATAGACCCTTGGGGAAATGATTTATATTCTGGAATTCCATGACACCATTAACTCATGAGAATAATAAGCGACTTCTGGCTCCCTGCCTTCCTCACTGGAATAGTCTAATTTCCAGGTGCATTGATCAAATCTAAGTTTGCTATAAGGCACATACCATAAAGCTTTAAGGGCTGATATTGATCTAATAAGTAGTCGTTGGATAAACACAGTCAATTGATGTAATGGGATTCATAGAGAAGAAGTAAAGGGACTCTGACCTTCAGAAAGATCTCCATGCTTTTTCTCATCAGGCATACGCTCCCCTGATGCCTTTTCTCCCCATCTTTCTCTATTAAAATTCTCAATCAACTTTTACTGTAAAATTAACATATGCTTATTTTGTCACATTAAAAATATGCACGTGATGCACTCTCAGATTTATTTGTCACCAAATTAGATCCATTGTGCATGCCCTATATAGAATTAGCATTTAACTTGATCACAGTAACTGTGCTTTCTGGTACTGAGAGATGATTGCTTAGGGCAGTGATGGCGAACCTTTTGAGCTTGGCGTGTCAGCATTTTGAAAAATCCTAACCTAACTCTGGTGCCATGTCACATATAGAAATTTTTGGATATTTTCAACCATAGTAAAACAAAGATTTATATTTTTGATATGTATTTTATATATTTAAATGCCATTTAACAAAGAAAAATCAACCAAAAAAAATGAGTTCGCGTGTCACCTCTGACACGCGTGTCATAGGTTTGCCATCATGGCTTAGGGTTACAACATTCCTGAGTGACAGAAGTTCCCGTTTACACTGTTCAGATTTTCCTAGGGATTCCAAGAATGCCTGTTAGGCAAAAAAAAAAAAAAAGGATCTGCCTTTTTTTTCCACTCAACAAATACTGGTTAATTTGCCTTCAAAGGTCCATCACATGTTTATCCTTGTAAATTATTGTTGTAAAATATGATAATGATAACTTCAAATTCTCAGGAGGACATTTAAAATATTTCCCACATTTTAATGTACTGAGATGCTTTCATACAATTAGAGTAACATTTCCTAAATTGATGTTCCATGGATATTAATAGTTTGCCACAAAATTTCTTATGAAAATATTTTTGAGAAATTGTATTAAGATAACTTTAAAAGAGTATGACTACTAATACTCATAATAAATTTATAGAAAGTGTTGTTAAATACTTGGGCAGTCTTTAATAGGACACTCCCTAGAAGTCCCTGCATGGTTAATTTAGCAGTAAACAGGCAGTTTTATTGTTAGTTTTTAGTAGACATTTTTAAGGGAAGCCATGATGATACATTACAATTCAAGAAGTCTGGACACACACAAAACACTTCCTTAGCAATCCGTTTGTGTTGTGTTTGTTTTTGTGCCTGAGGCAGCTACTAATTATGTAGGGTTTGAACTAGAAGATAACATGGTAAGTTTTAGGATACAACCAATATTCTGGCTTATTAGAAGAGATGAAGAGATTCTTCGGAGAGATCAAATACTCAGAGGAGGAAGCTGGGGGCAGGAGGAGATGGAGATTCTTGATGAAGAACTTGAAAGTTGGAAATCCGTCAAGGGGATGTGAAAGGAAGGAAAGAAATGACATCACTGTATACAGATCAGAGAAGCTGGGCCTGTAAAGAGAACATCCAGAAATGAAGCAGTAGCAGCCACTCTTGCTCCAAACTATTAAGGTGCCTTCCTAGGTATTGGCAGTTTATGGGATCCTATTATCTTAGCCTCAAGAGGAAGAGACACATCCTTGGCAGTTGAGGCAGACTCCTTGCTGAGAAGAATGGAGGTCGCCAGAGAGAACCCACAAGTGGTTACCGCAGAAGAATACATTTCTCTTGGAGTATGCCTCCAAAACAAGCTGACTACGGTAACCCAAGTTGCTGTTGTACACTTCTTCAAGTTCTGTGGAACAAATCACACTGGTCACACTGCCTTAGGACTCATGGACTGTTTATCTGGTGAATGCAGGGATGCGTCTTCAGAATATATAAGATGTCTAGATTAGAATTTTGCATATAGAAACCTCTTACATAAATACATTTTTAAAAGCTCCAAATATCTTCAATTCAGCTTTGATTAAAATTAAAGCGAGGCCCATAAATTATTTCAAGGAAGAAACTTTAAGACTAAGAAGTAACATGTTTAAAAAACTCAAAGCATGACATTCTGGAAAAAGGGAAACTATGGAGACAGTTAAAAGGTTGGTGGTTGACAGTGGGACAGGTGACAGATAAGTAGAGCACAGAGGGTTTTTAGGGCAGTGAAAATACTTTGTATGACATCATAATAGCTATATATTCAGTATACATTTGTTCAAACCCACAGAACATACAACACCAAGAGTGAACTGTGATATAAAAATAAAGGTACCATGGGGGGTGGAGGGGTTGGCTAATAGTGGGGAGGCTATGCATGAGCCAGCAGGGGTATTGGGAAATCTCTTTACTTTTTCCTCAATTCGCTATGAACCTAAAACTTCTATTTAAAAAAGTTGTAATAAAAAAATAATCAAAGCACTAGGTTAGTCATTAGATTTTTTTAAAGAGAAAAGATAGCAAATATTTACTTATTAATTACCTTAAAATTTAATTTAAATCTACATCTTGTTAGAATTTCTATTTAAATCTGTTTGCAAAAGTAATGCTCTAGGACTGTTGAATTGTGACTATGAATGCTTGTTATAGGAAGCCACATTTGTTAAAATGTATATGTGGAAAATGGTTCAGTTACAATGATAGCCATGTCTTATGAGGCTAATTTCATGCTTTGACTGGTTTACTGTATAAATTAACTCCACTAGTATAAAAGGACTATACCCCTAATCTAAAGGGCTTTCCTTCTTACAAAATTTACCTTCCATATAAAAGTGGCTAAAGCACATTAACTTGAAAATACAATGCAGAAACACAGTTTCCCTCAACACATATAAATATTTGTCCTAGTCAAGTCTGCAACCTCTTTCTTCTTCCTTGAAAGCTGATATTACACATAGCTTATGGTCTGGCCAAACCTCAAAAATTCTAAGTTAAATATTTTAAATTCAACACAGAGGAGGACAACCCTACCTTCCACCATTATGTTCTTGCTTCTAACGGGTTATAACCTACCTGTCGGGCTGTTTGCTGAGTTTAGAGCCATTCTAACTGAACTGGGAGAGGAAGGACAGGGGAGGGGCCGATATGCAGGTTGTGAGTGGTCATTGTCATCCTACCTTTACAGAAAGTTTTCATTATCTCTGGGTTGGCTCCTGACTCTTTTTTGATAGGACTCTTCTATATTGGAGGGGGGCGGGGATGGGGAGAAAATGATAGAGCAAATTGGTCAAAATGTTAATAATTGTTAGAGCTAATGTATATGGGATTTTTGTTACTATTCTTACATTGTTGAATGTTTAAAACTATTTCAAAATAAAAAGTTAAAAATAAAAAGAAGCATGTCTCAAATTCCATATAAGAATCTTCCCAAACATTTCATGCTGCACCAGAGGACTCTAAGAGATGGTGCTGCCTGACTTCCTGCTGTCAGCTCTGACTCGGCTGCTGTGCCGTGTACATGTGGAGGAGGAGTCAGTGACCTAGAAGAAAGGTGACTTGCCTAAAGGCCATACTACATCTCTGGTTTTCACAAAAGTCGAGGGATATAATCTAGGCTTCCTGACCGACTTTATGAAGGTAATCACAACTAGAAAGGTCTGAGAAAGCCAAATGGGCCCTTGCCATCCAACTTCAAACCATGGTAAAGTTTTCTTCAGGGAAGAGAGAAATAGGTGTGTGTGTGTGTGTGTGTGTGTGGGTGTGTGTGTGTGTGTGTGTGTGTTTGGGAAGGGGTGTGGTCTGAACCATTTTTCCACAACAAGCCCAGGCTCATTCTCCTGGATCAGAATCCCAGTACTCACTTTTCCTCCTAGTCTCCCTCATCCCCGCCACACATCTCTTTTAGGAATGGTTTTTGGTTCTGGAAGATTCCACCCAACATGGCCCAGGTCCTTATACTCTGAGGGAAATTTCATTTAGGAGCATGAGTCAGCCAGGGCGCAGGAGGGCACACCTGTGGCAGCAGCCTGCTGCTGGAGCCTGGGCCCAATACAGGGACCAGTGAGATGGCAGCACAGTAGCAGGTGACCTGATGGGCATTATGGATCTTCTTCGTGTCTGCACCCTTCTCAGCACCCTGCCAGAAGAGCTGTAGGCAGGGCTAACCACCTCCTTTCCTTAGGTAAGTCCATTGATTGGCAATCAAACTTGGGCTTGAATTTGATCAATATTTAAAAATATAGCATACTACCCCGGCTGGTGTAGCTCAGTGGTTGAGCATAGACCTATGAACCAGGAGGTTAAGGTTTGATTTCTGGTCAGGGCGCTTGCCTGGGTTGCAGACTTGATCCTTAGTGAGAGGAGTGCAGGAGGCATGCAATCAATGATTCTCTCTCATCATTGATGTTTCTATCTCTTTCTCCCTCTCTCTTTCTCTCTGAAATCAATAAAAATATTTTTTAAAAATATATACTCATAAAAATTTGGGATATAAAAGACCAACACATCGAAAGTGATTACCATTGAGAAGATAGTTTATTACTCATATTCCCAAGAGGAGGGCGTGAACCATGTCACCGCAGGGGTGGAGTGGGGTGGGGGGACACATGTAGAAGCACCAGGGTCATTTAAGAGGCAGAGGGAAAGGGAGGCATTGTTGACAAGAGCCTTTATTATGGTTTCCACAGGGATATAGGATTTATAATTTGCATCAAAATCATTGTCATATTCTTGTCTAACAGGATAATTTGTGTTATATTCCCATCACATCATTGGTTTCCTGATACACCATAATATTAAAAATAATGTAGAAGTTTCTAATTAGAGTTACAGCAAACCCAGAGGCAAAGGAAACTTTTATGTAAAGGTAGAATTACTTTGTTTGTTCAGGATCTGCATAATGGCTGATGAAAATGAGAATTCTGAGCTTTCTGTGAAGTTACAAAGATTTCAGAAACATAAGATTGCAGACATGGCACATTTGTGGACCCCAGAGAGTAAGCTATATGTGAATGAGTTTGAACTAAATGAACGCTATATCCTGTCCAACTATCGGGACTGTAAGATAATAGATAGAACAGCTCAAGAGGAGGAGACTGTAGGCCAGCAGCTCCTCAGTCCAAGTTTTGCTTTCCATCTCCTGAGTACCAGGCCACAGAGAGCTAGGCACCACTCTGGTCACAACAGAGCCAGAATATTTACAGTGTCTCCACAGAGATAATCCACTACTGACAACAACCCCACCATGCCTCCAATAGGGTGGCCAGAGGCCCCAAGGACAAGGCTAGCTGGGAAACTGCAGGTGGAATGATCCATACTAGGAAGCGATCAGAGGCAGTGGGGTATGTTGTAATAGATCAGAGGATCCCTAGACCATGGGAAGATGATCTTTGTGGTGACCCTAACATGGCACATTTCCCCATGGTTTTCTGGTATTTATGTAATTGCTTTTATTTCTGCAGCACTTTATAATGAAGGGAAGGCTGGATGGGGTGGTGAGAGCCAGTCTAAGTGCCTGCAGGGATGGCCTCTATGAGAGGCTATGACTTTATGAGACTTTGCCTTGGATCCTTCCCACTTCCTCATATTTCCCTATTAATACACGACTCATAATTGGACCTCTAGAGAATTTGAGGAACATTCTATACTAAATGCCTTCATTGGTCACTTCTGTGAAATCAGTTGGGGGCTTTGCACTGTTGAATCATTTGTTTTTACGTCGGGCCACCTAAGAGGGCATTGGCTATACTGATGTGTAAGTTTTCGCTTTCCCCTGTGGAGTCTGGCTTCAAGTCTTCTCATGATACCTCAGAATAAATCCCCCTTAAATTTTTTTTTGACCACCCAATTGCCAACTAGAACCAAGACTTAGAAATCCTGGGTGGCAAAATTTAATAAGTAGATTTGATTAATTCCTAGATAATAAAATTTTAAAATGTCTTCAGATGCATTTAAAAATGTGTCATGTATTATTTTAGGCATGTGAGCTATGAAATAATGGCAATAATGATGTGTTTAAAACCATTAAATCATGTTGCTGGCTGAAAGTTTTCCATAAAATAGAGTGGGAGTAATAACTGTAGGTCAAATTGAATTCTGAAAGATGACCACACAGGGACCAGGAAGGCTCAAGAACATGGATATAGTCTGAGACAGAAATCATTTTAATGGAATTTCCTGAGGTTCACAGAGAACATATGTAGTTTACAAGATAAAAATAGTATGAAGGTTCAGATATTTAATAATTGATGTAGAGGTCAAATAGAATGGCCTGCTGAGATAGTCCTTCCATAAGTCAATTAGTGTTGGACAAGTTCTATATGTAAGGTAATCTGGTAGGCTCTGAGGAATTCACAGTTGATTTGTTCTAAGGTGTTTTTATGCATCCCATTCAGTTCTCTCATGAGCCCTAGTGAGGTAGGCAGAGCAAATTGTTGTCTCTCCATCTCACAGATGAAGAAATTGAACCTTGTGGAACCTCTCAAATTTTAATGTACCTATAAAACAACTGGAGCTTTCATTGACATGCAGATTCTGCTATGATAGGTTCAGAGTGGAGCCTGAACTTTAGCATGTCTAATGAGTTTCCAGATGATACTGATGCTGCGATGTGTGGTGAGATCTTATAGGGCATGAATGATTCCAAATAATGTAGTCAGGAAAAAATGAGACTGTTTCAGGGCATAGTGGAAAATAAGTGGGCATTATGTTTGCTTAGTTAGTATCCTTGATGCTATAGGCTAATAGTTAAAAAAAATTTGGTGCAGACCTCCATAATAGAACTGACCGTGATGAAGTGTATCTTACTTGATACTGAGCCATCTCCTCAAGCAGCCTGTATGTTCCTGAGAAGTAATAGTGGTGGTGGTGGTGGTCGCAAGGTGTGAGGTGGTCATAGATAATGACAAAGATAATGATCCAGACAACAAGAGCTAAAATTTATTGAGTTCTTACCTGTATCGGACACTGTTCTAAGTCCTTCACATCACTGTCCTTAATGTTTACCACAGTCTTTACCATGGGATAAATATCATCCCCTAATCTACAAAAGAGGTACTTAAAGCAGGGGTGGGCAAACTTTTTGACTCCAGGGCCACAATAGGTTCTTAAACTGGACCGGAGGGCCGGAACAAAAGCATGGATGGAGTGTTTGTGTGAACTAATATAAATTCAAAGTAAACATCATTACATAAAAGGGTACGGTCTTTTTTTTCAATAGTTTTATTCATTTCAAATGGGCCCGATCTGGCCGTGGGCTGTAGTTTGCCCATGGCTGTACTTAAAGACTAGAGAAGATAAATAGCTTATAACTGTTCTTCAAACTTAGGTGTGTCTCATTCAAGACAGAGGCTATATCTACTGTCTTTGTCTTTTGAGAGCTGAAATAGAACTGGAGAGGGGTAGCTTTTGTTTTTGTTAAATGGATATTTTGAGCCAATAAGAGGTTGGACTTCCTCAGAACTGTTGAAATGATAGAATGGGCTTTGCTGATGAAGTGAATGCCCTGATTCTAAGGATTCTTGAACTAGGTAAGCAACTGGACTAACTCGGTGATTTAAAATATATATATTGATTTCAGAGAGGAAGGAAGAGAGAAAGAGATAGGAACATCAATGAGAGAGAACCATTGATCAGCTGCCTCCTGCATGCACCTCACTAAAGATTGAGCCCACAACCTGGGCATGTGCCCTGATTGGGAGTTGAACTTTGACCTCCTAGTTCATAGGTCAATGCTCAACCACTGAGCTACACTGGCCGGGCTAACTCAGTGGTTTTCAAATTGTGTTTTATAGAGTTGCTTCATAGGTGACCTGAATGGAGTTAAGTAGAGGCCTGGACCCTCCCTCTGCTTTTACCAGATTTATCTGATTTATGTATTGGGGTTCTGTGTTAGGTTGTGTTTGAAAAAAGGTTTCTGATGCCTTAACTGTGTTTGAAGTCTTTGGATCAGGTGATCTCTAAGATCTTACCTAAAGTTAACATTGTATGACTGGTGGCAGAGCTTGGACTAGAATTTGGGTCAACTGTCTCATCCTTCTCTCATGCTATCTTGGTGCCCAGATCTAGTCCCCCTTTCACAGATAATTCACTGACAAACTTACTTCTCTGAAGCCCAGTAGTTTAGGGAAAAGAACTGAAAACTGGGTGACTTTGGTACAAAACCTGACTCCTCCACTAATTAGCTATGAAAACTGCAGCAGTCATTTATTTATCCATCACGTATATATTATAGCTCACTATGGACCGGGCACTGTTAGGTGCACTGAGAATATGATGGCAAACAAGGTAGACAGAATCCCTGCTCTCATCAAACTCACAGTTAAAAGAGTGCTAACAAAAATAGACATATCAATAAGATAATTTCTCCTAATAAGGACCTCCTCACATAGAAATATAAAAGGGATAAGAACAGACGGTGGAAGTGAGAGGGGATTTGCCTTGGGCGTTAGCAGAGGCTCACAAATAGTTCTTTGCTTCTCCACCTCCCAACCGGGTAGGAAATTCTCTCAAACTGAAACAAAAAAAGGAGATTCATGTCTCTTCCCAGTTGGATCCATCCTTTTGGTCTTTGCTGAACCACCATCAATGGGAAGGAACAGATACACTCAGATCTTCTGACACCCCATCTTCAGAAGGCCTGCTCGGGACAGGTGGACTTTCAAAGATGTTTCAGTAGGCGTGAGAAGCCGCACGTGGCTCCAAGGTGTTCTGGGTCTCCCCTCCCTCTTGGTTTTCACAACCTGCACAAGCCATGAGCACTAACTAATTGGGTACCCTTGGGGACTTCTAGAATTTTAGAGCACAAGATCATAGGGAAATTCTTCATTTTACAGATAAGAAAATGAGATTCCAAGAGGTCAACCTTAACTCAAGGTCATTTGGTGTGTGCCGTCAGGTCTAGAACCTCAGGTCTCATGATTCCCGGGTCAGCATTTCTATCACAAAATGTTCTTGCTCCCTCTCTGGGTCTTAGGAACCTCACCTGTAAAACAAGGAATTGGGTTAGGTCAGGGGCCTCACCAGTGCATAGATGTGCTTGGTCTGGCCAGCATGGGGTTGTAAGTCTTTCAGTGTGAGCCCTTGGGGTGGGTTATCACATCTCCAGTTGGACACATACCCTGTGACTCCCCTTCACTATTGTCTGTCATCTGCCTGCCCCTTGTTTTCATGCGTTTAAGACCCTGGACCACATGATCTCTAAGATCCCTCCTAACCTGGTCTGATCCCGAGTCTTCTCCCCTTACACTTTAGACAGCAGACAGGATTTCTGATGGGAAAAGAGAATCCTTTGGACTGACTTTGTTTCTTTCTGGCAGAAATACCACCCATCAAATCAGAGAGGAGTGAAAAATTACAAAAGTTTAGTCATCTTAACCCAGAGAGGCCAAAGTCTGACTAAAGACAGCCTCAGCTTATTAAATTTAACTCGTAGACAGCCACCCAGCAAGATCAAGAGGGCTAACCCCTTTAGGCTTTGAAATGAAAGCCCCCTTGAAGCTAAATCTCACCCTTTCAGGGAGACCCCTGCATCACACATGCAGAAAGCTGCAACCCCGTGTTTTCTGGGATGGCGGCGTCCCAGTGGATCCAATCTGAAGCTTAGTGCTGGGAGGAGCGATGTTGGCTGCAGATATTGGCCTCGAATGAAACAATGACTATGCATGCTTTAGGGAATTTTACTAAGTATGAGATCACCCCGGCTGTGCTGGGCTTTCTTCACACAGCCTGTTATCTATAACAGGGGAGTTAGAAAAAGCAATGATTTTAAATATCTCTGGGAGCCTTTCCCCTGCCCTGCAGTATGAAGCTCTTTCTCAAGCCCTGCTGGCCCCCTGCCCATAGGACACTGGTCTCGGATGCAGGAAGGATTTACTTCTCGTTTCTATGCAGTGGAAATGTGATTTGCATGGTTTGCTCTGTCAAAGGGCCTGTGTGGTCCAAGTGACAAAACATCAGTTCTATCATATATCATCTTCCTGACCTCTTCATTTATTCATTTACTCATTTCTCAACGAATATTTATTGAGGATCTACTATGTACTGACATTATTATAGTGCTTAGGATACATGAATGAACAGATCAAGAAAAAATATCTTGTGCTCACATGTTCCATTTATGCAATAGATGGCTAGTCTGTATGGATGGTAAAAGGATCTAAAGTTTTATGAATATCTTCTTAGTTACCTGCCAGTCTCTTTGATGGCATTTTAAGGGATACTAAGAGTCAAATGCAACCACTCACTTTTCTTCTCACACCTACCATGACTGCGAAGAACAAAAATATGATTTCCGGGATTCTATGGCTCTTGGTCTTCCTCCAATCTTATAACCATTGGAGAACCTCCATGCTTGACTATCATAGCCTCAACTTTCACCCCTGACCTCTGAATGCCAAAGGTAGGTGTTTTAACACCCTGATTTATATATCGTTTAAGAATACTTCTTGGATGTCCACATGAACAATTGGGATCTTCATAAATGAACTGGTTTCTCCACAACCATATATCCATCCTGGTTTTGATATCTCTGTTATCAACATAATTTTCCTCTAATTTTCTACATTTGAAAACTTGTCTTTAGTCACTTCTGATATCTCTGGTCCTCAGTCAGCTCTCTGACTTCTTTCATCTTGTTCCTCATGTCTGTTTCTGTCTTCCTGTTGTAACGGCCCTGCACCCCCACCCCCAGCTCCTTTCCAGCTCATTCTTGGATCAGTACATCAACTTCCCAAGGAACCTCCCTGACTCCAGCTTCCCCTGCTCTAATCGACCCTGCACGTGGACACCAGATGCATGTTCCTTACACGTTGCTTTCATCTTACCACTCCCTCCTATCAAACATAAATCCTTTGCCAGGTTTCCAAGGCCCTCCATGGTCTGACTTCCCTCTACATTACCAACAGCTTTTTCCATGTTCCTCTACACATACTCTCTGCTCTTAGTCAGGTAAGTCTCTTAATGTCCCTCAAACGCACAGAGCTCATTCCATCTATGTTCATACTTTTCCTCCTCAGCCTGGAAGCCTGTTCTTCCTCGTGCCTAAGTAGATCATGTATCTATCACTTAGAGCATAGTGTCATCTCCTCCACAGTGTCTTCACTGACTAGCTCAGAACCCCCTTCCTGTGAACTTCCTCAGGTCTACAGTTTGTCTGTAGTGTTTAGCAATCTTTTCCACTAGTCATTAATGGTTAGTTCATTGTTTCACATATTAATCCCATCTCCCCAAATAAATCAAAGCCCCTTGACCAGGAACTATAGACTATATTGTAAAATATACACTCTATTTTACTCCACTATACCACACTGTACTACTACACTATGATATAGTCTGATACAATTTTATGTCTAAGCTTTTGAGCTTAAGCCTTTTGGTTGATTGAATTTAAGTAGACTTTACCCCACCCCACATTTTCCCAATTTTTTTTATTATACATAACTAGCCATGTTTATCCCATCTTTGATAATCCTTATCTATGCACACAGATACATGTCACATTTTCAGGCAAAGGGTTTATTCTGGTGTTCTTGGCCATAATTTTTATATTGATTTGAGAGTATTTTAAATTAGTTAATTAAACTTCTCACTCTTTTTTTTTTCATCCCATAGTCATCTTACCTCAAAGAAAGAAATAATTTTCTGTCAAGGAGCTAAGATTTTAGAATCATTTACATAGAACAGTCACTTTATGCCTGTCAACATGAAAAATAATTTGGAAGAAACGGGAATATGGTTGTTTATTTTTTGGCAATATATGCAGCTTCAAACTCAATAAGCTAAAAATCTGTTCCTTTCCGAATATAAATTGACTGTCAAGAATCTGTGTACCAAATGATTATGTTGCTGCATATTTCTCTCAATTCATGCACCCCATGTATTGTATAACATTACCTCATATGCTGTAATCATCATGTGTCACATGCAAGATACATAAAATACATCATGAACGTCCCACTAGGTATCAAAGCCATCCAAGTCTAATTAACTTATTTTACAGACTGTTTCTAGTTCTTGTCTCTAGAACATACAAACATCAGAAATCAGAAGTCAGTCTAAATGTTTAAATACCCTATTATAGTAAATCATAATATCTTCGTTTGCTATTCTTTGGCTATCTGGATTTCTTTCAAGTGCTTTTTTTTTTTAACATCACTTTGGAGCAATTAAAAAATGATACAAATAGGAACTCCATTTCATACTGAATAGGCTCATGAACTGTGAATTATTGCATGTGGCTGTCATCATTTTAATCCACTATAGGGTTTTCTAGAGTCAAAAGACTCTATCATGCTTCACTGCAGAGCAAAAGTCACACTCCTTTCATTCAGGGGAATCCGTAGGTGGTAGAGAAATCTGCAGGAGAGAATAGAGCTGATTTTCTTTACAAGTCTCATGGACATATTGAGGTTTCTAGCCATTTGGGATCTGCACTACCTAAGAGGGAGATACTACCCTGAACTTGGAGGACAGAAGAAAAGCTCATGGCGTGGCTTGGCCTCCATTATCTTTCAGTGCAGGGTGACTGTATCCACAGAGCTCAGGCGGGAGAGAATATGAGCTCTGACCCATGACTCTGTGCATGTCTCTTACTCACCAAGGCACTGCACCGTCTTGTAAACACATTCCTCCACCCCACATGCAATCTCCTCCTCTGACGCATGCCTTCTGTGCCCTCTGCTTTTCCCAGATGCAGTAGGGTCGGAGCAACATAGGGCAGCATGGGCCTGGCATGCTGGGGAGACTCTGTGCCAATAACAGTTATGTGTTCCTTTCCTGCCTTGGGAAAAATAAACATTTTCCTCTCAAGAAAACGTTTTGCTTATTTCAAGCAAAAAGAAATAAGGATACAAAGTATCCTTGGAGGCCATCATCCATTTCTGGTTTAAAAAACAGGACAGGTGCTTCTGGGCACAAAACCCTCCATCCAAGGGTTAAAGCTTGTGGACTTAAGCAGTCTGGAGTCCAGAATTTCACCGAGACACCTGTTGCCATCCAGGAAGCAGTGGCTGTGTCTCAGGGTTCACTGACCATTTGGCCGAGGTAGCTGGCTGTCTTCATAGTCATCCTGGTCGGGCCTACTAGAGAGATGCCCAATCCCAGGCTGGAGGAAGCCCCGAGCCTTCCCAGAAGGCTGCAAAGGCTAGGGGAACTCTTAAGAAATCCTGCCAGCTTGGATTGTAGTTTCAGTACTTTTATGACAAATTCCTGTAATGTTTATTAATTTTCCCAATTTTTCCCAGAAAAGCATATATCTCTGTCTCCCAGGGTTTGCAAGTAATGCTGGCACATTTTTGTAGCAGCTGTCATTGAATGATACATTTCCTAGTTTTCATCATGAAGTTAGAATTCATTGAAGTGGGACATAGGAAGTATTTTTTTCTGTGGGTTTGAGACCATATTGGAAATAGAGGAAATGGGTGGGGAATTGTTATTAATGATATTGAACTTGAGTTCTCCCAAATTTAATACATTATTTTTCTAGAAAGTTGCTCTGAGCTCTCTAAACACTAAATTTCTTTCCATTTTGTCTCTCTTTTTAAAAACTAATCTGAAATATGAATTATTTCCACATTATTTTCTGTTTTTTAACTTTCTCTTATATTACCAGCCTTTTCCCAAATTATTACCGGCAAGATTTTTAATAGGCATATCATATAATATTCATGCTTTTGCCCTTTTGTTAGTCAACAAGGTTATTTCTAATAATGAAATATTATAAATATTGAAATAAGGATGCTGTGGCCATCCTTATATAAAATGTTTTTCATTCTAAGTGTTTCTTTAGGGTTGATTTATGGAATTGAAATCACTGGGTGAAGGTATATTTTCCTTATAAAGTGAATTAAAGAAAAGTGGCAGAACAGGAAGGTGAAACCTATGTACCCATCACTCAGCTTCAATAGTGATCAACTTAGGAGCAACTTGTTTCTCCTCCACCACCCCCTTGCCCCTCACCCAGGATATTTTGAAGTAGATCCCAGTCATCTGGCCATTCCATCCTAGAACTCATCTTTGCCTTCTTTCCCTGGTCCCACACAGATAATCCATCAGCATGTTCCACTGCTTTTATCTCCAGAAAAATACCTTGACTGTGGCCTTGGGTGCCGCTCTAGTCCAGGCCACAATCATCTCTTTCCTGGACTTTCCTGGACCATTTCAATAATCTCCTACTTGGTTTCCCTGCTCTTACCCTTGCCTACTTATCTTAAGGTAAAGATTTAATATTTCTAATAATGATTTAAAAACTATTTCCTATAAAACTCATAATAAATTGACCTTGTCTAATTCTTCAAATTTTTGTTGAGCATATTCTTTTTTTTTTTGTAAAGGATTGCAAAATGTGTCCAACCTATTTTAAAGAGGTCATTCTAGGTACAACAACAAGGAGAGAGATGGGAGAATATTTATAATTATATATATCTAGATTATGAAAACAAAGAGATGGAAATATATTGCTAAAATCAGTAACTAAGTGATATCTAAAATTTGTATATCTGGAGGTCTTTAAAAATTATATATATATAAATATATATATATATATATATTCAAATAGTTTTGCCTGGAGACAGGTAAATTAAGTAACTTCCTAAAGTTTCTTCTAGTTAATAAATTCTTGGAGTCTATGATATTTCTTTTTTTAAAATCAGATTTTTATTGATTTCAGAGAGGAAGGGAGAGTGAGAGAAAGATAGAAACGTAAATGATGAGAGAATCATCGATCAGCTGCCTCCTGCACATGCTACACTGGGAATGGCGCCTGCAATCCAGGCATGTACTCTGACTGGGAATTGGTCCATGACCTACTGTTCACAGGTCAACGCTCAACCACTGAGACACACCAGCCAGACTGATATTTCTTGATGTAATTCAAATTTCCAGGTAAAAATTGAACAGTTTATTGCTTTTGAAGACACAATAAAGATAAGGCTAAGGTCAAGAAGATTTTGATTAAGTGAATGATGGTGATGCTTACCTAATTACTAAATACAATATGTAGATTTATATCTTGTCTGTCTGGTGGTTATTGAAGCCACTGTTGTCATGGAAAATGTGAGAGGACTGAGATGTGATGATTTATAGTGGTCTGAGGAAATTTGACTGTGCTGACTCCTTAAGTTAGAAGACTCAGTTTCTATTACTTCAATATTTACACTTCAGACTATGTCAGACAGCTTCGAAGCATCACATCCAATATCTCTGTATCCACAGTCTGTATGGCAACCAACTCTATGCAGACTCCCTTTAACTTCATGCCGGTGCAGTGCAGCCCATGGCTACTTCATGGCCTCTCACCTCCTGTACACTCCTACTTCGCAGGAAAGCCCACTCCAAGCCCATGCTTGGAAGAATAAAGGAGTCAATTCCTCGTGGATTGTTAGGCAAAATGTTTCTAATGCTTGATGTACCCAAATGCTATCTTAAGAAGCACATTGCTCTCAGTGACCGCCAGTTCACCCTGGGAGAGGTAGGTTCGTATCATCTGAAAAGAATGTTCTTACATAGGAAAGTAGGCCCATTAAGTTGTTCACTGCTTTGAAATATACAGTGTTTATCAAGCACATGGCACTTGGCTACAAGCCTGGAGGCTATATATATCAACCCCCCATCCCCTTTCCCGTGTGGAGATCTACCCTCTTACTGTTGGCTAAGACTCTACTTCTGTCCGTAAATTTCCTTAATAAACTCTTCAATTCTGGAGTTTTCAGCCTGGGGAACTCAGGAGAAGGGCAAATCGATGCAGGACCCAGTGACTTAAGGACAATGTGAGGGAGTGAAGGGGGTGCTGTCAGATTGCTCTAATATCAAGCACAACTGTATTATGTCTAGTCTGTGTTTCCCATGAGATTTCACCGTCAGTGCCAACTGGACAATACCAACCACCTATTTGTTCCCCTACAGCTAGGTTGCCTTTCTGTGAGTTATTGTCTCCTTCAAAGCTACACTCACTATTCATTTGAATTAGGTTTCGTTTATGCCAGAATGTTTAGGGTGGGACCACAGCACTCTGATTTTTTCCAGGTTTCACCCTCTCCCAGAAGTAAGCAAGTGGTGTTTTTATTTCACATGTGGGAATAAACTGGTTCATAGGGAAGTTAAGAACCTTATCCAAGATGAGAAATTGAAGGGAATGGCAGAAAACTTTATAACATTCTCCAAGATGCAGAAACTATTCATTTGGACAATTACACTGTTTTGAAATCAAATATATTTGAAAGTTTTAAAATTCAAGCCGACGTTTGGTGAAGTCCTTAGAATTTATCTTCAGTATGTCCAGTCTTATATTTCTGTGGTTCCTCCCCCGCCTCTTTTTTCCCAATGCCTGCGTATCTCTGATGTTTCAGCCAAGTATCTCCGATCAAAACCTGGTCTAAGCAAAGGAGCTGAAGCTATACCCACATACAGAGAATATTTATTAATGTTTAGGGTATTACTTCTCCCTAAAATGATGCATAAATGAATTTCTAATTGTGGAACTTGGGGACTACAAAAACTGGGATAGACTTGATTGGAAAAGCAAGGTGAAGAGTGGGGAAAGGAGTTTGGAAAAAATTTATTTCCTTGACTCCTGGAACTCCTGGAACAGATGAAGGTTCTACTTATGTGTCCTGTTGGTGGAATGTGCTTTGCAGTGGCTAGCAGGGTGTGCCAGGAAGAGTGCATCAGAAATAGTTATTCTACTTACTCAGGCTTACATATATTTTTTAAATAATCTATTCTTTAGAGCAGTTTTAATTTCATAGCAAAAATGAAGGGAAATTATTGAGAGTTCCGATGTATCACCTAACTGTCCCCATGCACAACCTCCCTTGCTATGAACATCCTGCACCTGAAGTTCATAGTTTTTATTTGGATTCACTCTTGGTGTTGTGCATTCTATACATTTGGACAAATTTGTAATAACATGTAACCTTCATTATAATAGCACACAGAATAGTTTTATTGTCCTAAAAATCCTTTGAGCTCAACCTGTTCATCCCCCCTCCTCTGAATCCTTGGCAATCAGTCATCTTTTTTTTTTTAATGAAAAACTATTCTGTTTAATAGTGCACTTCATTTATGCTACAGGATGAGCAGGATAAGTTGGGAAAACATAATGAGGTCATCCCTTCAGCTGGTAAATTCAGGAGCTCCAACTTACCCCGGCAAGGAGCCCTGCCACCAGGCACAGGCCAGAGCCTTCCTTCTCTGGGCTTTGCACTTTGTTTGCATTCATACTCTGCTGTTGAAGTCAGAGGTGGGGTCAGGAGAAGTCTGGCTTCTGGGGCCAAATGTCACAGGTCATAGGTGACAGAGGGCAGGGCAAGCTGGCTGAGCAAGTTCCTTAAAAGCATCCTTAGTCACTAGGGTTTGAATTAAACAACTTTTTATCACAGGAGTGGTGAGAGGAAGAGGGAGAGAAGAGGAAAGAAAACAAAAACATTCTAAATGCTTTTGATCCATTTCCTCATGTTAGACTCACTGATTAGTTGTATTTCCCAATTAGTCCTGGGTTCTCCACAAAAATTGCCAGAATGCTTTCAGAAACTCCTCACCCCCAATCAGATAACAAATCCCTCATCACCCTATTTTTTTTTATCAAAACTTAAAGCTGGATTAGGAACAGTGACTTCCACTTATAGCATCCTTTCCCATTTCTTTTCTTTCTTTTTTTAACACTTTGTAGTTACTTCAACACATTTAAAGTTCATTTTCCCTTTCTTAGCAAGTAACAGGACCCAGAACATTCTTTCCACTGCCAGTTGTGCTGACTATACTGACTCCAACTAGAGGAATCCTTAGAATTTTACTCCTATTGTGCTTCCACCCTCACCTTGGTAAGAAAGGCTCCCTTGGTATGAGAACTCTGGTCTAGTGCAAACTCCCTTCCATAATCGAAGGTGATTGGTCCCAGAGCTTCCCTCTATTTCCAGCACTTAATCTGCTGCTTGCTTCCTAATTTTTTAAGGCTGGTATTGTTCCTAGGGAAACTGACCAGGTTGCTAATCACTGTGCCAGGACGACCTGCCCAATTATCCCCATTCTCTAAAGTGAAAGATTTGCATCAGAAGGGACACATCCTAAGTTGTTCATACTTTTATAGTAAGACAGGGGGTCTTCAGACTCAGAGGAAGTGAGAAAAACAGGTGTGTGGCTCTCTTTCGTGTAGACTCTCTGATATTTAATTCAGCAGTAACTCAGAGAGATCTTTTGCTCATTCCAATTACATTCAAAGGCTTCTCTCCAGTGTGAATTCTCTGATGGTGGACAAGAGCTGAACTATACCTAAAGGCTTTCCCACACTCATTAA
>NW_006285258.1:4051435-4066232 GCF_000327345.1 Myotis davidii
GCCCATGCTACATTCATCACACTTATGGGGTCTGTCTCCCACAGGAAGTCTCTGATGTGAAATAAGGTTGGAACTCACAGTAAAGCTGTTCCCCAAATCATTATATTTTTCACTTCTCTCTATCATGGGGGTTAGCTTTTCCCTAACTGTCACTTGACCAAAATCTTGTGTCTTCCTATGCAGTTTTTCTCCAGAAGAGTTCCCCAGCTGCCTCTTGAGACTGACTACTTTTTCATAGGCTTCTCCGAACTTAAAACCCTGAGAAATATCCTTTTGGAATCTTCCCAATAGCACCCCATCTGATTCTGTATCTACAGAAATTTCTTGGTCATGCTTAGTTCTGGTCTCACCATCCAATGAGAATACATTCCCATAATTCTCCAGCATACATCTCTATAGAGATCCCTTTGAACAGGCTCCAAACGCTCCACTCCTCCCAGGTAAAGTATACAGCCACATCCTCAAATGTCACCAACTCCTGAGACTTGGCCTGTAGGAGTGCAGCTACCAGCATCTCAACCCCCAGTCTGTCCTTGTTGGAAAATGTGGGAACTTTGAGGAAGGAAGACCATTCTCAAGCAGGGACTGAGGTTCCTGAGATGCATGATCAGCCTGAGTTTCCATGGGTAAGGCCAGAAGCTCCTGTCTCTGGTCTCCTATTTTCAGACTCAGTAGGAAATAGGTTTTCTGAATGAGATAGAGGAAGCACTGCTGTATTATTTCCCACCCTCTTTGTAGTTATCTCTTGGCAGCAATTACTGGGAGCTCTTGGAGATTCTGACTTTATTTGATGTCAATGCCTGGAGGCAGGGACAGAAAACTTGGGGGGTCCAGACATGGGCCAGGCCCCACTGAACACTGTCACAGACCCCCACACCAGGGGCAGAACAAAGAACCAATCAGTCATATATATTTTAACTGTCTCCATAGTTTTGTCTTTTCCAGAATGTCATATAGCTGGAATCATACAGTATGTAACCTTTTCAGACTGGTTACTCTCACTTGGTAAGAAAATTTTAGGTTTTACCTTGCAACTCCCTAATAACATATGATGCAGAGCATCTTTTTATATGATTGTTAGCCATCAGTATATTTTCTTTGGTGAGATATCTGTTCAAGACTTCTGTCCATTTTTTAAATTGCACATATACCTTTTCTTACTATATAAGTTTGAGAGTTTTTTAGTATTTTGGATAGTAATCATTTATCAGATATCTTTTGCAAATATATTCTCCCAGTCTGTGGCTTGTCTTTTCATTCTCTTGAGGCTCATGCTTCTACATATGAAAAATAGTGGGTCTTTTTTTCATGTTCATTTACTTCCTGGTTCCTGAGCAGCAGCCAACAAAGTTGAGGTGATATGAAAAGAACATTATGTTCTGGTATCCATGTAGTATGCATATCCCAAGATACACAGTTTATTTCTTGTCCGTTTTCAGCTGCGGTATGCCATATATCTCACCACTAACAGCTTATACAGATGGATCAAGGAATGGAATATGTGGCCTCTGGGATGGAGGTTACCCCTAGGGATTTCTGTTATATATTCCTTAGAACTTCAGGATGTTATTGCTCTTGGAAGTTTCAGATTTCAAATTTGTGTAAATGTATTGTCTGCAGGACCAGCCCTGTTTCAAGGGTTACTTATCAATAAAATAAATTAATTCCTCTAGTACACAGTGCTCACCCCCAACTGCCCTCCCCTGCCAGCCCAGTCACCCCTAACTGCCCTCCCCTGCCAACCTGGTTGCCCCTAACTGCCCTCCCCTGCTGGTCATCTTGTGACAACGTGGGGGCAGCCATCTTGTGATGCAAGGGTGTGAGGGTCAATTTGCATATTGCCTCTTTATTATATAGGACTAGAGGCCCGGGGCACAAATTCGTGCACCAGTGGGGTCCTTCGACCTGACCTGCAGGATTGGGCTGAAACCAGCTCTCCAACATCCCCAGATTGTGAGAGGTTGCAGATTCTGAGCTCCTTATTGGCTGTGGGCGCTGCCATTTTTGAGGATGTGGCAGTCAATTAGCATATTCCCTCCTTATTGGCTGTGGGCACCGCCATCTTTGCGACAGTGTGAGGGTCAATTAGCATATTCCCTTTTTAATAGATAGGATAATTTGGGGTTAAATTTTGCCAAATGGTTTTTCTGCATCTTTTGAGATGATCATATGGGGATTCTCTTTTAACATGATAATATGGTGAGTTACATTGATTTTTAAATGTTAAACCAACCTTATACTCTGGAATAAATTACATTTGTTCATGATTCATTTTCCTTTCTATATAATTCTTGGTTTAATTTGCTAAAATTTTGTTTAAAATTATTGCCCCCATATTTTTAAAGGATATGAACCTGCCTTTTCGTTTCTTTTCTTTTTAAAAAAATATATTTTATTGATTTTTTACAGAGAGGAAGGGAGAGGAATAGAAAGTTAGAAACATCGATGAGAGAGAAACATCAATCAGCTGCCTCCTGCACATCCCCTGCTGGTGATGTGACCTCAACCCAGGTACATGCCCTTGACCAGAATCGAACCTGGGACCTTTCAGTCCGCAGGCCGACGCTCTATCCACTGAGCCAAACTGGTTTCGGCATCTCTTCTATTTTCTGAATGAGTTTTTATGGGATTGTTAATATCCATTTTATAAATGTTTGATAAAATATATCTGTGAAGCTATTTGTACTTGGTGTTTTCTTTGTGGAAATATTTTAAATTATGAATTTAATTTCTTTAATTGCTATAAAGTCTCTTCAACTTTTCTATTATTTTTATATCAGTTTGGTAATTTATGCATTTCAAGAAAAGCTTCCATTTAATTTACATTGCCAAATCTATGGGCATAAATTTATTCATAATATTTTCTTAACGTTTTAATGTCTATAGGGTTTTTAATAAGGTTCACTCTTTTATTCCTGATATTGGTGATTTGAGCTTCCTCTACTTTTATCTTGAGCAGTGTAGAACTTGTGTTATCCATAGGAGGCTTTTAGGAATGTTAAAAATATTATACCATGCCCCAGGGGAGGGTGTCACCATGGATTAGGCTGCTCCCTTTGGTCAAGGGCAATGTTCACTTAGGGACATAGCTGTTAGCAGTTAACATTACCAGCAACTGGTGCATGGGTACATGAGCCTAGAAGAGGAGATCTTAGCAGAGAATGGCATTATCCACTTTGGGAGAAAAAACACATTTTGAGTGTGAGATAAAATTTGAGCAAAAGCAGGGTGTTGAATAGCAAGAGATCAGGAGAGGTAATATGGGATTTGGCTTGGTGAGGACCAGGGGCAGAGAAAGGTCCTTAAATAGTACCCACAATTTGGCTTCCCTTAGTTTCTAGGGGCCTAGGAAAGGCATAATGTAATCCTAGAAACAGTGATGACTGCCCAACTAACTATATCTACTTTACATTCTAATTATTTCATTATGATGAGCACCTAGACTCATGGAAATGGATACTCATTTTACTTAATAAATATAGAATAAAATATTTTAAAGCACAAGTCTCTGGTGAAAAATTAATAAAGGAAGCCTTTAGTGGTAAAAAGTTGAAAGCTACTGGCCTGGAGCCTCAGGTGAAAGAATTTTGGTTTAAAATCAGCAATAGGAATATACCTCTATGTTCCTGACTGAGAAAGTAATTATAATTTATTCTTAAATCTTAAGTCCAGAGTTTCAAATTTAACTCTGGCAATGTAAATTTGTTACTGTGTACTGTAGACAAGTTTGAAGCAAAGCCTTCTCTCTTAAAAGAATGCAAACATTTTCATAGCTTTTCAAATTGATTATGCACATGCAATTGTTTCTATCATTCACAGATCATCCAGAAGTGAATGAGATCCATGAATGTAATGTCTTAATCATCCCCCAGAATTCCAACCACCATTCCCACTGGAGATGTGCAGGTCTTTCTTTCTCCTGGTGTAGCTGGGAGCAGAGTCCACTTCTGGTATTTATAAGGTGTCCCTCCTTGCCTCTTTAATTGCTCAAAATTCCTACCCTGCTTGCCTTCAGAATCTCTTCCCAAGAATATATCTGAAAAAAGAACAAATGCTGGTTAACAAAAGGGTTATCCATCTCTTCCAGGTTGATTTGAACTTTTATTAGGAATCAAAACTCTAAACTATGAGAAAAACGCAATTTTAATTAGTTGGTGAATATAATATAATATCTTACAGATGCTCACAAATCTAAATCCCAACTGCCCCAAAGCAGCCCTCTGCATCTCCTTTGCCTACTGGCTACTCCCCTTGGCTGAGCTGCCTTCAGAATTGCCACATAGAATAAGCATCAACTTGACATCTTCTCCCTCCCACATCCCAATTTCCTCCTTCATTCCTCATTTCTGCTCATACCCCATCCAACTAGTTTCACATCTCGTTGTCATCTTTGGCTTCCCCCAGCCATGATTGTCCTACCATGACCTCATGCAGTAATTTTTCTATTCTGTTTCATGCCACATCCGCGGAGCACACACCCATCACCAAGACCCAGAGGCTAAACAAGCTTCCTGACCTCCTTTCTTAAGGGATTTTGTTCCTTCATCCCTGAAGCATGGTGACAAAACATTAATTTTCGAAATCATGCCACTCCCATGCTCTAAATTCTTTAATGAGGTATATTTCCATACAGTCCTCAATGTTCTGGCCCCAACCCACTTTCCAATCTTGTCTTACTCTTCTTTCCCTCTATACGGCCCACTGGTTTTGCCTACCTGCTAAACAGGTGGTAGAATAGCCTGTCTTTGGCCTTCCTTTTACAATAGGTCCTCATTCCATTGGAGAGGAGGGCTCCACTCTTCGCTTGTAAAACATTTCCCCATGTTCTCAACCTTTAGATGATCTCTTCTCTTTTCTATGACTTCTCTGGAATAGAGATATCTTTTTCTCTTCTAAGCATCTAGAAGTCCAATGTTCTCCCTAGTTAGTATTTAAGCATGTACTGCCTTATAGTGTTGGTTCCATTTTCTTAGTGTACAGGGTTAAAAGGATTATGTTAGACAGAGCTATGACCCTTCAAGTGAAAGTGGATCCCAGGCTTTTCTTTTGTGGAAAACACAACAGAAGCTGAGAGAAGGGGGGAAAGCTCTACTTAACAAAGGGCTGTGGGCCAGCAGGGTACGCTGAAAAGTCTAGGACAGTGGTTGGCAAACCTCGGCTCGCGAGCCAAATGCGGCTCTTTGGCTCCTTGAGTGTGGCTCTTCCACAAAATACCACATGCAGGCGCGCACGTACAGTGCGACTGAAACTTCGTGGCCCATGCACGGAAGTCGGTTTTCAGCCTGGGCGAGTCTATTTTGAAGAAGTAGCGTTAGAAGAAGTGGGGGGTGTCGGTCGGTCAGTCGGGCAACGGGAGATGTGGCGCAGGCGGGCAGCAGGATATGCAGCACGGGGGATGCGTGATTCATGCATGAGTTGAGTGAGCCAGTCAGCCAGCGGTCTCATTGTGCAGTGATTAGTGCTAGTTGCGTCCACAAATCGCGCGCGGGTGACAAAAGATAGATGAAACAAGTATACAAGATGAATATGGATGGGAGAGTTGGAAGGGGCCAACCTCACCGAACGTACCTCAATCAGATTGAGGACGTTTTTAGCAAAGGCCAGCTTAGGAGTACCCTAATGAAGTTAATAACAATGTACCTACCTATATAGTTTAAGTTTAAAAAATTTGGCTCTCAAAAGAAATGTCAATCGTTGTACTGTTGATATTTGGCTCTGTTGACTAAGGAGTTTGCCGACCACTGGTTCAGGAGAAAGGGGAGGGGAGGGGTGCAAGAGAACCAGAGTGAGGGCAGGTGAAGTGGTTGATCTGAGACATTTGGAGAGAGGGAAAAAGTGTCTGAGGGAGAGTTGTTACAACAGAGTAAGCCTTGCTGTGCGCAATGTGGCAACAAGTTCCCTTTCCACCTCCTCACGAGGGCTTCGGTGGAGACTTGCATTGTTTAACAGATGTTTTCTTCTTAAGTTAGATTCTGTTTCTTTTTTTATGTACTGTGTACCGATTGTTCGTGTCCCCTCCAAATCCATATGTTGAAGCCCTAAAGCTTAAGAGTGATGGTATTTGGAGATGGAGTCCTTGGGAAGTAATTACGCTTAGATGCAGTTATGAGGGTGGGGTGCCCATGACATTAGTGGTTTTATAAGAAGAGGAAAAGCCAGAGATCGCCGGTTCTCTTCCACATGAGGAAACAGTGAGAAAACCACTGTTTATACACCAGGAAAATGGCCTTTACCAGGAACTGAATCAGCCAGCACTTTGATCTTGGGACTTCCCGGTCTCTAGAACTGTGAGAAATAAATATCTGTTGTCTAAGCCACCCGGTGTCTGGTATTTTGTTATGGCAACACGAACAGACCAATATAATGTGACATTGTGTTGTGATAGGCTGTCAGATGGGGACAAGGAGGCCTAACTCTGTACACACACAGACACACACACACACGTATTATTGTATAGTTTGTAAGTTCTTTTGCAATAATAACTTTTACTTCTCAGTATCCATGCAATGCCAAGCAGTACTGTGACTATAAGGAGCCCACCTCCTACCCTGACTGTTTGTCTTTGGTATTCCTGAGCCTTTGTGCTCCTCTCCACCCAATTCCAGTACACCAGTCATGGCCTCCAGCGGGTCTCCCAGTGAGGGCCATATGTCCCAGTGACTATGCAAGGACATCCATTGGGGTTTGGGAAGAGAATAAAATGGAAAAACAACAACAACACCACCCACACATATGTGCACATACACATATGCACACACACAAATCCATTCTTTATATTTTTTGTTTGTTTTATAATATACCATGCAAAGTAGAATTGGCATATAGTAAGAACTACTTGGCAATTACAGTATTAGAATTTAGCTATCCTTTGAGAGGGTCTAGTTCAGTATTTCCTAGATAAACTTCAAAGAGGTGGTCACTTTATTTTTAAAAAAATATTTTTATTGATTTCAGAGACGAGGGGAAAGGGAGAGATAGAAACATCAATGATGAGAAAGAATCATTGATCGCTGCCTCCTCCATGCTCTCTACTGGAGATTGGGCCTGCAATCCCAGCATTTCCCCTTGACCAGAATCAAACCTGGGACCCTTCAGTCCATGGGCTGACACTCTATCCAATGAGACAAACCAGCTAGGGCTAGTCACTTTAGAAATACAGATTTCTAAGCCCCACCTTAGACCTGCTGAATCAGCATGGGGTAAAGTAGGGACAGGACTCTGAAGTTTAACAAGCTCCCAGTTCACCCTGAAGCAATGCACCCATGGGTCTGCTGTCCACTGACATCTAACCCACTCGTTTTGCTGAAGAGGCAAGTGACTCTTAAAGAAGTAAATGACTTGCCAAGGACACAGCCAATTAGTAGCAAAGCCTCAAACCAGGACCCACATCTCAGCCTTTGAATCCCATGCTTGTTCTATCCCCCGTATAATGTGCTTGCTTTTCAAGCTACGGGCATCGTTTTCAAGTTTCCCAGACTCTCCCTTCTTCCAGTCTATCACTCTGGACACTTCCCAGGGGTTTATTATCTGCGGAAAGACATCCAGGATGATGTCATATTCTTGCCTGCACAATCAGGCAGAAATTGAGAAAGTTCAAGCTACGCCATGTGATGCTGCATAAGTGGCTTAATTTCCAGATGGAACTCACAGGGGGCAATATTTCAGCTTATTAAGTCATGTCGATTGAAAAATACAAAAGCTTTTGAGCTTTTGTATATGTAAGAAAATCAAATGAAGGACTGCTAACATCCCTTTGCTAGCTTAGGTGAGTGGATGCGTGGTGGCCCTAGCAAATAAAGAGAGAACTTAGGGGAAGAAACAGGTTTAGGGAATTTGCTGATTCATTAGTTAACTTTTTGTGGAATAAATCACCTCAAAATTTAGCAGCTTCAACCCTGACATGTTTGTTACCTCGTAGTGTCTGTGGATCACCAATCAGGCCCTACTCAGCGAGGTGCCTTGGGCTCAGCATTCTCACAGATGTAATCAAGGTGTTGCAGTCCCAGCTGAAGACTTGCACGCTCACTCCTGTGGTTGTTAGCAGAACCTAGTTCTCCCAGGGCTGTTGGACTGAGAGCCTTAGGTCCTCACTGGCTGTTGGCCTGAAACCTCCCTCAGTTCCTAGCCACAGGACCTCTCCATTGGGGCAGCTCAGAATATGGCAGCTGGCTTCCAGCAGTGTGAGCAAGAGGAGAGTAAGAAAGGGCAAGCAAGATGGAATCTAGACTTTTTGTAACTTGCTATCAGGAGTGATACCCCATCACCTCTTCTATACTCTGTCTGCTAGAAGTGAGTCACTAGGCCCAGCCCACACCCAAAGGGAAGGGATAACTCAAGGGCGTGAGCACCAAGAGGTGGGGACCAGTGATCATTGCAGGCCATTTTGGAGGCTTCCAACTGTGGGAGGACTAGGTGGGGACAGTCGGCAGGAATTTGGACATCTGCATTTGAAGCTTTAGGGAGATATCTACTGGAGATACAGTTCTGGGAATTAGCCCTTTATGAGTAGGAGATGAAATCATGGGAACAGATAGAGTCAGCCAGAAAGAACATTTTAAAAAGTTATCCACTAATTACTAACTTCTAGAGAAATTTCATATTGATATTAAAACACAAACAAAAATATACTAACCAAAGCCATTTGTTACTCCTAACTTACGACTTTCAGATTGGCCATGAAATTTTGGGTTAGTGCACATGGCATCTTCTGGTACGATGGGAATATTATTAAGATTCTGAGAACAAGCTCATTCTCCACAAAAATCCCTTAAAAGAAGTGACTAATTGAAACCTGGAACATCTCCTGATGAAGAAAAATAAAGTCTAATTTGTCCTCCATCAGTTTTAAATTGCAGATCTGGTGGATCTCTCAGTGTTCCCAACAAGTTGTGGGTGATGAATATTATAAATATTCATACAATATGATTGATTGTAGTCATTTAAAGGCCTGCTCCCACGGGCCCACAATACCCATCCCCTTCATAAACACCAGGCCCAGGGTGTGTCACAGAAACCTTGGAGAGCGAGAAGTATGTCACAGTCTCCACTGGTCCTCCCACTGTTCTTTGCCTTGTGCTCATCGCTTCGGCCTGGAATGTTCTCCCTAGACTGTTCTGTGCAGCCAAATCCTACCCTCCCTTTAAGGCTCAAATCCCTTCTCTTCCATTAAGTCTTCCTAACCAGACCAGCCCACCCCACCTCTCTCCTCTCTGGACTTCTGTCGTGGTGCCACCCATTTTGGGGACTAACTCCCAGCCATTTTCCATCCTTTCCTTACTCATCAGGGGTCGACAAAGTATGGTCCATGTGGCTAATCTGACCCCACTGCCTGTTTTTATATGGCCTGCAGGCTAAGAATGGTTATTACTTTTTTAAATTGTTGGGGGGAAAAATAACTCAAAAGAAGAACAGCATTTGTTACATGTGAAAATCATACGAAATTTCAATTCAACGTCCATAGATAAAGTTTTATTTTGTCAATAAAACACTTGTGGGAATTTTCTTTCTTTGGCTTCTGGCCCCATAAAGCCAAAAATATTATTTGTCATTTTATAGAAAGTGTGCAGACCTCTGCTATACACACTTGCTTTCTCCCTCCGTGAGGACACAGTGCTGACACATTCTGGTAGCTTCTGCAGGGAAGCACAGAGCTGGTGTTTGTTGAATGCTGTTGAATGGAGCTGAGAGAAAATGTGTTTTTAATTTGTGATGGATACAATGTTATGTCCTTTCTTGCTGTCCAGGCCTTCTCTTTATTCCCCTCTGCTGTTGGGCTGGTATCTGTTATGTCTGGTAGAAAAAAAAATGACAGGGAATACCAGGGTGGGTCCCAGAACTCATGGAAAACACAAATGAAATAAAGTCTGGGAACCAGAACTTTTGTTTTGGGTGGGGAGGATCTGTTTGCTTTTGGGGATTGAGGTAATGAAAGTTATTTCAATAACATAATTCAACGGTTGTTCATGCTTTCTGCCAGAAGAATGGCTAGGCGAATCTCACTCAGGAACCCCATCTGCAAAATGTGAAGAGTAAGCACTGAAATGTTGAGCAAATTCTCCCTCGGCAGAGCGCAAAACTATGCACACACCTAGGTTTGACTATGTGAGATGCGCAATATGGACACAGACTAGATGGGGATGTGACTGGAAAACTGAGGCAGAGAGGCAGGGACGTTGACCTCAGCAGCTGTCATGATCCCTTCATTTCTCAGTGAGACTTTGTGACGGCCTCACAGAATACATGGAGCTCGCAGATAGGATGTGGTGTAGTTTCACATAGCATTGAAGCTCAAGAGATGAATTTGTAGCTTCCAAGAACACACCAGAGAAGTGCTATAGATACTGGGAGTGGGTCCAATCTATATCAACCCAATCTTGCCTGAGATTTTTGTGGCAGATGGATGAGGTAGCTGTGAGGAAATTAAGAGGTTGTATCAAAGGCATGGTTTTGAATCCAGCCCTGCCTCTAGCACTAGTTTTATGAATTGGAGCAAATTTCTTAACTTTTCTGAATGTGCATTTATTTATCTATAAAATTGAGGCAGTAGTATTTTCCTTCGTAAGTTTGTATTAGTTATCTATTCATGTACTACAGACTACCCTAATGATTAAGTGGCTTAAAATTGCCATAATATATTTATTCTGTGGGTTTACAGGGTAATGCTTGAATCTTGAGATGGTGTAGTGGACATCTGGACATTTTTTGTGTGTGTATCTGACAAGCATCTATTCCCCAATTTTTGGCAACAGTGTTTTGGTCGTCCTTTATGGAGCAACTCCTTTCCTCTAGCATGCCTTCTTGTTGGGCCCATCCATCAGGCTTCTTCTTCCCCTGGCCAGAACTGTGGGCCAATTGGACCCTAGCCTTTGACTTTGAACCCTGAGAAGTGTGGCAGAAGGACCAAAATGGTTGGAATGGATTCACACTGAAGAGATTCTCCATTTGTTTCTGCTGCTTCTACTCAGAACTGAGCTACTCTCCATTTGTCACAAAGTCAGGTTCAATGAACCATCTTATGACCTGATAATACTTTAAGCAATTTTTAAAGACTTAAATTGTCCAGACTTAGTTTTCTTGCTTGTAGACAGAACCCTTGCTGACAGAGACATCTATTCAGGAGATATAAAGTGATGAGAATGGTCTGGAAGCTAAAATGTCAGAAGATTCCAGTTGATCAAACAACAACAATTTAACTAGCTATGTTTTATATAACAGTTTTTAGGACACTGTACAAGTTTCCTTGAATGAGAAATGTAACCTTGTCCTTAAGGATCCATAATCCAGCTTGGGGAGAATAAGTACAATGACTACAGAAAAAATATATATTTCACTATAACAATATAATATCCCAATTGTCAGTATCTAACAGTGCTTGGCACATAGGAAGCATACTATCTACACTAATAAAAGAGAAAGATGCAAATTGACCATACCTTCATGATGCCCACCAACCAATCAGGAGTGAGTATGAAAATTAACCTTATTGTCTCTGTGGAGACTGACAGGAGGGAGGAGGCAGCTCCCAGCACTGCCTGGCCTGCTTGGCCATCACCATGGTGACCAGGGAGCAGGCAAGTGCGGTTGCAGGTAGCACCCAGCATGGCCTGCTTGGCAGTTGCTGCAGTGTGGAGCAGGCAGGCCCTGCAGAGAGCAGAGAACCATGGGGAGCGGGCCTAAGCCGTCAATAGGACATCCCCTGAGGGCTCCCGGATTGGAGAGGGTGCAGGTCAGGCTGGGACGCACACACATACACACACACACCCCATGCACGAATTTCGTGTAATTACTGGGCCTCTAGTAATTACATATTACAACTAATACACTATTAAATGAGTGATTCAATTAATTAGTGCAATAAGGTCTGAATAAGAGAGAGAGCATATGAGCTAAAATTCCTCATGAACAAGGAGGAATTTGAGCAGATGCTCTTAGAATGGATCAAATTCTTTGAAATGGAGAGGAAGGATAAAGGCATTCTAGCCTATCAACTTATTTTGCAAACAGAGTTATAAACTGTGATAAGTATGGCGAGAGGTGGCTTCTGAATCATCTGGCATAAGAAAATCTTATTGCAAAGACATGGATTTTCTTTATTTGTTACTGAACTTTGTTACTGGAAGCACACTGCTCTAATTAATATATGTTGATTACCTAGATAATGGGAATATTTCTTATGTATTTAAAAATGCATTTCCCTTTCAGTAATCAGGTTTTTGCACCCTTCCCCTGCAGATTTTTTTATCATTATAATTAATGGTGGAAGTCATGAGACTTATTGCCCAAAGAAAGGAGGATATGGGCTAGAGCAGTGATTGCCAACCTTTCGGACCTCACGGACCACCACTGGTCTGCAGACCACTGGTTGGCAACCGCTGAGCTAGAGCTCACATGCCATATAAAGAAGAAGCAGAAAGTCTTTCCTCTACTAGAGGAAGGGGCCAAGGAGAAAAGAGGAGAAGATGGGGACAAAGAGCAGAAGCAAATGTTTCATCTAAATTTCCCCCTTAGAGTGAAATCCTGGAAGGTAGTTTAGGGTTGAGGTAGGAATCATAGAAATATCCAGAAATGCTGGAATGGGGGCCTTGAAAGGCACCAAGATATGCTCTTTGCTTAGTGGGAAAAGCCTGAGAAAAGTTGTGTTCAGTTGCTGCTGTCCAACATGACACTGAGTAGGAGACTCTTAGAGAGAGTAGAGAGTGTCTCTCATGTTAGTGGAGTGTGGGGAAAGCAGGCAGGGTTCCATCAGCCCTGCTTCTCCTGAGCCACAGTCCCTCTGCTCAGACCCCTTTCCCAATCTGAACAACCCTACCTCTCCCTGCCCAGGGAGCTTTTAAAAATGCCCTAGTGAAGGTTCCACTCCAGAAATCAGAACCATCGGGAGTTGGGTCCTGGTGTCAGACTCTTTTAAAGCTTGTAGGTCATTCTACTGTCTAGCCATGGCTGAGAACCACTACCTTACGTCTAGTCTAATCATGTGTTTGAAGTTAAGTTAAACATCACTTCCTCATGGAAGCTTTCCCTGATAGCCCCCAACATAAGTCAAGTCTTCTTTTTATATGTCCTCCAAGCAAATGCCCAGTACTTCTCCCTCTTGGCATTTAACAATTGGGCCATTATTTATTTCAAGTAGACTGCCTGGAGAGAAACATTCTGCCTTCCTCTGCAAGGAGCCTGTTTCAACCATGCACCAACTGCCACACAGTGCTCAGCAAATAACTTCTTGAATGAATGATCATCAGCCTTGATTCAGCCAAGGGTGTGTGTGATCAAGCCTCCAATTTATGACTCTGCTAAGAGCATTTTAAACCTTAAACTAGACCCCATGTACTTATAGAACTATGGTTTGAAATGGGCTCATGGTTTTGCAATTTGGTTTCTTTTCCACCTTCATGTGTCACAACAGATCAGCAGGCTCATTCATCCTCACCATTACAACCTGTGTGGTCAACATTATTATTATTATTATTCTCATCTTGCAATTGGAAAAATATTAAATAACTTGCCCAGGTGCCTATACCTCCCTATTATCTATGCACAAACTATTGCAAATGAGGAAAAACCCCTTCAACAGGCTTCCTGTTTGTGCTGAGCTGTGATTTCTGGCTTGGCAGCTGGTGGCGGCTGATATATGGGGATTTTCTGGGGGTCTCCAGTTCCAGCGGCCAAGGCCCAAGGTGCGATGTCCTGACCTCCTAAATCATTATAGGGTGCAGAGAACACCGGGCCTTAACATATAAAGATGCCATTGCCATAAATATTATATTCTCCAAAGTCACAGTGCTTTGCTTGTCCTGGACAGGCAGCTGTGTGTGTGTGTGTGTGTGTGTGTGTGTGTGTGTGTATGCTCTCGCGGTTTGGAGCAGGTGAAATAGGGTCATCCAGGAGAAGCCCAGTCTTAGTTTTGGGCTGGGCAAGAGGACCATCTCATCACAGCCCCTACCCCAAATCCCAGGTTTTAACCTGCACAGGCCTATGGGGCAGAATCACACCGAGGCTACTGGAGTATCCTGGATCCAGCCTGGCTGGCTTGAACCAAGCCTCAGAAGAGCTGTGCCTGGAGCAGGCTCTCGACTCCCCAGGCGGCAAGTGGAAGTGGCGGGGGTCCCCCCCCCCTTTCCCTCCACCTGCACATCAGTCACTGTCAAGGCCCACGACCCTTGGGGCTCCTGGCTTCAGCGCAGGCGCCGCTCCGGCTCCGTTCCCTGCCCAAGAGGCGCTGTAAAGAGGCACAGGCAGGGAGGACAGGTCTCATGTCGCGCCGGGGCGCCTAGGCCTCCAGGGCTGCTGTCTCCAGCGCGCGTTCCTGGTGCAGGTGGCACAGCTCCCCGCGCGGGCCGGCTTTCCCAGATCACGAGAGAGGCTAATCTTGGGTCTTAACCTCCCAGCCGCAGAGCGGGCTCCACCGCTGCTCCACTTCTTCCCATTCCTTCAACTTCTCACCCGCAAACGAACAATCCCAGGCCGGGCAGGACCCGATCACCTCTGCCTCCTCTCACTGCACTAAGCCCGCGAGCGAGGGAGGCCGCTGCGCCGAGGCGGTGGCTGGCAAAGGGGAGTGGAAAGGGAGGATGGATGGGGCCGAGGGGTGGGGTGGTGATGAGGGGGATGTAGGAGGGGGTGTCATTTTCTTTTTCTTTCTTTTTTTTTAAAAAAGTATTTCTCTCGCGAGAAACCGCTGCGCAGACGATACTTGAAGAGGTGGGGAAAGGAGGGGGCGCGGGAGCCGCGGCAGAGACTGTGGGTGCCACGGGCGGACAGGCGGCCACAGCTGGAACAGCTGCGGGCGGAGCGGGGCAGC
>NW_006285258.1:4066918-4084849 GCF_000327345.1 Myotis davidii
AGGTCGCCCTGGGATTTACCGTGCTCTTAGCGTCCTACACGAGCCACGGGGCGGACACCAATGTGGCAGCTGGGAACGCGAAGGAAACCCGAGCCAGCCGGGCCAAGAGAAGAGGCGGCGGCGGACACGACGCGCTGAAAGGGTAAGGCAACGGGGCAGCTCCTCTGGGGTGGGTCTCCCCTCCCTCTCCTCCAGAGAAACTGAGGGGATGGAACCCCGACCGGGGAAGTGTCCCTCACAAGACCTCCTGGGGGCACCTTAGAGGTGCAAGGGTGACCCGGTCCTCTACGCATTCGAGGATAAACCACTCCAAGGATTCCTGCCCCAGAGGCGAGGTCATGGTGAAAAGGAATCCTGGGCCATTGTCGAGGCCGATTTTGGGAGGCCAGGAGGGTTCTTTGAGGAAGAAGGGGAGGAGCTGCGACTGAGAGTAGAGAAGTCCATTCCTTTCCCTTCATTTCAATCCGCCTGGGTTTAGGGGAAAGTGCTTTCCTGTGGGCATCTTTGCAGATACTCCGTTTGTAAGGGAGCACGGGCGGGGAGGGATTCCAGGGACAGTGGGAGAAGACACACAGTGAGTGGTCAGCGTCCTCCAAGTCGTGCTATTAAAATTAGGGAGTGAGTTTTCTGAGTAGCAGTGCTCTTCAGAGGTGGACGCTGGAAGCACAGCAGGGCAGGAGTTTCTGAGAGCATGTTTCTGGGTTGTAAGGAGCTCTTCATTTCACCGGGGCACTAACGCTGCTGTGGCCCAGCCTTAAAGGGTGTTTTAAACCGGTGGTGTATGTGTTGGGTGCGTGCAGCTGGGCACTTCACCAGCTTCCTATGCCCCTGTTACAGAAACTGTTTCAGCACGAACTATTTAAACTAGGCAGCTCGACTGCATAGGGAATACACTGCTTTTAAAATCGTTCAGATTGAGAAAGAAATTCCTTTCTGCGGTTAACGTCAAGCCTCCATCGGAGCAGCAGGATGGACTGTAAATGACCCATTTTATCTCCTGGGAGGAGCCTATTAAGTGAACCCAGACGGGAAATACTCAGAGGCTTTCCATGAAGTGCTTATGATTCTCATTGTTGCTCTTTTTTTTTGAGGAGTTCTGTAGCTTGATTATAGGGCCCTGAGTGACCAAGTGATGTTGTCTCCGGGATATGCGGCCGAACAGTTCACTTATTATTTCTTGTTCTGGGCTGTTTTAATTATACCTGTAGTGACATGGGTGTTGGTGTGGCCCAGGTAGGGAATAAAAAGTGCACTAAACTGACAGATGGGTTTTTGAATCCTGATCTGGACCGGGGACACGATGACTGTCAGAGCCACGCACTTAGACTGTGGTAAATCGTGTGGTTTCCTGACCCCAGGAAATAGTTACGATTAATTTAGTTCCATCTTGGTCTGTGTGGGATTCCGCCAGTGTTGGAAAGACAGTTTGCCTACCCTGTGAAGCCGGATCCCCATCAGGCAGCAGGCACTGATTGCTCTGTGTGTGAGGCCCATTGCAAGTTCAATAGGTGGACCGAAACTCTGATTTCTCATATGTTCTCAAAAAGACCTAATTTTTCCAGCATTTTTCCTTCAAAAATATTTCTGCTATGTAATCTTATCTTGATATCTAAGCTTGATGCCATGGTTCCTAGAGAAAGAGAGAGAGAGAGAGAGAGAGAGAAAGAGAGAGAGAGAGTGGGGGTTTAATTCTGTGGAGGAAAGTCTGCAGGAAGACATCAGACCCGGCCAGACAGACATTTGTCTCATCTCTATGTGCTATCACCAACCAGGGTGTTTCCTTGGGAGGCACAGACTCAGTGTGGAAGCAGAAACTAAGCTCTGCTGCTTAACAGGATGTCCACACTTGCACTCACACCAGCGCTTCCTTCTGCTGGGTTTTACATGTTTATGACGATAGAGAGACAACCCTCTCTGTTCCTCGTAGTATTTGCTCCCTAACACAGATGTTACCCTAGTGCAAACTATTTATAAAGCCTTCCTATAAACATGATATTAAATAGAACAGCAGTTATGACTATTCCTAATTCTCATGTTACCTTTAAGATTTTACCTATGGACATGTTTTAAAAATAATTAAAATTAACCTTTACAGTATAAATATTATATGTTTGTATGATATGATATAATATAATAATGAACCTTTATACTATAAGGGGTTTTATTGTTATTCTCATGTTATCTATTTGGGGAGGTAAAAATGATAATTTAAAACGATATACAATTAAAAGTATTGTTTTACTTAGTACTCAGAGACCATTTTCTTGGGCATTTAAAAAATTATAGGCATATACCTATACATATACAAATACATGTACACACGAATATATATGTATATATACACAAATATAGGTGTGTCCTTTTTTTAAAAAAAAAAGTTCTTTATTGTTGAAAGTATTACAATATGTCTCCTTTCCCCCCATTGGTATGTGTTCTTTTTAATTCATGTACATACTGTATTGAACCTTGCTCACTTTCATATATTGTTAGTGCATCCATCTATAAACTTATATGGATCTACCTCATGCATTCTCTTGGCATATAGAATTCCATAATGTGGCTGGCACAGTTCCCTAATGATAGCTCTTTAGACTATATCATTTTTGTGTGCAATTACCAACATTCTTCTACACCCTACGTGTGTACGTGTGCAAATTTATATGTGGTATAAATGAATAAAAATAGATTGCTGGGTCAAAAGTTTTCCGATTCATTTTAAACAAATGCCAGTTCTGATGTTAAATTTGAATAGCATTTAAATGTATTCTCTCTGCTCACTGCTATTACAGTCTCCCATGAATAAGTCTTTGAACCATGCCCTGCTGCATAAGTCATCAGGGAAAGCAGTTGTGTGTTACATTTTCCCAGTTATTGCTTAAAATTCTATTTTTGCTAGTTAAAATAGTACCAGCTTTAAAACTAACCTCTTTGACTAAAGTAAAACCTGTTTACCATTTTAATGGAAATGCACCATTTATGAAGTGAAAGTGATTTGTAACCCCTGAGTCTGCCTGATGCCCAGTTGGTGGCAGCAACTTTCAGCACCTCACTAATATTTCCTCTAGTTAAAAGGCACTTTAAGCTCATCAGTGTCGGTGTGCGCTGGCCTAATCTCTCTTACAAATACTGCCTTCTTGTCTTTCCCTGAGGTGACAGGTGGCTTCAGGATTCGCCTTCATGTTCTTGGTACGTATGTGTATTCGTATCCTGTCAGCTGCCTCACTTCACAGGCTAGGGACTGCCTAGCTTTACCATCTGGGTGTATAGTCGTAGCTTGTCTTCTTCTCCTCCCATCCTGTTGCAGGTGTTTTTTTTTTTCTTCCCACTGGGCAGCAGAAGTTGTTCCACAGTGGAAATTTAAGCATCCTCAAGTTCCTTCCCAGTTTTTGCTGTGTTTTTTTAGAGTAAATCGCCAATTTCTGTCTTTACAGGAATATTTTTAAATGGAGTGAATGTGGTCTGCATTTACTCTGCAAAAATTACATTTTTCTCGATTTTGAAATGAGAATTTTGCAAGTTTCAAAAGTGTTTTCAAAGAATAAGTATATAGTAGTTTTCTTTTGTTTGGGCATTGTTAATTTGTGTGAAATGAGTTTATGAGAAATAATAAAATTCTAGCTTTGTTGTTGAAATTTCAGTCCATCACATTTTTTTTTTCTCAGCCAAATTCTTAACTTGTGTGATTAGGCAAAAAGTGTGGGAGACAATCCAATAAAAAAAAACAACAAAACCAAATGCACAACTTTACTTGACTAGGAAGTAGTTATGCGCCATTTATTTATGACTGCCTTATTGCTGTAGCTCCCAAATAAGGAAATAGTACAGTTTCCTGTCAAAGGGGAAAAAGAAATCTTTAGAGTGAAACCCCTGCCCCTAAATCTCTGATAAGATGAATTGAGAAGTTTTATCCTTGTTGCCTGTTTTGTGAGTGTATGAGACTGGTTGTGTTTCACACAATTTGTCCCCTTGTGCATGACTCCTTTTGGTCTTTGTTTATTTGTTTATTTTTTCCAGAGGTCTTGTTCCCAGAAAAATACACATGGAACAGTTCATACACAGGGTAGATTATGTGACGGCAAACTCCTAGGGATTAATTACACAGAAGTCTGTTATTAAAATAAAGAACGTTAACAGGGAACACAGAAAAAGTTCTGTAGACTTTATAACGCCCATTTTACTTTACAAAGAGGACTTTAAGGCTTCACCTGAAGTCAGATAGGCTAATCATTAAATATGGCTAAAAGACTCCTGAAGTGGTATGGTTTGTCCTTGCATTTATTGAAAAGATTAAGCTAAAATATTGAGGCACCATTAAAAAAGATATTCTTAAGTGGAAGGCCTCAGTAATTCCACATTTTAAACAAGAAGATGGAGACACAATATTTATTTATGTGACTCATTTCATAACATTTAAGACATAGTGGTTGTTGACAAAAATGCATAAGTTGTTGATATTACAAATTAATTAAAACATGCACCAGTCTCCTTGAGATGGGGTTAGGGCTGATGGAAACAGAATTATAGATATCTGTCCAAATTTATTTGGAATTATAAAGATTAGTGAAATGTTTCTTTCTTGTCTTGTGTAGCAGATACTTAACAAGGTTATAGTATTTTGCCAGTGACTCTAAGCAAGCAAAATACTGAACAAATTATTAGGCTCTTTATACACTAGTTTGTTTGCTTTATCCTACAATAAACCAGGCAACCAATCTAAATAATTTGGGAATATGAGCCTTGATTTTCAGTGTGAAAATAAGGTTTTAAATATGTTTTCTTGAGCTCTACTAACATTTTTTTTCTCTTTCTAGAAACTAACCCAATAAATGGGGCCCATTCAAGCAACTTAGAACTTTTTCCCATAATTTTGTTTTTAGAAAGCTGAAATCAATAATGTATCAGGCCTGAGTTATATGGCAGGTATATGAGAGTTTAATGTTTCAAGAGTGTTAAGCTTGATTTTCCCATTAGGTTATAAAATCATCAAAGGCAAGAAAGCAATCATAAGGATTTTAACATTACGTTATTGTTAGATGGGATTCCAGAGAGTTCATTAACTCAGGAAGCCTTGATTGAAAGCCACCCTGAATTTAGGTGCATGGAATGCCAGAGACATACAGCCATGGCCCCTAGGAGCTTAATATTTGCGAGCACAGTCAGATGCATTACAGGAACTAAGAGTCAACAGAAAGATAGTAGAGGACATGGGATCTAGGATTAAGTAAAAACAAATAATAAGAACAATTGTTGCAGTGGCAGGTGACATTTAGATGACATTTATGTACCAGGCACTGCTTTCAGTGTTTTACAGATGGGACCTCATTTGATGCCCACAGCATTTCTATGAAATGAGCCCTTTTACTAGCTTCCTTTTACAGCTATAAGAGCTGAAGCACACAACGGTTAAGTTTTAAAGACACATTTTTAATATTTTTTTTCTTCATCAATTTTAGTTCTGGTTTTGGTTTTTCATTCCACTGGACAAAAATGTGGGGCTAAAACATTGTAAAATTCCTAATATTTCTTTGTGCCCGATCCCAGGCATAGTTAATAACATGATAATATTTTGTCAAACAAGAAAATTTCTTTAACATTTCTGCAATAACATAATAGAACAGAAAGAATTAAAGAATGTTAGATCTGGTGGGGTCTTTGGATGGCACATATCTTATATGTTAGCATTATACCTTGACTTTATTGAGAGTAGTAGGTAACCATCACAGGCACTCTCCTGCATCACCCAAGGTTCTGAGCTAGAGACATTGCTCATGATGTCATTCAGAATCTCTTGCGCTCATGTGCCATGTGAGAGATTTTTCTCAGAATCAAGTTGCAAGAGAGACTTCTCTTTCCAGGAGAGGCTGCTATGTGTCTTAAATTCTTAAGACATAATATGATGAGTTACTGAATTCTTTCTTTCTTTCTTTTTTTACCTTGGTTGCCTGCAATATATAATTTTTACATTAAATTGCAGGAATAATGGTAAAGAATAGCAGGTTCTGATATATCCCTCGTGATTGCACTTTACATGTTAATTCATTTAACACATGCCTTCTTGAAGAGGGAGATTATACCTACTTGCCCATTAAACAGATGAAGAAATGGAGGAATGCAGAGTTCTAGTAATTATTCCAGAGATATAAATTAGTAAGAGGTAGAGTTAGGAAATCTGTCTTCATAGTCTGTGCTCTTAACCAATGTGTTGCACTGCTTCTCCAGTGTAATAAATCTGATACCTGGTAAGTTTATTCTTTTTTCCATAGTCTTGAATCTTTCATTTCCCCCAAATCTCCGACCATTGCTTCAGGGAAAGACTCAACATTTATTGAAGGCAGATGCAATCACATGACAAAGGAAGCGTCATTGTGGAAATTGGATTAATCAGAAAATACTTCAAAGTGAAAGTCTACCAGGGCTCAGCCAACTGTGGACCACGCTTCCTGTTTTTTATAAATAAAGTTTTATTGAATCAAATCATGCCCATTGTTTACATATGATCTATGTCTGCTTTCACACTACAGGGATAGAGTGGAATAGTTGGGGGGCTAACATGGCAATCAGGGTGAGCATGGACGATGGCCTGGAAAAAGCAAATTATTTGCTCTTTGTCTTTACAGAAAAAGTTTGCTGACTTTTGTTCTATGTGACAAATAAGTGACTGTCAGGACTGAGAACTTCTTAAAGGTGGTTTCCTTTTTTGTTTTATTTATTACTGGGAATAATTAGGAGCTGGGCATATGGTAGGTGTTCAATATTTAATTTTTGAATGCCTGGCCATTTTGATGGACTGTTTGACAGGATAAGGTAAATTATATAAATTAGAGCTCGAAGGACGTATATGAGAGAAATGAAGAAAAATTTGAGTGGAAAAGGCACAAAGTGAAAAGAATATAAAGTGTTTGCGCTCATGGGCAGGGCTTGCATTGCCTGGCTCCAAGGGGCCCAGCTCACAGTGTAGCCTGTGAGAGTAGTGCCTTTGGAGTTGTATAATACGCAATCTTGTGAGCCTGTCCATAGCGTGACATTGTCAGGCTGGGAGAGGAACTAGAGGACACATACCATCACTACCTGATCGTGGGAAAGGTGAAGATGGTGAGTTAGTAAAGGATTTTAAGATGGGAACACGATCAGATCTTTGCCCCTTGGCAGACATGTGGGAGGCGCATGGTTTAGAGAACAGAGAGACTAGAGGCAGGGAGATTTGGGGGGCTAACATGGCAACCAGGGTGAGCATGGACGATGGCCTAAGCAATGGCAGTGGAGGGGGTTAGAAGAGGCTCAAGGTGTTCTAGAAGTAACCTGGCCAGTACTTAGCCACTAAGTTGTGTGAAGCAAAGTGGGCGAGGCATTTAGGATGTTCCCACCTCCATATATTATTAAAACTTATTACACATGAAAACATTATAGCACCATTAATGAGAAATGAAATCATTCCAAGTCCCTGTACTACAAGGAAACAAGCTATTTTCATCTGTGTTTTGGTTATCTTATTGCTATGTAAGCAATTACCCCCAAACTGAGTGGCTTAAAAGAACAACAATTTTATTATTTCTTATGATTCTGCAGGCCAGGAATTTGGACAGGGCACAGTGGGGAACCTTGTCTCTGATCCCTGCAGTGTCACTAGGGCTGGAATGAGCAAGAGGACTTCTTCACGTGTGTTTCTGGTTCTGTGATTGTGGACTGGCGCCTGCAGCCCTGTTTACTTTGGTGTGGCTTAACTAAATGGACAGATAGAGCAGGGGAATAAAGGAAGCAAAGAGTCACTTGTCTGGCTCTTTTGGGGGACTTCCAGGTTTTAAAGCTCTCTCCTATGTGATCTCCTGCCTGGGCCTGCCCCTGGCGATGGAGCCACGTAGTGTGTTTTTTCAAATGGGGAAACTGAGCCCCAGGTGCAGCGACCAGGCCTCGCTCAGGATAAGTTTCTGTTGTAGCTCGATCTTGAACAAGAGCTTCTTGACCTGGGTCACATGCTTTAAACCCATATGTTGACTGCAGAACTGACTTGAATGGCTGAAAGCTGGCTGGAAGGGCTGGATGGGCTCATGTGTTTGGATCGTTGGCTGCGTTCCTCACATCTTCCTGTCGTCTCAGATTGTCCCCCTCTCACATGGTCTTGTGGCAGACTCTCCAGCAGCGTAGCCAGACGTTTTACATGGAAGCTGAGGATTCCAAGAGTACAAAAGTGGAAGCTACCAGACTTTCTTCAAACTTAGCCTGGACTTGCATGGCCTGGAATTCCATGCAAGTCACAGGCCTTGTCTAAGTTCAAGGGTATGAACAAAAAGCCATAGTTTTAGCATGGATGGAACTGGAGAGCATTATGCTAAGCGAAATAAACCAGTCAGAAGAAGATAAATATCACATGATATCACTCATTTGTGGAATATAACCAACAACATAAACTGATGAACAAAAACAGATCCAGAGACAGAGAAGCATCAATCAGACCGTCAAACCTCAGAGGGAAGGTAGGGGAGGGTGGCCCCCCGCCCAAAATCACCACACTGTTGTTCTAGTTCTTTATGTGAGGAGCAGCATGTGTCTGCAGGAAGGGGAGGAATTGGGGAGGACATTTTTGGAGACTAGCTATCTAAGTGAAGGAATGGGTTGTTGGGAAGGATAATTAGATGTTTAAGATTTTTGTTGTTGTTATTGTTAATCTTCACCTGAGGATATTTTTTTCCATTGATTTTTAGGCAGAGTGGAAGGGAGGGGAGACAGAGAGAGATAGAGAGAGAGAAAAAAAAACAACATTGTTGTGAGACTGACACACTGATTGGTTGCCTGGCCAGGCAGATGTTTATGTTTTAATCTAACTTGATTGAGTCTGATTGGCTTAGTTCCCCACTGAAGATGTATCATGGTGTTTTGCTACCGTGATGCATAATGAAAAATGAACAACATGTCACCATATTCTGTTAGGTTAATGTTAATGCACTGTTCTTAGCTTGTCCACAGTTCCACAAACCCTAGGAATAATGTTATAGTTCTAATAAACTGGCCAATTTTGTTTTATTGAAATAGAAGAATTATGAAACTCCTAACTTTCCTGCTTTCTTTTTAGCTTCTAAGAAACTTGGACAAATTTAATGCACACTTTAATTTATTATCTTAGGTACCTGATATGTTTTGAATCCTTCTATATGGGATTTTATTTTCAATTTCTATTAATAGCCAAATTTTTTTGCATATCTGTTGGTATAATTTACCTCAAAAGTTGTTTTTAGAATCAGGGAGTATAATTAATAAATAAAAAAGATGTACAGTTGCCAATAGAATTAGAGTTGTAATGAGCCGAATGCTATTAATTTTGTCATAAACAGAACAGCCATATTGTTAATAGAACAAAACTGGATTAGGAATGCAGTCCAGTTTTGATTGTAGATCCAATACTCTACTATCAAAGTCTGGTTTTAAGTCCTTGTGACTTTCCCACTTTCTCAAGTGGCTTTTGTGTTGAAGTTATCACAGAGTCTATTTATTCAGCCCCTCGGAGCGGAAGGGAGAGGGGACAATCCCCTATCTCCGCCATTCCCAGCCGGAGATGTATTCCAGACATCAGGCAGGCCAGAGCGGGAGAACTGCTCCATTAGACAAGTTATTTGGTTCAGTGTTCTGAAGGGTTGTGAATTCCTAGACCATCAGTCATACTTACATTCAAATATAAGTATCCAAACACATCGAAGTCCAAATATAGTACAACCACTTTACAACGTGGGTGCTGGGAGACAGGATTTATGTCGGCCCTATGGACACATTATGTCTGCTGTTAAGCTCTTAGTTTCGTAGTTTTGAACTAAACTGGTGTGATATCTCTGTTAATAAAGAGAAGTATTCTAGAGACAGGTATTTGTTTTTCTGTTTCTTCTCCTTTTCCCTCTACCTCTTTTCCTTCTTCTATGTCATCAATATTCTTCTCCTTATTTCCCTTCTTCTTCTTCTTCTTCTTCTTCTTCATCTCATCTTTTTTCTTCTTCTTCTAAGTAACTTGATGAGCTGAGCTTCACATAAAATAGGGATAATAGGAATATCAAATAAGGGTTTAAACATTAAGAAAATTAAATTATAAGTAAAACGTTACATTTTTACCTGAGGGTCTTGGGGTGTTCAAGAAGAAAACAGAGATAAGGTTTTGTTAGGGGAAGGAAGGAGAAAGACTGAGGGAGGCAGTAGAAGGGAGTCAGGAACAGGTTGTGGATGAAGAGTCCAGTCAACCAGTTACCTGCATTGGACAGAGCAAGTCCCTCACTCATGGCAGCCTTGCTACCAGGTGACCTATGGCCTTACTGGACTGTTCAGGGGACTGAGAAAGATAGACACTTGAATGTCAGAAAAGATTCTTGTGAAACAATTAGAGAAATTTTGTGGAAAAATCAGGTCAAGCCAGCATTTATTATGCACCTATGTATATGGTACTATGTAAGGTTTGGTGCTCTCTCACTCTCCTCACGAATGATGGTTTATTGTCTGCCATTTCCCCTACTCATTTGATGCTAATTTAGATTGAGTAAATTAATAGATGCCTTTGATGAATAACTTTTAAAGACTCTTCTTGGTTTTGAATTTTTTTGGCATATGGAATCATGACTCAGGTCTTCCTCTATAGTCAGATCATCCATCTTTATAAAAGCATTGCAAGTCACAGTGATAGTGGGGCAGACGTTAAAAATTTATAGATGCGGAAACCGAGGCCCAGAGAGAGTTTATTAAAAAGTGCTCAAGATGCTTATTTCCTTCTCTATGAAGTAGAGAGATGTGGAAGCTGAGTCCCACAGTGCCAGGAGCCGATTTCATTAGACATGTGTCATTGCGCAGGAGATTATGCCTCCCTTTGTGTTCATACCCTGGAGAGGGTGAGTGGTACCCGAGGGTCCTTAGCTGGGCTGCCAGTAAGGGCACAGGGCACAGGGCACAGGCACTTTTCTTGTTCTCTCTTTATTTGGCTTAGGAAGTGCGATCAGCCTCTCAGTGGTCGACCCAGATGGGAGGCTGGACATCAGAGCTTTAGCTCCTCAGGACTCCCTCCATTCAGTGGAAATCTCTGGCTTAGGTGGGGGCAAATGGGATGGGGCTTTTAATGGAAGGTGGTTTCTGGTGAGGGTAGCAGTGAGGGGGTGGGAGAATGAGCACTTGGAATCTTCTCTGGGAGCCTGAAGGGTAACTCCCCCCCACCCCACAGTCACACTTCTAATGAGTAATTAGAATGTTCAATGTCCTGGGATGGGCCACCGCAATTCTAGGTCTGTAAACTTGGGCTCTTGTTGCAACGTGCTGACTCACTTATCCAAACTATTAATTTATACATTTAGATTCCATGTAATAAGCATGTCAGTAATGAAAAAACTCTTGTTTTCCATATCATCTATCCCAGAACATCTGCTTAATCTAAGTGACAACTATGTATTGAGCATTAGCTGTTTTTGAATCGGGGATCTCATGCTTAGTTCTCAGAATGAACAGCCTGTCTCAAGCCAGTTGATATTATCATCTTCTGTCCAATGATTCTAGGCAGAACTACATTTGGAATATCTTTCGCTCTCTTTGCTGCTGGGGTTAATGTCCCAGATGATGTGGACACGTGCTCTCCAAGGAAGGACTTGATATGCAACCTTCAAGTGGACAGAACGTTTTTTAATTTTTCATGGACTGCTGCTGCTTCACGCCCCAGAGTTTAGGCCACTGACCTCAAGTTTGCAAATTTTATATCCCATTACCACCCTGTGAGCTCTGTACTCCCCAGGGCCACATAGTTGATGTTTTAGCTGGAATCTGAGAAAGTGTCTGAACATTTCCTGAAGAGTTGGCGAGGAGCAATTTGGCAGTTCAGTCATAAAAACCCAGAGCTAGTGGCTGGGGTATATGTTATAATGACCTCATGCTGTTTCCTATTTGAGCCTGGTCGTGGGTAGCTGGGTAGAGTGGCATTGCTTGTGGGACTGACTGTATTTCAAAGGTCTGAGGAGTCATTTTCAATGAAGACTAATAACCATTGGCCATGTTTTCAGGGGGGCTTGGAAGTGTGGGCGTAGGGTGTGTTAGGAAGGAACCTCAGACAAGTGGCTTGATCAGTCTGAGCCTCAGTTTCTTCACTTATAAATGAGATTATAATACCTTTCTGGGTTGCCCGGAGGTTTAATGAGATAGTACATTTCCCATTCCTACTACAGTGCCTGATGTGCTTAGCGATGGCAATGAAAATGATTCTAATTCTGATACAGGTAAGGAAAATGAGGGAGGGAGTCATACAAAGAGGCAGGATTTTTATGGCTAAAGCAAAAACTTAGATAATTATTGTATCTGGAGACCACAGTCTTCACTTTCTCTCCTTGGAACTGATTATTTTCAGAACCAAAGGAAGCAAACTTGAATTTTAAAATATTTAAAAATATAATTTTAATGGAAACTTACTTTGTGGAGCTCTCGCTATATGTAAAAGCAATGTGCAGGTAAGGCTTTTATTTTTAAATGCTCCCTTCATCTAAATTGTGTTGCCTTCATTAGGAAATAAACTAAGCACTATTCCTTATTAATATGCTCTTCTCAACTCCTCCAAAGAAGTTTGCATGGTTGTATTGGCAGATGTGGCCAATAGGCTCGCCTATTTCCTGAAGGACACTTTTCCCCCCAAGAGCTTTGTGAAAGGGATTTGTACTTTAGGAAATGGAAGGACTGGCCCCAAACCGTTTTCTTTGGCATCAGTGCAAAGAGGACCCTGAAAGATAGTCCTGCTTTGTGGTGAGGTGGTTGGCTGTTTATTGAAACGTGCTTTCTTTGGTAATGATCGAGTGGACGACAAGCCACACTACCTTTCAGCTCACGATCTCAGAGGTGATGAGAGACACGCTTTCTCAGCTTCCACACATCAGATCTCGTGGAGAAGTCTGGCTCTGCTGCTGTTCATGTGCCCACCACTGTGGCCAAGGAAATGGGGCACTGGGGCTGGCCAGGCCTGAGCCATGTGGAATGGGTTCCCCTTAGGAAAGAGGAGTTTGGCCAGCAAAGAAGAGGAAGGGAAGCTGAGTGGGTAAACAGCACATCTGTACCCAAACAAAGCAAGCTCCATTTTTCTTTAAAAAATATTTTTTACTGTTGATAGTATTACAGATGTCTCCCATTTATATGCTCCCCCCACCCCCCGTGTCTCCCTTCCCCCAGGTTTTCAAAAGCTCCCTTTTTCGTAGACCCAGGACTTCTTCAACTCACTGTTATTACCGTTTTCCCTGGGCGCTTTGTGGGCGGGCCTCACTTGCCTGATTTGGGGCCAGGCTGACACAGATTGGCCACCCCTGAGAAGAGCCATGGCCTTCACCTTCCGACTGACCATCCCCTTCCTTTGGCGTTATGCTTTGCAGCAGCATAATGCACATTCAGTACAAAAGGGTTCTTATTTGTTGTTTTTCTTCTGTGCCCTATTTCTCTTGAGAAATTGAAAATAGCTTTATTTTTTTTCTTTCCTTATAATGATTCCCATTTTGATTTTCAAGAAATCTTAAACTTTTGAACATCCAGGAAAGTGGAACAAAATATACATTATCTTAATTGAGGCAAAGCTGTGGTAGAATCCCTGTGCCCTGCACCCTTACATTTCAGACTCTGGTGAATTAATGGCTGTAAACTTTCTGAAGTTGTGGTTGCTTCATATTCATTCTCAGCCCATAAAAGTAAGAGTGCTTTAAATAAGGAATGGTTTCCACAGATAATAATTGTCATTAAAAATGTTCGAATTACCTAATTTTTCTCATCCCCTTAGGGTAAATCACACAACCACCAATACAATCAAGGTTTATGAAAAAGAAAAAATATAAAAACAAAGCAACAAGTACCAGGTACTTTTTATGCTCTGCTAACTTCTCAAGAAAGAAAGAAATTCTATATAATAGAATGCTAATATGCAAATTGTCCCCTTGGGAGTTTGACCGCTCGCTATGACATGAGCTGACCACCAGAGGGTGGCATGGAATGAAGGAAGACACTGGGTGGCAGCTGGCAGCTGGGGGAAGGAAGGCCCCAATCGTCTCCGATTGCCAACAAGGCTTAGGGACCCTACCCAAGCATGAATTTCATGCACCAGGCCCCTAGTCTCAAATAAGAAAACAAACTTTTCAAAGTTTTGAAGACCTTTCAGGAATTTTACAAGAATATGCGAGCCATTTTTTTTCCTTCTTCTTTTTCTTTGGTAAGCAATTCTGACTTAATATTAAGGATATTGTTGACTATTTGACAGAATTCGAGACAACAGAGTTTCCTTTAACCGTGGATTGAGTTGTCTGCTTATTTGCATTTGGTCCCTCCCTTGAAAATGGGTCAACACAGATTCTCACATATTGAAGAATCAGAAAACATAGCACGATTTCTTGCTAAATGATTTCGTCCTCTCGTCTCATATTTCCCGTGACTGTAAGCACTCTCTCACTTATGATAGAAAAGCCAAAATTCAGCCCTTTAATGGACCTGATACAAATCAATCCCCTCAAATGTATTTTTTTTTGTTAACTGATGGGTTTATTTTCTTATTAAAAAAGATAAAGTATCCTTATGAAAATGGGTCATGTCAAAAAGTAGTTGTAGTACCCAGGGAAGCCCACCCCTTGGGCTGACATGCTTAATTCTTTGCACAAGTGTAGTGAAGTCATTGCTCTTGGAGTCCTTGTCTAATGAACAGCAGCCTTATTTAGTTGCCACACACTTCAAATTTGTAGAAACACGGTTAGTTTTTGCCACTTGTTTAAGATGGTAAACATGTTGGGATTGGACTGTTATCTGTAAATGGGGATTCCCATCCCTCTTAAGAATGTTGAGATAAATAACAGATAAAAGTGGTTCCTGAAGTGGTGTGGTGATGGTGTGCAGGAGAATATGCCTATGAGGATGAACTGGGCCAATGCTACTGCAAAGTTGTTATTTTAAGTTTTTCAATAAGGAGAATTTAATACATACAAGACTAGAGAGAACAATACAAAAGCTCCAGCTTCTGCAGTTATCAAGTAATGGTCAATCTTATTTTATCCATTTCACTCCCCCATTGCAGATTTTTTTTTTGAAGTAAATCCCTAAAAATACTTTAGTGAATATTTCAATATGCATTTCTACAAGATAAGGGATCTTTAAGAAGCATAACCATAATACACTATTACATTAAAAAAAATTAAACTATCACCAAACACCCAGGATTTAAATTTTCCTGATTAGGTCATAAATTTTACTTATTTTTTAAGTTTGTCAAATCAGGATTCAAGTAAAGTTCATATTTTGTAATTATTGATATGCTTCTTAAATATGTTTAGATATATAGATTGTCCTCTTTGTCATTTTCTACCTTGTAATTTATTTATTGAAGAACTTTGTTCACGATCTATGATATCACTTGTATGTGGAATCTAAAAAGTTTAACAAACTCAGAGAAACAGAGAGTGGAGGGGTGGTTACCAGGGGCTGCCAGGTGGGAGAAAAGGGGAGATAGTGGTCAAAGGGTATAAAATTCTGGTTATAAGATACATTAGTTCTGGGGACCTAATGTACAGCATGGTGTTTATAGCTAATAATACTGTGTTATATACTTGAAAATTGCTAAGAATAGATCTGAAATGTTCTCACCACAAGAAATAGGAACTATGTGATGGGGTGGAGGTGTTAGCACATGTTAGGGCGGTAATCATGTATCAAATCAACACACTGTACACCTTAAACTTACACACTGCTACATGTCAATTATATCTCAGCAAAGCTGGAAAGGAAGAAATTGGTGCATGTCCTGTAGAGTAGAGCTACTTAAAATGCCAGTCCATAAACAGCTTATTACCAGTTTCTAATGAGACGAGAAGCATGTGCCAGACTGTAAATCCAATCACTAAGCACACTCTTTAGCTCAGCTGATTCATTTTTTTTTTCATGGCAAGGCTTTCTCCATGAAGGAGGCAGGGAGGTGATTTGTCCCACCGTCAGCTCCTTATCTCATTGCAGATGAGTACTATGTAGCATGCAGACCAGCACTGCGAGTCCTGGGACCACACCTCAGCACGCTGCTGTCCAGTTTCTCATTCTAGTGGTGACTGCATCCAGTGCTGGTGGTCCTTGTCCTTCTCCTCTGTCTCCTGTATGCACTGTGACTTGCCTGTTGGCCCTCGAGGCGGATCCAAATCAGCATCGACTTTTTGGCGAGAAGACTTTGTTAGGTGTACTCCTATTAAGAGGCCCGTCATGCCTGCCGGTATATCTTTTTGTGATGTGAACAGCCCAAATTAATGATCATTGTCGATCCATTAACTTATGAGGGTAGCAGAATGGGCATATTTGAATTTTGTCACTTCCTATTAATACTGTGAAGTTTTATACGTAGATTTGAACTGATGCTCATGGCTCCACAGCCAGCAATGTCTACGATGCTGCCAAAGTGTGCTTTTTCTGCACTTCTCCAGACTGACCCACGGCTTTGAGAGTTGTGGAAAATGACTTAATAGCTAATACTCAGTATTAGCAATGATGAGGCATAACATTTTGGGAAATTTTTGCAGAGGAGCCTGGCACTCGAGGGGGCAGAAAAGAAGGATATAATTATGCAGGTGTCTGTGGCTCTCCCCTTATCCAATGATTTTGCGTGAAAGTCAAGATTGAGCAGGTCGGTGTGTTATTTTTATTTCATAGTAAGAGTTTCAGACCAGGGTCTTATGAAAAGTTGGTAAGATTTTGGACTAGGGGTGGAAAGAAGATGCTTGTAGATATTTTAACATTCAGGAGTGAACGTTTGTCTTCTCATTTCAACATTGCTTTCTCAGGAATGCTCTTTTTAACTTAAGAAATAGCAACTTTTAAATAAACTTTATTGTGGTAACCATTTCATAATAGTTAAGTCAGATCATTATGAATCTGTTTAACTTATACAGTGCTGCAAGTCAGTTATATCAATAAAACTGGGAAAACAAACAAACAAGAAAAAATGATACAGCTTTAATGACTCAAGTGAAAGATTTTTGAAAAACACTGATATATTCAGATCCCCTTGGGAAAGGAATGCGGGACAAGAGTTGCTCCAGTAGATTCATGCTAAATGTTTGTGGGGAATAGTGTGTGTGTGTGTGTGTGTGTAAGTCACATTTCCTATGTTTCATATCAGTGAAAAAGATGTATACAGTTCTTTGAGAACAGATGTATTTCTACCTAATGTCCAACTTCCAGGTACTTGCAGGTTTTTAGACCAAAGCTTTGTCTTAGGAGCTGCTACAGAGATTGGAAACCTTTTAGGTATGTTAGGAGGTAGAAAGGTTTCCCTGTTCTGGCAGCATCGTCTCTGAAGTTGTCACTATGTTGAAGTTTTGTGCTGACACTATCACCGCCTCTGCACAATTATAGCTTGAAACATGAATGCTGCCACACCCTCCCCGGCACTCCAGAAGTGTTGAGAAGACAGCACTGGCATCACAGAGGCCTAGAGAGAACCTTTTGGGTTGGATTTCGGGGGAGAGCTGTGCTGATGGTTGGGATGAATCGCCAGTCTCTCCGTACATTGGACCGAGTGCCGGCAACCTCTGCATTAAGTCAGGGAGCTGTGACGCTGGAGGGTTTTTTATTTTTAAATTTTTTTAAATTAAATCTTTATTGTTCAGGTTATTACATTTGTTCCTCTTTTTTCCCCTCATAATTCCCCTCCTCCCAGTTCCCACTCCACCCTCCGCCCTCACTCCCCACCCACTGTCCTCATCCATAGTTGCACGATTATTGTCCAGTCTCTTCCCGCATCTCCCACACCCCTTTCCCCACCAAGAATAGCCAGTCCATTCCCTTTCTATGCCCCTGATTCTATTAAAATCACCAGTTCATTCTGTTCATCAGATTATTCACTTGATTTTCAGATTCACTTGTTGATAGGTGTGTATTTGTGAAGGCCAAGAGCAAAAGACAAAGAGAGAATCTTAAAAGCATGTTACCAAATTT
>NW_006285258.1:4085382-4102279 GCF_000327345.1 Myotis davidii
CGAGAGTCTCATTAGATTTCTTGTAGATCTCATTAAGTTTATCGGCAGTTTCTAGAAACTTATTGAAAGACCTTAAAAGTGTGGTTTTCAGCTCTGTATCCTCCATTTCTGTCATGTTTCTTTGTCTCCGCATTTTTTGTGCTTTCTTGGTGGAGCCCCTAGTGGTCTTTGTGCTCAGTCGTTGTAGTTAAGCCTTGATTGTTGTCGGGGGTGATTTGACCTCCAGGCTAACTGGCTGTGAGAGTTAGCTGTGTCTGCAGTGGGAGAGCTTCTGTGCTGGATCTCTAGGGGGGTGCTAATCTAGCGTTTGCCTGAGGCTATCCGGCAAATGGCTCTGCACAGGGCTTGGGCAGGGCGGGTCCCAGGGGATCTACAGGGCGGGTGGAGGGAACAGTTATGGTGGCTCTCAGTTCCGTCCCCAGGGGCTCTGCCTCACAGAGTCCCAGCAACCGCTGCAAACCTCAGCGAGAAAGCTGCCTTTGATTTCTGACCGAAGCCAGACAGTCCCGCTTCTCCCATTTGAGTCTGGGTCCCTAGAGACTCGCCCGGCTCTGGAGCTCAGAGTCTGAGACTCCCTCCCGATTGAAAACGTCTACCGCGCCCTCCGTGCCGCCAGCCCGCTCCACGCGCACTTTGTACCTCAGTATTTCACTTCAGCACTGCGCCTCCTCTGAGTCTGGGTATGATATTCTCTTTCCTCCTAGTTGTAGAATTTCCACTCAGCCAGCCTTCCTGTGGTTCTGGATGATGTCCGTTCTGTCTTTTAGGTGTAATTTGAATTGGTTGTTCATGGCAGCAATCTCCGGCGTTAACCTATGTCGCCATCTTGGTTCTCCTCCTGGAGGGTTTTTTAGAACATCGTCCTGCTCACCTGGCTTTTGTGCACCAGGTCGGATGGTTGCCTGGGTGATCTGATACTTTTGCTTGAAGCTGCTTTTCTAAAGATGAGACACACCCATGTTCAAGTGTGTGTGCAAAACACATTCCAGTGGGGCTGTGAGTAGGTTTAGAATTGTCCACATTTTGAATCTCCACATTGCTCCCCACCCACCCGCTCCACTCAACACTGAACATGTTAAGAGTTGGCTGCTATTTCACCAGAGGGAACAGGACAGGATACTCACCATGGAGAAGCTATTTCAGAAAGGGAAGTGCCAATCTGTAGGAGTGAGTGCTCCCCAAATGTATTTATCATCACGTTCCCTTTCCAATCTACTTTGTAAGATCGATCTTCAAATTTTTGGTTTGCACACCCAAGAAAAGAAAACCAGAGCACAAAAAATGATGCACACATTAGTTTTTATGACGGAACACATTCTTTCTGGGATATTTATGGAAACATCTTTCTAATCTCGAATCTAGAAATCTTTAGTACTAACCTTGGGATATTTTAGGACTAAATTCTTTTGGTTTTTAATTAGTGACCTATGACATGCTTCTATTGTGTAACCTCTGAACAATTACTTCACATCTCTGAATTCAGTTTCCTCATCTAAAAAGGAGCACAATAATACATTTTCGTAATAGAATCTGGGGGAAGAGTCACATGATTATTTTGTAAATTATAAAGCTCTCTAAAATTTGCTAATGATATTTGTTCTACAGTGTGACTTCCCATGGACTAGATAAATTCCTGATTTAGTCATATTCCCGCAAATTTAAATTAGACTGTTTCATTAGAAGTTTTCATAAATGTTTAGAAATAAATGCTTACACCTTTGCTTCCATTGCAAAGTTAGAAAAAAAAGACTTGTTAAGTTCTTGACCCCTAATATTGTGAATTGTTAATTTCTATGACATACTCCCAACAACTTTCTTTCAGCTAATTTCCTCTGACTTTTTAAAAACTTAAACGCTATCAATGACTTTTTGTTGTTGTTCTTTAGGAACAGTGCTGTCTCTGTTCTCATGGAAGGGTTTGGGAAAGAAATGTTTTAAAAGACCCACTGCCTGCTGACGCCTATGAAATAGAGGTAGAGATACAAGACCCCCAAAGCTTTCATAGCTATAAAATGTTTCTAAATAATGCACCTGACACATGGAAAAACTTTACTCTCATACCCCAGGAATTCCACATATGGGTATCTTTTATGTTTTTGATTTTTCATTTTAATTTCTTCAAATTTAGAAGAGTAAATGAGATGATATTGATTTCTTAGGACTCATGATCTCTTTTATTCCTTTATTATTGGTTTTATTCTAAACAGGTGGACCTTGGCAATAAATTAACTCTGACTGAATTCGGTCCCCTTGTGTTGTCTTAGTTGGATGTACGTTTGACACCTGAGCCTTCATTTACCATTTAGGATTCAGGTATTGTGCGAGGTGCTGGGTGGCAAAGATCAATCTGAACTTTCTATCTTTAAGGAACTCACATTGCAAAAGAGAGGACAATTTTTTTTTTGATTCCAGGGGATCTGAAATGCTTGAATAACTCAAGTACAAGGTAAAGCTGCCAAATGGAGTTCAAATTTGACCTGCCTCCTTGTTTCATCTGGAAGCTACTCTTTCTGGAAATGGCTCACTGAACCCTGGTTCTGTGAACCCATCCTGGGGACTGATTTTATATTGGAGTTGTGGGTGGGGTGGGATCTTCTGGTCTCTACCAGAAACCAGGTACGTTGAGGATGAGAATATCCAATTCCTCGCCAGTGTTTAAGTTCCTTCTTTATGGACTTATGGATATCCCGCATTGGCCCCAGTGGTCTTGGGTTAGAGGTGAGGGTGGCACTGGGCCTGGGGCCAAGAAGGCTTATTCTGGCCGCCCTCTTAGGACTGTGTGGAGTGGTCTGAGTTGAAGGTGTTGAGTTCTCATAGTTCCCTGGGCAGCTTACTGTAGCTGCAGGGACCACGGGCCTGAGTGGCCAAGTTTCCCTCAGCTTGCCTGCCGTGGAATGTGTTTTCCCATAGAAACAACATTTTAAGTTGTGGTCAGGTTCCCAGACCAGCCTATAATAACCTATTTAGCTGATAATGTAGTCCAGAGACTGCTATTTGACTAGCTTGGGGACCAAACCACCACCTATTAACATTGTTTCTATTGGAAGAGCCATCCCGAGTTCTAAATACCAATATAGAAATGACATTTGGAGTCCTTCCTGTTGGTCAATTGGGAGCTGCCAGTACTCAGACCGGAATATCGCATCACTCTGCACTCCCAGTTCCTGAAGAGCCCCATTCATTCCCCTCAGCCTGACCCCACTGACTGGTATTCTTGTCTTTTCCTGGGGCTGCCAATACATTCAGACGGTATTATCGCCCTGGACAGAGCTCTTGGTTTGAGAATTTCTGGGAAGGGGTGGGAATCATGGTTTCTGGCCCCCACTTCTTCTGTGGGTGATGAAGAGGAGGGAAGGGGAAATTAGGGCTGATGGGGCAGTGAATTCCACAGATCTAGTCCTGGGCTGCCTCCCACTGTGCAGGTTCTCCTGGGCTGCCTCTCACTATGCAGGTTCTGCACCACTTGTTGAGTTTATGTGTTTGTGTTTTAATAATTTCTATACTTTTGCCAGTCTTTGGGAAAGTACCGTATGGCTTCGGTTTGAGTAAATGGAGCAAATACGCTTGTAAAGGAAACTGTGCTGCCAGTCCTTGAACTCGTGGGGAAGGCCAAGGAGTTGCAGGGCTCTGGGAAGCCATTCTACAGAAGCTGTGTGTTTCCATGGTGTCATTGATCAGATCCTCTAGGATGCTGGAGAGACACAAATCTGAGATGTGCCAGTTTTCCTGTATTGAGGAAACCCTTCCTCATCCTTATAGAATCAAAGAGTAAAGTCCAAACTCTATCAATAGATACCCCTCCCTCCACATTTAGATGGGAGCATCTTTTATGCAACCAACCATGGGTGTGATGCCGGCAGGCCAGACACAGGTCCCTCCCTTTAGAGAGAAGTGGGCCCAGTGCAGACTATGGTGGCAAGTTAGCCAGAGCATCGCCTTTAGAAGCCGAGGGTCTCTGGCTGTTTAGCAGTGTGTGCAGCCTTGGTGCTCTCAGTGTTGCTCCTTGCAGAGCACCAGAAGTAGGAAGTGCCCAGACGTCAGCAGGATCCGGACATGCTGCACACAGCCGCGGGCTTCTGGTCTTCACGGTTCTTTCCCATCACACTGCCTCAGGGCTTTATATTCTTCCTTTCTTTTTTTCCAAAGTAAATTACATATACACACATGTTTCAGTCACCCATAAAAGATTCCAAAAGTTGGCCGCCAGTCTAAAATGACCTCCCAGATTTGGGGAACTGCCTTTGCTGCTTTCCATTCTTTCAGCTTCTTAGGGTGTGTGTGTGTGTGTGTGTGTGTGTGTGTGTGTGTCCGTCCTTGATACAGCGACCTAAATTCTTTGGTTCCTAAGTCCTTGGGGTATTGCTTTTGATCAACACAAAATCCCCCCACAAGCACAGTTTAGGGCAGACAGCAAAAAACTGTTGATGCAACACCCTACCCTCTCTGTGCCGTGAGTTCCCTACTCAGTGGTGGGAAAAGCCTTTGTCCAAACAGCACCTGCAGGCAGGCCTTTCCAGGCCACCCAGTGAACTGTGGGGTGTTTGTCTTTAGGAATTGGCCGTACATGGTGGCTTCATCTGTGGCCTTGGTCAGTTGCACCAATCTGCCAAAAGAAAATATGCACCAATTTGTGAACTGCGAACTTTTGTTTCATTGCTTTTGGGATTTTGATCAGCTGCCTCCTGCATGCTGCCCCCCAAGGGGGATTGAGCCCACCACCAGGGCATGTGCCCTTTTGCTAAAGAAATAAGTAGAATCAGAAATTCAGATATGATTTTGTCTACATTGATTTTGTTTTTTCTCAAAGGAAACATATTGATCCCTGAGTTCTAAACACTGATAACTTCACTGGTCAGAATAAATTAATGAGCCCTGGCCGGTGTGGCTCAGTTGATTGGGCATCATCCCATGTACCAGAAGGTTGCTTGTTCTATTCCCAGTCAGAACACATGCCCAGGTTGCGGGCTTGATTCCCGGTGAGGGCGTGCAGGAGGCAGCTGATCGATGTTCCACTCTCACATCGATGTTTCTTTCTCTCTCACACTCTCCTTTCCTCTCTCTTTCAAATCAATGAAAATATTAAAAAAGAGAATCCTATATAGTAAAAGCCTAATGTGCTAAGTGTCCAGCCAACCGGTTGGCCGTTCAACCAATCAAATCATAATATGCTAATGATATGCTAAGGCCGCTCAACCACTTGCTATGATGTACACTGACCACCAGGGGTCAGACTCTCTGACTGGTAGGTTAGCTTGCTGCTGGGGTCCAGCTGATCAGGACTGAGCGAGACAGGCCGGACATCCCCTGGAGTCCTCCCTTGTTCCTCCCCGACCCCAATTGTGCACTGGTGGGGTCCCTCGGACTGGCTTGCGCTCTCTTGCAATCCAGGACCCCTTGGGGGATGTCGTAGAGCCAGTTTTGGCACGATCCTGCAGGCCAGGCCAAGGGATCCCACTGGTGCATGAATCCGTGCAGCGGGCTTCTGGTAAATTAATGATCAGCATGTCAGCAAGTAACCAAGGCATGAAACCATTATACATCACTGTTAACTGCCTATACCTTTCAAATAGGCATGAAATATGCTTCCTTTAAATAGATTAACTGATAAGAAATAGTTCTCACTATTAGACAGACTTCCATGTTGGTGACATTTACAGCTGGCCTATTTATGACACCAAAGGGATGGTGTTCATCTTTGTTAATTGCACTTTGTACTTATTAAGGCGTTTATTTAGTTCTGTGTGCTTTTAAAGAGACTCCAGGATATTCTAGGCATAACAGACATAGTTTCTCTGCTTGAAGAACTATTATTCTGAGATCAGAGTGGATGGGGGCAGGGATGAGACTCTAGACATATAATTATTTAAAATATATAATTACAGTATAGCATATGTTGGTTTTTGAGAGGTATGTTTGGAATTGTGTTAATAGATTGCAAGATGGTGGGATTAATCCGGGAGTGGGGATTAACAGTATGGGGAGAGGTGGACTGACACATTAAAATGGAAAGATGGGAGAAGAGTTTGGATTTAGCATGTGCATGTCATGGGTGCGGGGGCATGTGCATTAATGAGGGCTGAGACAGCGAAGAGGAGCAGAGCAGGAAGGGGAAAGTGAGGGTACAGGTGAAGAAGAGAGCAGCAGGTAGGTAGGCCTGCCTGGTAGAGATCTGAAGCTAGTAGTTCAGGTTTTGCAAATCAGAATACGAAATTGTTCATCTTTCTGTTCTTTTTAAGAGCATAAAGCGGCTTAGAGAGGTTGGCTGGCTTGCTTCTTCAAAGAAGGAAACTGGGATTGTCCCATCCCAGCCAGTGTTGACCCAGACAACCCAGAAATGAATCCTTGGGTCTGGAGAGCCCGGCTGAGGCTTGAGGAGGCCATGGGAGCTGTTTTCATGACCAGGGTTTGAAGTTTCATTACTCAAGTTGTTGTGACTGGCAGATGGGTTGGAACAGTCACATGTGGTATTCAGATCACTTCTGGGAGATCTGACCTCTGTCTTCAGTGAGGGGGGCCAGAATACAGCACTAGAATAAGAGAGAGCATTTGCAAAGTTTATTGGAGTAGTAGTGGGGTCCCTTTATCAGATAGTATACATGATTTTTCTTTTCTTTTTTATCTTGATAAAAATTTTTGCCAAAGAATTAAGACAGTCAAGATGTGTGGTTCACAATACATGTAGTTCATTTGTGTATTATAATTTTTTCATCTATCATATTTTTTACCTTAAAAATTAAATTTTTGTAAAACTCTGGAACAGTGGAATATTAAGATCTTGCCTTGAGGCATGTTACATGGGCAGCTGGGCCCTCTTCATTATGTAGGGCATATGCTTTTTGATATCCCTCCATGATTATACTCAAGGGGACTAAATCATAATTTTTACCCCAAAGTTCAAGAAAGCTGGCAACTCATGGGGCAGTGTCCACCTCATTCACCTTTATCTAATATTTAGTATTCTCCTTCCTAAGGACTTAATCACATCACAGCCTAAGAAACGCACGAGGATGCAATAAGAGCCCCTGAACTTGTTTCTATTACCCCCCGTCTTGTCTGAAAAGCAGTTTGCACTCGGGATAGGAGACAGAAAGGCTATCTTGCTATAAGAGAGGCCAGACTCGCAGAAGTGGGTTCTGGCTAAGGAATCTGGACACACTGCAGACATTTTGCACAGAGGCCAATTCTTGCAATAATGTGGTCAGACGTGGTAGAGCCCAGCTGTTTGCTCCATTGAGAGGGGCTCTCGCTAGCCCACACAATCTCTGAGTGCTGTGTCTGAACTGGATCCAAATATCCAGCCTGCTGAGGCTCACCCATCCCCCACACTGATTGGAAGTGGGCTGTTGCAGAGCGCAATATTCACAGCAATTTGTGAGAGAAGTTACAGATAAAGACTTAGCAATTAAAAAAAAAGTAATATATAGCGGTGACATGGCATGTAAATGTATTTCCTCTTTCCCCCCATGAACTAGTAGTATACAACTATAAGTAATTTATGCTTTATCTTTGATCTATTGATGGACATTTTGTGATTTTTGTTACTCATGCCACCATGAAATGTCATCTTGTTTCCTAAATACATTTCTGCCTTAACATAGGGCTTGAGAGGGTGTATTTCTGAGTAAGGTTTTCTGAGTTCAAATCCCTGTTCTCTACTTCCAAGCTATGGGACCTTGGTAGTTTGTGTAACCTTCCAACTCCCTGGTTTCCTCCGTGTTAAAAACAACAGGAACAGAACTCCCCTCAAAGGGCTGCTATGAGGATGGGATAAAGTAATGTATCTTTAGCATTTATCATGAAGTTCTTTACCCTTTAACTTTTACCTTTAATTTGCTAAATGCTACTGCCACTTTCATGGGGCTTAACTCTGAAATTTTTTTTGGTGGTGGGCTAGTGGGTCTGGTTGATGAAGTGAAAAGGAAGAGAAAGAGGTATATGAACACTACACTTCCATTTACACACGAACGTAGCTTCATTAAAGACGTATCTTCTTTGTTAATACTTGTTGTGCTGAAACCTTAATGTCTTTCATAATGGAAATAATTCAACATGTCTACTTTAGACTTTACATGTGTTAGTGCTTTCCAACTTAAATAAGACACTCACTTATTTCTAGAATTGGAGCTGTTCTTTTCTGTGCATACGTAGAACAGATGCCACCCAGCTTGCTTGAATGAGTTGTTAGTTTGCCATTCTCAAGACCAAAGTCAGCAGAGGCGAAATCTTAACATTTTTGTAATACTTTGCATTTAGTCATATAACATAGTGGTATTTAGTGTTGTTAAAGGATGAATGAGATTAAAACAATCATCAGGTGAAGATGTTGGTTGAAACAACTGAAGTTAAATGATGTATTACTTATTATAAAGGGTAAAGTTATGAAACACAATAAAAAGTCAGAACATGCAAACTAAATAAGTCACAATTCAACATTATCTGGCATCTTAAGAAATGCAGTGAAAGGAAAATGTGGTAACTAAAAAAGGGACTGTGATAACTAGTAAAGCAGAAAGTGACTTGTTTGAGATTAGATGTTTATGCTTTTAAAGTAAGTTGTTGCTTTAAATAAAAATTTATGACCCTGGCCAGTGTGGCATCATCCCATGCACAGAATGGTTGCTGGTTTGATTCCTGGTCAGGCACATACCTGGGTTGCAGGCTTGATCCCTGGTGGGATGCATGCAGGAGGCAGCCAATTGATGTTACACTCCCACATTCATGTTTTTCTCTCTTTCGCTCTCCCTTGTTCTCTCTCTAAAAATCAATTTTAAAAATCTTTTAAAAAAAGATGATCAAAGTATAACAGTGTATATTTTAAAAATAAACAGTTTGGGATGGGATTAAAGTAAGAAAGCAAGCCCAGGGACACAGACAATAGAGTTGCGAAGGCCTGGGAGGGCCGGGGTGGGGGGGGGGGGGGTCAATGGGAAAAACAAACAAATAAACAAACACAAACAAATGGGACATCTGTAATACTTTCAACAATAAAGATAAAATTTTTTAAAATTGAGAAAGCAAAAGAATTATCCTTCCACTTCCCCAGGTCCTCAGCTCTTAGGCAACAAGTTTTAACCATTTCTGTCTTTAATTATTCTCATATTTATCTGCATAGCACCATCTACTTTGCTTGTACCTATCTGCTTAGATTTAAACGGTACCCACTGGCTCCTTGCCATGAAAGATGGGGACATAGCTCACATAGATATAACATCTAACATGTTTCCTCTGTAGGTTGATTCTACACACTAAAAATACCAATAAAGCATTACTCTATTTCTGTGATTTGTCAAATACCTTGGAAAATATTTTGAATATCTTGCTTTGTAGGACTGAAATTACTGATTCTTTTTTTCTTAACTTTTTCACCCTGTTATGTGTGTTGTTGCTCCATAAATATACTCATTCTTGTCAGACAATATGTCTTGATTTTTGTTTGAAAAACATCGTTTCTCCAAACACAGGACACCCTGCAAAGGCTCAGGGGCCCTCTGAAGCCATTCCAGGATTTGGTTTGGGGTTGGACTGGATCCAGTGGGGTTGTTGTAAATGGGCTATTGGTGGGGGAAAGTTTGAGGTGGTTGACTTTTGTCTGGATTGTCATTTTAGATGGAGAGGACATTTATGAAGTTTAGAAGGTTGAGTGCCCTCCATGCCTCCCCCCGACCACCTAGCCCCCTACCCTACCTTCTCCTCTGATCGTCCTTTCCAAGAATTTGGGTTGCCTTAGGAAATTCTGGGGCAACTGAACTAAAGTTTTTGGCACTACTTCACAGGAGGGGCAAAGGATTGATGGCTGTTGGCTAAGAATTCTTACAAGGTCTTTCTTTCTTTCTTTCTTTCTTTCTTTCTTTCTTTCTTTCTTTCTTTCTTTCTTTCTTTCTTTCTTTCTTTCTTTCTTCTTCTTCTTCCTTCCTTCCTTCCTTCCTTCCTTCCTTCCTTCCTTCCTTTCTTCCTTTCTTCCTTCCTTCCTTCCTTCCTTCCTTCCTTTCTTCCCTTCCCTTCCCTTCCCTTCCTTTCTTTCTTTTCTATGGTTCCTTTGGCTGAGTAGGTAATTTAGGTTAGAAGGTGATTTCATCCTGAAATACATTGCATTTTCATTGTCTTTTTCATACACGGAGCTTTCATATCCATTATTTCAACTGACACACATATTTCATTATCCTAATGTATAGAGAAATAAACTAAGGACCAGAAAGGCCCTAAAGTCATATAATGTACATATGAAGTCTCTATTCAATCATTTTCTGTTTAGCCTTGGAGAAGCCCTGGCTCTTGGGTATGGATTTAGGGCCCTTAGCCTGGTCCCTCCATCTTTCTTTCTACTTCTCTTTCTGACCTTAGCATCAGCAAGCCTGAAGTATGCATTTTATCCTGCAGTGTTCCAGGTTCTCTTAGGCTGTCAAAGGTGTGCAGGACAGGACAAAGACCTTACCTGCATTCTTAATCCTGCATGTGGTCCAAGTAGTGACTTCAGAGGAAGATGCTCTGCATACATAGGGAGAATGTGTGAGTTCACACCAACCGTGCATTTGTTTTTAAAGGCTTATGCTTATGAGGCTACAGTATTCCAGAAAGCTTTGGAATAGCTCTTGGTTTGTGAAATTGATTGCAAAACATTTGACCTTCCTCATTAGTCCCTGAACTCGAGGAACTAGCATGAATGTTTAGGCCAAGTATCTGCAGCCATTGTGGAACTAGCTGGATCCTTACCCAGTTGCTCCTTAAAATTTTAAATGTGGATCATCTGGATTTTGAATGGAGGCTTTGCTCTAAGATGTGTGATGAGTTGTCTGTAAACAAGAAGCCCAGAGTGACGTTGACTTTATTTTCCTGTAACTCTGGGTATCAACTGTGTTTCCAAACTTTGGCTAAAGAAATATTTATGTGTTTCGGCTTTTATTTATTCTGAGTAATGTCAGGATTCGCATTCCTGTAATTCTGGTGAAGGGAAGAATGCGGTCATTCTTCCTTTTTAGAGGTGAACTGGGCCATAGAAAAAAATGTACACAGCTTCAATGAATAGAAATTTAAAGTCATACATGCAATATATTTTATGATGCCCTTTCTTAACTAGATTGGTAGGAAGTTTATTGTTTTTTTAAATGTTTATTTAGAAATTTCATGCTGTTTTTTTTTTTAAACATATTGTTATTGATTTCAGAGAGCAAGTGGAGGGAGAAAGATAGAAATATCAGTGATGAGGGAGAATCATTGATTGGCTGCCTCCTGCACACCCCACACTGGGGATTGAGTTCACACCCAGGCCCTGACGGGGAATCGAACCGTGACCTCCTGATTCATAGGTCCATGCTCAACCACTGAGCCATGCCAGTTGGGCAGAAGTTTATTGTTTAAATTAGACTCCTCTATAGCTCTACAAACATTTATATTTGTGTATTGGGATAGAAGGCACTGTATTTTGCATCCCTGTGTTTTATTTCTTTGATGTACTATATGCGCAGGTGATATTAAGGGATATCCATATTGATATCATTATGTTAAAGTGTCTCAAACTAAAAAGCCAGCATTGAGTCCCATGAGTTTACTTTTCTCTGTCTGCAAAGATTCATACTGTTCTTTAAAGAAGTTTTGTAATCCTTACCCAAGGATATGTTTTTAAATTGATGTTTTAGATAGAGAGGGAGAGAGAGAAACATTAATTGGTTGCCTCAGGTATACACCCCAACCAGGGATTGAACCTGAAACCTGGGTATGTGTGACAGGGAATTGAACCTGCAACCTTTTGGTGGATGGGATGTCACTCCAACCAACTAAGCCACCTGGCCAGGGCCATCCTGTTCTTATAACTCAGGAATTTTTTGCTTTTTTTGGTTATAGTTCTTTCTTCAAATTTTATGGGTTTCTTATCATTGAATTTTGCTTTTGTTTTTGTTTCAGACCCAATGTCTGTGGATCACGTTATAACGCTTACTGTTGCCCTGGATGGAAAACCTTACCTGCTGGAAATCAGTGTATCGTTCGTAAGTAAATAGATAATCTGTCATTCTTCATGTTCTTCCTTTGTGGTTTGGTTGAATGGTGATTTTTAGTGTTTGGTCCTTTGTAACTGCATACCAGTAATATGTTGCAGTACCTTTCAGCTCTAAGATTTCCCTACTTTCACTGAATCCAGATGGGAAATACACTAATGGGGTCAGACCATTAATATCCTTTAACTCAGTGACTTCTTTTGGAGTATTTCTGAGATACAGAAATAGGCCTTAGGGTACTGGGACACCCTGGTCAGTGTTGATGTCATCACATATGCTGTGCCTGGCTGCATAGATTGCATGATCACTTCGAAGGGATTGTGAAAGAAGGTTACCATTGCTGTTTTCCTTATTTTTAACTTCTTTGTTGGCCACCCACAAGCCTACCCAAATGTTGTACGCTGAGTTTGTGTGGTCAAGGCCACAGGCAGACCTTCCTGTTAGACAAAGGGGAAAGGAGGCAGATAGAGCATCAGATGAAGACCAGGGGAAATATTAGGGAAGAACTCAAGTGGTACCAGAGATTCCTCTGGGATCTGTGCTGCTGTGGCAAACATCCAGGTTCTCAGAATAGCCCACAAATATTGAGTGGTACACCACATGCCAGGCCAGATGTTATTTAATGGAGATATGAAAAATTAGTTATGGCATCTGTTCTCCATGAACTTTTACAGTCATCATACCTATGAAATAATTTTCAGTTTTCAGAAAATGTCATTAGTATAATGGGAGAATATACAGCTGAAAGGACACTAAGGAATCACTCAATCTACCTTCTCACTTGGCTAACCGTGGTATGTGGATAAGAAAAGACTCTTTCAATAAATATTCACTTGGTGAGCTGAAAAAATTAATCCTTTTCCCCAATTCTCTTTTTCACCAAAGTGATTTTAGGCAGAGAGAGAGGGAGAGAGAGAGAAGAAAGAGAGAGAAAGAGAGAGGGAAGAAGGGGAGGGAGAGAGGGAAGAAGGGAGAGAGAGATTCATTGTTCTGCTTATTTATGCATTCATTGCTTGATTCTTGTATGTGTCCTGCCGGGGAATTGAACCTGCAACCTTAGCATATTGAGATGATGCTCTAATCAACTGAATTACCAGGCCAGGGTCCTTTTCCCAATTTTTGATTCTGTCCAAAAGCAACTTATTCACTTAACACATTGCCATGTATTTCAAAACCAAAGTTGAGTCAGTAAAACAGGGATATAAATGATATTTGGAGTTTTCTAAATGAACTTAACAACAGAACCTTTTCCCTGGTGTTCTGTAGAATCTCTGAGAAATGCTATCCAGATATTTAAAAATGTTTATAGGATCCTTTGACAGTTTTTTACTTAATAGTTTTTAGTCTCCATCCGTGGATGTTTTGATGTTTCAGTGCATTTTCTATCAAGTGTATTGTATTTAGCCTTGCCTTCTCATTTGCCTCTTGCAAGGCTGTGTAGGAGTTTGAGAAAAGGGTCTTGCCTATGAGTATTAAAAAATAGTCACCAACTCTTAGTTTGGTGATAAATAGAAATCACTTGCCATTTAGACCTACTGTTTTGGCTACTGGCAAAGCATTTGGTACCAGTAAGATATTAGTTTAAACAGCTTCCTGGCTGTGGAGGCAGGACTGTTGCAGTGGATTTCAGACGTCTGCTCTCAGACTGTGGACATGACTCACAATTGGATTGAAGGCAGGATCAGAGCTGCTCCCTAGATCGTATGTTCTCAATGAACAGGGTCTGATCTAGAGAAGGAGGCTCAGGGGGCCTCGGTATTTTTATAAAATTATTAAAGATTAAGCATTTATGATAAACTAGACTTCCAAGAATACTGTGGTAATTTTTGTATCAGTAAATCTTAATGTTGATATAAAAACAGAATGCTTGTAGGTATTTAAGTATGTTTAGCTGCAGGATTTGTGTTTTTGTTTTCCCTTCATAGGATGTCTGGGCCCCTGGATAGACTGAGTGCTGTGGAATACGCCAAGAGAGGTTGAGAACCACTGACATGGATAAGGGAGTTACCAAATTTTATAGCCAGAGTTTATTTGGTCCAAATGATTCGTTTTGCAAATGAATAAACCCGAGGCCTAAGGTCCCATAAGTCACGATGACAGAGTTAAGGAGGAGCCAGAGATCCCAGGTTTCTCATTTGAGGCCTGGGTGCTCGTCAGTCAGTGTGTGCTGAAACCGTGTGCTAACCACCCTCTGGCTTTATTCACAGCCATCTGCCGGCATTCTTGTGGGGATGGATTTTGTTCTAGGCCGAATATGTGCACTTGCCCATCTGGTCAGATAGCTCCTTCCTGTGGCTCCAGATCCAGTGAGTATAACATGTTATTATATATAATAGTATTTTATGTGGTTATGCCCTATTTTCTCCTAAATTTGCATTTGGCTTTCCCTTGCCTGCAGTACATTTTTTCACTAGAACATCTGCCTTCTCTGTTTTGCCCAAAATACTTGGAATGACTTTGCTTAATCTGGCCTCCCATTTCCCTTCTTTACTCTTTATAGGGAAATTGCTATATGGGGCATAGTTACTATGAGTAATATAAAGATTATGACCTTCTTCTGTGTAGCCATTGCCTTATTTATCTTTGTATCTCCAACGTAAACACCATAAAAGATGCTCAATGAAATGGTTGTTTAATGAACATTTTGGCTCAACCTAGGCATTCTTCCTTGTGGTACTGAAATATGAATCTGATTAAACACTTTTTAAAAAACTCAAGACCCCTGCCTTTGCAAGAAGAAAATGCAAGAAGCCATTATTGCAGTTTCTGGGGGTGATTTATCTTGAAGCACAAACATATTTTCCCTTTCAGAATTTTATCACTTTGTTCATTCTGTGAGCCAAACAAATATTTACAGTTCATTCCTCAGAACTTTGCTTGCTTGTTCTTTAAGTGTGGGGTCCTCAGCAGTGAATTAGGGGATATGGGGGGGGGATTGGAAGGAGGTGAGTCATTATTGGTTGTTAACAAGTTGAAGTTCATGTTCCTCAACACCTTGACACTCCCCTTACAGTGTGTTCTGTTTTTGACAAGGTTTTAAGGGAATGTATTGTGAAATAAGTTCATTCTCTTTGGTGTACTACAATTAGAGACTTCCGCAGAGTCGAGGTTCATCATCCACTCAGAGTTCTGACATTTAAGTGTGACTCGTATAAGCCAGTTAACAGGATAAGGCAACTAGTGCTTGGTAGTCGACCCTCTCGGTGCCCACTCACGTACCTTGGCTTTCATGGGTTGACTGTGCCTGAGACATCTGTAAAATTTTCCTGGCTAGGGAGCATGCCAGGTCTGCATGCAGGGCAAGATGGAAAGGCTGGGGGTGGGAATGGGGACAGTTAATGGCCCCAGAAGCAACTTTTAACCAATGACAGGAGAGTGTTAGTGCCCTCGCTTCCTTGCCTCTCAGTTTGCATCACTATGAGGGGTATTCTGCACTGTCTCCTGAAGTTCCCCACTTGAACACAGTAGGAATAGGCTTGATAATGTACTTTATTAGCTTCCTTCTCTTCCTTGTCTCCCTTTCGCACTCTCTTATCAGTGTTTCCTGAAATTACTTCTAAAATAAAACAACTCACATTGAAATCATTGTCTCAGAATTTGTTTCTAATAGAAACCTAGAACTACACACAGACCGATTGGGATAGAATTCCCACCTTGAGCTGGGACTCATTTGCTTATTGCACTGAGTATAGATTATTCTTATTTTATCTCAGCTTGGTTTTGAATGTACGTCTTCCAAGCAACAGAAGGCTCATTTGCCATATCAAGGGCACCTGAGTGGGAGAAATAGAAAGAGGCAGAGAGGGCAGCTGGTAGCACAGGACCATGTTGGATGTCTCTAGCCTCATCAGGATGGCCCTCAGGCTGCTGCTGAGGAGTGAGAGCCTCAGGGTTGGGGAAACAATCCACATATCAAGCTGGGAATAGAACCATCTCTCAAATAGGTCCTTCAACCAACCAACAACACCGTACTCCTCTGAGGGAAGAAAATAAAGCCAGATGGCAAAACTGAGTAGTCAGCTGGAAAGGTCTTCAGTGATAGTGTGAGCTGCTAATGATTTCTGTCAAGTAATGACATCTCTGTCATGAGTTGTGGAGACAGCTGTTAATAAGACCAGAAGGGAAAACTGTGGTCCCAGTAGACCTCATGCTAGCAATGAAGTGGGAGGAATGGTAAAGTCTTGTGCCCAGATTTAGGCTAGAGATTGAAGTTTAAGACTTCTGGGTGATGTTCTCTAAAGAGGTTTGGGCTCATCTGTGGTGCTCAGACACTGGACAAAGTAGTTTGTGGATCAGAATAGTGTGAGGAGGAGAATTTGGATTATAAGAATCTTTGAGGCATTTGGAGCCTTTAATATTGTTGGTTTGGACTTTACATGAACTAATATTTTCTAAATAGCTTGCAAAATTAAAGAGGGCAGAATGTTTTTCATTAAGGTAACTGGGGATGATCAGAACCCCTTTCTGATCTTTTGAAGAGCTATACCTTCCTATAGAACTTCCTGGCCATGGTGTGGTAGACAATAAATGTGGATGGATCACTTTGTTAACTCTCTTGCTAGTAGAGGATAACCCAGCTCAGTGAAATGTTTTCACTTACTACTTGTGGTTCTATGAAAATGGGGTAAATTTAAATAACCTCACCAATTTTTCCTATTAGAAGTTTTATGCTTGGTTTGTGACAGGTGTCAAAGAGGTATAGGCGAGTTGTAGGACCTCTGAGGCCTTTGTTTTCTCACTGGAAAATTAAAAGAATGAAAGGAAGGCAGTTTTTCTAGGTTATTTGTTTTTTTTTTAAATTAAATCTTTACTGTTCAGATTATTACATTTGTTCCTCTTTTTTCCCCCATAACTCCCCTCCTCCCAGTTCCCCCCCCGCCCTCCGCACTCACTCCCCACCCACTGTC
>NW_006285258.1:4103518-4106462 GCF_000327345.1 Myotis davidii
AACAGGGCAGGCGGAGCAGGCAGTTATGGCTGCTCTCAGTCCCATCCCCAAGGGCTCTGCCTCTCAGTGTCCCAGCAACCTCTGCGAGTACCTCAGAGAGAAAGCTGCCCTCGAGTTCTGACCAATGCCAGACAGTCCCGCTTCTCCCGTTTGAGTCTGGGTCTCCAGAGACTCGCCTGGAACTGGAGCCCAGAGCCTGAGACTCCCTCCCGATTGAAAATGACAACTGCACCCTCAGCCGCTAGCCCGCTCCATACGCACCTCCGCACCTTTGTATTTTATTTCTGCACCGCACCTCCTCTGAGTCTCGGTATGCTTTTCTCTTTCCTTCTAGTTGTATAATTTCCCCTCAGCCAGCCTTCCTGTAGTTCTGGGTGCTGTCCGTTCTGTCTTTTAGTTGTATTTTTGAAGTGGTTGTGCGAGGCAGCAATCTCCAGTGTTTACCTATGCCTCCATCTTGGTTTTCCGGTTGTTTTTGACTTGAGCGTCCCGTGAATCTGAAAATTGGAAATGACTCCTTAGTGGCCTGAATGAGAAACTGCATTTCCAGAAGGTCCAAAGTGCCAGTCCACAATTCCTTTAGATACTAAGGACATGGCTTCCCTTAATCTACTGGGAGTCTTCCCACCAGTCATTGAGGCATCAGGGTAAAAAGAGAAGGTTTGCTAGGCAAGGTTATAACAATGGATTTTTTAGACTTTAATTCCAGCTCTCTTAGGACCCTTCTCTACTCTACGAGTCTCTGAGGCTAGATGGATTCTGAGTAATCCTAATTCTCACAAAGGTCTGTCACGGTTGACTGATCCATGAATTTGTCCATCAAATTACTTTTATACTTTTGTCAAAAATTAGTTGACCATATTTATGTAGGTCTATGTAGGTCTGGGTTCACTGTTTTATTTAATTGATCCACTGTCCCTTCTCCAATACCATACAGTCTTCATTACCATAGCCTTATGATGTCTTGAAAATTGAGTAGATGAATTCTTTTCACTTTTTTCTTCTTTTTAAACTTTATTTTAGCTATTCCAGTTCCTTTGCCATTTCATATATATTTTAGATTAATCCTGTCTGTATCTACAAAAAATATTTCTAAGATTTGATAGGAATTGTATTAAGCCTATATGTCGGTTTGGGAAGTATTGGCATATTTATACTTTGTTAAATTTTATCATTTTCAATTCACTTCATATTCAGTGAGAATTTGGTGTGCTTGTACTCCCAACAGGAATCCAACCTCTAAGGGTATAAGAAGGATAAGGCCTGGGCAACAATTCCAGAGCAGCATGTTATCGGGTCTGAGTGAATGTGGCACAACCACATAGTGAAACTGCAATGACTCCCCAAGCACAGGAAGGTGCTGTAGCTAGTCTGGAAGAAGTGACCCTTTGAACAGTTTTTCAGGGAAGTGTGGGATTTATATGATCAGGGAGGAAAGGAGTGGGTAGAATCTACTTAGACTGTTCCATAGACACAATTCAGTTCTTTGCTTTCTAGTCTATCCTCTATGGAAGTGCCCTTATCATTGTTTTCATATAACTTGCCTTTCTCTGGCCCTTTTCCAGCTCTGCTAGGTTGTTGGGTTTTTTGTGTGTTTTGTTTTGTTTATACTCACTTAAGGGTATTTTTTCCATTGCTTTTCAGAGAGAATGGAAAGGAGGGAGGGAGGGGGAGATAGATGGAGTAGAGAGAGAGAAACATTGAAGTGAGAGAGACACATTGATTGGTTGCCTCCTGCATGCACCCCGACTGGGGCTGGGGATCAAATTTGTAACCCAGGCACATGTTCTTAACCAGGAGTCAAACCTGCTACCCTTTGGTGAGTGGGCTGGTGGTCTAACCTCTGAGCAACACAGCCAGGGAGAGTTTGTTGGTTTATTGGTTTGTTTGTTTTTTTAGATGTTTTAATGAAGTTGCTCTTCTGAGTGATGTGTCTTTAGGCAGCACGGGATATTTATGCACTTAAGGAAAATGTTATTGCTGTTATCTCTTCCTGTGAAAATTTTTTTGTCCTTCAATGATTCTGGTTGCCCTTATGGACTGTTGTCTCAGGCAGAGAGTCAAGAAGTCCTTCCAATTGTTTGATTTGTCTGTCTTGTGCTTTTCCTAGTTCCTAAATTAAAATCAGCTGCTTGCCCATACACATACTTATTTGCAAATTGCTCCCAGTGTTCTGTCTGCCCCTGTGCCTGCCAAGATAATGGCAGGTTTTGGAATCATTTCCAACCTAATGCATCCCAAAGAAAATCGTTACCTGGGTATTTAGACCTTAGTGCCAGCCCAGCATATCTTGTTCCAGTAGTGTGCTCACATTGTTCTCTTTTGATTGGTTATTTTAAGAATTAATTTGTATTGGACATGATTTAAAGAAAGTTTCGTCTACTCGTCCTGATGCCTGTCAAATGGAAGGCATTCAATAAGTGTGGGATGACTGAAATCTGGAACAAACATGAAACTCATTGGGATGCTACATGGATACAGGTTAATTCCATCTTCAAGGGGAAATCCTCACTGGGCCTCATGAACCTCAGGTGTCAGCCTGCACACCAACACTTGGTACTTAGAGCATCTGATAAATTTAGAGCATCTTAATGGTTTTAAGTAGAGCTATTATTTTTCAGTTGCCATTTGTAGAGACACAGAACTTGGTCTCCAAATTGCCAGACATCTGGAATTCTTGTTCACATCAGAGTAAATTTAGAATATGCATCAATGGCAGAACTCAATAAAAAATACAACCAATTGGTGTGCATATACTCCCTAAACTGTTCCTGTTGTGCAGTGAGGTCCTGGGTGCTTGCTCTCCCCTCGAGATCTGAGACGCACATAGAATGCAGTTTCTGCCCTGTCCCGTTTGGCTCAGTGGATAGAGCATCGACCTGTGGACTGAAGGGTTCCAGGTTCAGTTCTGGTCAAAGGCACATGCATGGGTTGCGGGCTTGGT
>NW_006285258.1:4106610-4134190 GCF_000327345.1 Myotis davidii
GAATGCAGTTTCTTTGGTAAACATATTTGTGGCAAAACAGGTGTGATTAAAATCTACTCTGTGTTGATGAGCTTGCTCCCCTGGGCCAAGGACTCATGGCTCATTGGTTTATTTGGACCACTGGACTCACCATACTTTAGTGTTTCACAAGTCTGACCAAGTTCTTTTATAATTTAAAGGGGAAAGAATATTTCATGCTGGAAAAAGTTCACTTGAAAGACAGGGCAGAAAATATATAAAAGCATATGAGAGAGGTTTTTTATTATATTTGTTATATTTAAATATAAACTTCTCATTCTTCCTCAAAAGAAGAATTAATTCTAATTTCTAATTTGAACAAATAATGTAAAGTCACTATTTAATCTGCTGTTAGCCTTTTTATCTCAAAGTAGCTAAATGGCTTTGCTGCTCATGTGGGAATGGAAATTAGCTTTTGGCATGAGCCACTTTAATTGAAATCAGTTTGTGGGTTGAGCTCCTCTGCTGCTTGACAGATGACATCATTTCCTGTGCCTTTCCCAGTCCTCGCTGTTTTGCTAAGATAGGATGGAGCTAAGTTTAACTTCAAATTTTAAAGCAACTATACACCTTTTCCTGACCTACTTAGAATACTATCCAAATTTTTCACCGAATCATTTCCTTTGTGTACTTGCAGATAGTTTTTTTAGTTAAAAGCATTTTGGCTGAGACGTTTTAATGGAAATATAGGAGCCTAAAATAACAGTTTGTTTTAATCAGTGTCCTGGGTTGCTTGACTTCTATAATGATTCTTCAACAAAGGAGTTATTTCTGCTTTTACACACGGGGAAATGAAGATAAAAATATTTTTAACAGCAAAGTACTCGGGGCTGTATAAGTGCTTAGGACACAATGGGCAAATTCCCAGTCTCAGCTTTTTAGCATAGCTCTTGATATCATTATCAGGTAGCACGATTTACGTAAATAGGTGTTAATTTAGTAAAGTTTTTTTTAAAAAATATATGTTTTTATTGATTTCAGAGAAGAAGGGACAGGGAGAGGGAGAGAGAAACATCAGTGAGAGAGAATCATTGATTGGCTGCCTGTACATGTCCCCTACTGGGGATTGAGCCCGCAACCCAGGCATGTGCCCTGCCTGGGAATCAAACTGTGACCTCCTATTTCATAGGTTAATGTTCAACCACTGAACCACACTGGCTGGGCAGTTTTAATAAAGTTTTTACAGCATCTACAAATAGGCTAGGGCTACTCTGAGCACTTACGGGGGTATAATTAATGATCATGATGCTTCCCACTTTCAAGAAGCTCTCAGACAAATGGGCTGAGGATGGGAGAAATAATTAAAAAATAGGTTTGGTGACATAATATACATTTCAAAAGACAAGAATAAGGTACTCTGGAGTTAGAGGGAAAGAAGGGGAGGGAGGAGAGAATAGAAATAAGGAAATGTCATAGGAGAAAAGAGATGTTTGCAGTCGGTATTGGAGATAGGTGGGATTTCAGATTTTGTGAGAACTGTGTATGCTTTCTGTTTGGGGGTGGAAAGTTAGGCTCAAGAGACGAAGAGACAGGTTAAAGAGGAGAGTCCACGAAGAGACCAGTGCAAACAAAGTGCCTGGCATTTTGTCCGGTATATAGTAGGCACTCGGAAATATTTGTTGAGTGAATGAATGACTGATACGGAGATTGGGGACTGAGTCATAGGACATATTAGGAGTTTGCAAAGGAGCCTGAAAGGCGCATGGGGCCTTCCTGAGGAGGGCTTTGATGCTGAGAGATGAAGGTTGTTCTTCATACAGTAGAGAGAGTGAGCCTTTGATGGTGTTTCGGTCAGGGTGTGACATGTTCTTGCAAAGGTGCGTCACTTTCAATGTGACTTCACTCTTTGGTGCTCTGTGAGGGCATAGCAAGTGTTGAGTTCTGGCCCCTTCCTTTCCCTGTTGTCATGCTGAGATTTGCGTAGCTCCTGATGAAACGGTCCTTTCTCCTGGAGTCAGCAGCTGCGTTTTGATCCTCACAAGGCTGCCGGAGTCTTCTTTCTGCTCCTGGGAGAAGATTTGGCTTCCATGCTCCAGGAAGACTGAGCGGAAGGAGCATAGCCCCTGATGTCTGCTCTTGCACAGAAGAAGGATTCTCTTCTTCCCCGCCCCCCTTGTTAAAATTCTTTAATGTAATGATTTTTTAATTTTTTCTTTATTGATTAAGCTATTACATATGTGTCCTTATCTCCCCTTGCTCCCCCAACCCCCACTCATGCCTTCACCCCCTGGTGTCTGTATCCATTGGTTATGCTTATATGCATGCATATAAGTCCTTTGGTTGATCTCTCCCCCTTACCCCCACCCTCCCCTACCTTCCCTCTGAGGTTTATCGATGTAAAACTGTTGAACCTTTTTCTCTAGAAATTTACTCCCACCACTTTGAGGATAGGGCAGAGTAAGGCAGATTTCCCATGCCTGGCCTGGCCTCCTTGTATAGGGATGTGTCACCGAGGATTGATGATGGATTCAAGCAAGCCTCAGTCTTTTCCAAGTAGAGTAGTTACTGTTTCTGGAGGCCTAAGGAACAGCCTTGGATTTTGAAAGAGTTCTTAGCATGCCCGCATGATTGCAATAGAGACAGCCTAAACTCTAGAGAAACGAGAGCCCACGACTTGCCATCACGCTCATAGGCGTCTTTTACTCCAGCTTTCTCTCAGGTCTGCTTGCCTGCCTGCGGTCTTTCTGCCCTGGGCCCGAAGCCCCCACTCCTGTAGGTGACAATGTGATGAAGAATGAATTTCAAACACTACAGGTCTTATTTGGTTTAAGGTTACAGTTGAAGCAAGCAGCTCTTTCTGAGCCGCGTCCAGCAGGTCTCCGTTATCAGGAGTCTTTTGACTCAATGCTGTTGTAGGGTTTTCCCCTTCTTTCTTGTTGTTGCCAAAACTTCTTTTAACAAAGTTCCTTAGACTTTCTCACTCTGACTGTTTTCCTGGGCACCTAGCTGGAATTCTAACTCTTTTAAAATAAAAATTATTGCCATGGTAATCTTGCCTCATATGGTTACTCAAAACACTACTTTCTTGGTACAAATTACAGAAGTGATATTGAGCAGTAAGTTCTGCTAAATTAGGGAAGTTGTTTAGCATGATTAAATATCAAGAAACAATTAGATTGCATTGTAAATTATTTCATACATACAAACGATAACATGGTTATCATTGCCAATTAGGTTACTTCTGAATAAATACATGAATCTTAATAAATAATTTTATTTTCTCTTTAAATCACTGCAAATGAACTTCTGTGAACTGTTGCAATCTATGTACTTAGATTGTTAAACTAAAGCATTCTTCTTTTCTTTTTCCTTTTCAAGTCCAACACTGTAATATTCGCTGTATGAATGGAGGTAGCTGCAGCGATGATCACTGTATATGCCAGAAAGGATACATAGGGACTCACTGTGGACAACGTAAGTAAACCATAGCTGTAAGTATTCTAGATGTTAATCCATGTAGATAGACATGTAGGCAGATATATAGGCCAAAAGAATACAGAGATAAGCACCGATGGATTTTCTTTGATTACCTGGGACATGACATTTTCATAGACGTCCAGTGGCTTATTGGTGAACAGGTCATTTACCCAGCACACTAAGCACCAAATTTCTGATAGAAACCTTGGGAATAGGTAGTTTGATTCATTTTCCTCTCATTTGTCTTCACCAGCCCACTCTTCCTTATCCCTTTGGTTTACAGTCACCACCACAGGTGCAGAATTGTTATTCACTCCAGCTGTATACCTTCCATTTGGTCACTGGCCCTGTCCACCTGAATTTTCAAGAAGCATTTCAAACAAAGAAATCAATCTCATATTTCTCCTCAGATATGTCCTTTATCTTGATCAATGGTATTTGCATCTCTCTAATTTCCTAGTCTAGATTCTGCTACTCTAATAGGTATCACATGGTGTTCAGTCTGTTGGTTCATTCACGAACAGTTCGTTGTGTGTTTGCTCCTTTATTAGTCCTTGTGCTTTTCAGAAGAAAAAAATTCCTTTTCAAAAACTTGTGTTTTTTTATTACACCGAGATAAAGATATATATCCTGCAAAAATTTGGAACAGTTCAAAAATGTAAAAAATAAAATTACCCATAACCCATCATTTCAGATATCCCCTTAGTCTTTTAATGCATATTTGGTACATGAGATCTTATCCTATGCATATTTTTTCATACTACTTTTTCCCTAAATATTTTATTAGAAGTATATTCCATGTTGTTAAACATTTAAAAATACATTTAATGGCTGAATTTCATTACTTAGATGAATTACATGGATGAATTCTTAAGGATGAGCTTTTATTCATGTTGTTTCCAATTGGCGAGAGAAAAGGGGGACAGCCTCCCCAGTGTGGTACACCCTTCAGCTGAGTCTTGAGGGTCAGCTAGGAGTTCAGTTGTCAGATGATGGGAGATGGGCCTTCTAGGCAGATGCCAGCATGGGCCACAGTACTGGAGCATGACAGAGCATGGGCTGTTGAACATGGGGGGTGCTTTGGTGTTGCTAGAACTTCTGTGCTAAGGGGAGTTATGGGAATGGAGATATTGCATGGACTGGAAGTCATGGGCCAGGTTTTGAGGATCTTTCTGCATACCATGTTTTTGCCCGAAGTCGAGCCAGGACGGGGAGTGAGATAACAACGAACAACCAGAACAACATCATTCATCTGTTGAGTGACTTACTCTGTGCTAGGCACATTTCAGATTCTGCGTGTGTTAACTCATTTACTATAACAATAGCCCTGGCTTCCTTTGAGTTTCAAGTACAGCAGTGATTAGACATTTATGTAACCTATGACGTGATTCCCCTGGTAAGTCTAGTACCCATCTGACACCATACCTACTTATTATGAGGTTATTCGTTGTGTTCCCTCTGTTGTACTTTACATCCCCATGGCTGTTTTTATAATTGGCGATTTGTATGTCTTAATCCCTTCCCCTTCTTAACCCACTCCCCTAAATCCCCCTCCCTTCTGGCAACCCTCAATATGTTCTGTGTATCTTTGAGTTCAGTGATGCCTTTTATAAAGCACCATTTTAGATGCAGAACTGAAAGCATTGCTCCTATGCTTCCTGGAATGAAACTGCCAGAGTTAACACAGGTACAAATTCACCTACCCAGGCAGTTTTATCTAAGAGTTGACAGAGGGACATGGTGGAGCTAGAACTATAGAGTAACACATACCACAGTGATTATTTAGGTTTTTTAAATTGTCCTTTCAGGGGGCAGAAATTGTTATTTCATTAGCATTAAAAGACCTCTCAGCTCCTCTCTCCTTGTTTTCCAGCTGTCTGTGAAAGTGGCTGTCTCAACGGAGGCAGGTGTGTGGCCCCAAACCGATGTGCGTGCACTTACGGCTTTACTGGACCCCAGTGTGAAAGAGGTAATTTGTAAAAAATGAATTGGTATACAGATGTTCTGGTGGCTACAGCTGTTATTGATTTAAATACACATTGGATTTGTGCTGCTGCTTCATGACGTTGTCTGAATGTTGAGGGGCTTTCCAAATTGTCACTGGGAAGGATCCTAGGATGATAAGACAGTGGTCCTAAATCTGTTTATGTCATTCAGTTATTCTTTCCAATGGACTCAGGACGCCAGAGTGAGCATAAGTTCCAGTTGGCATCAAGGTAGAAGAAGGAGAATTTCCCATATTGAGCTCATTATTATCCTAGTAAAGTAGAGAAATGGTTCTAAACAGAACATCTCTATAGAAAGGGGAAAATTTAGGACAAAGAAAAACACACCTAAGATCTATTAGGACCTGTTGGAGGCTGTGGTGGCACAGATGCTCAACATTCAGAATCCACTGTAGAAATATCCTGCGTCTGCTGCGGCAGCTGCGGCTTTCCAGCACTCTGCAGCTGCTGAAGGGTGTCACCATCCTCACTTTTGCATCTGAGAAGGTTGCATACATAATAATAAGCTTTAATTTGAATGTGAATTTTCTGTGTTCAAGCCTAATGCTTACTCCTGCTCCTAATAAAAACAAATGTTTTACCTATAAATGCAGCTGTGTGGAGATGTGTAATGTGCTTGAGTCTCCTTCCCATCCTCGGAACTATGGTATTTTTTATCATTTTGTCTGCACAGTCATAGCCATTTTCTTATCGTTCCCAGTTTTATAGTGAAGGTTTAGACAAGAGGTGGGGAACATGTGGGTCATATAAGGCCCGAGAAATCATTTGGTCTGGCCCTGCGAAGGCATTAGGGGGTTGAGTTAATTAAATGTTAGACCAAATACAGCAGGCTAATTTTTAAGTTGATAATTCTGGATGGTTCACAAATGATGTTATAAATATCCAAATGGCCCTTCGCAGAAAAAGGTTCCCCATTTCTGGTTTAGAGGGTTTATTTCATACAAAACTACAAAAATACTGTACTCATGAAAAGTATTCATTGAAAAATACTCATAAACTTTTTAAACTGCATCATCACTTGTATCCAATGTTGTGAAAGATCTTTTTATTCGAAGATGGAAAGTAAAGATTCAGTAGTAGATATTGAATATATGTTATTTTAAAACAAAGAGCAGAGAGTGGTATGTGAGAAATTGTTCTCTGTTTCTATTTTTACAAGTTTATTTAAATTGAGTTATTTGTTGATAAAGCAACAATACATACTTTAGCAAGTAACTCTAGGTCAATTACTATGATTACTGATAAATAACATTGTATCTCTATTTATAAACCATTGTGTGGTATTGATGTGTGATGGATGCATCATGGCCTCTTGGCCTTTATGTTGCCTTTGGTACCGTATTGGAAGCCCTTCTTAAAACCGTTTCTTTTTACAACTTGCACAGATGTATTTTTATTGATTTGGAGCTAATATTTGTCTAATGGTATCCAGAGTAATGAAGATAAATATATTGATTAGGTAGTATCACTATGGCCTCCTTATTTACTCAATGAAGATGTTGTAGGATTTAAATTGTTGAGATTAAAATTGTTAATGTGTAAATTGAGAAAGAGGTATGTGAAAATAATTCTGCAATGGTAATACTAGGTTCAATTTGTTTTAGAAAAAAATCACTAATATAATGGAATTTTAGGCTATTTTACATCTAAGAAAGTGATTAATAATTTGCAGCAAAGGATATCGATGCCCATGGTTCTGGTATTGATAATAACCCAATCTAAAATAAAGAGGATGTGGTGTTTAACCATCCCACAGTTATGTCTTTAAAGTCTTGATTTTCTACCAAGATTAGGAAATGCAATGAATGGGCTACGTTACTAAACTACTAATTAAAACTGGCATATTACTCAGGGGTTTCTCCAACTTTTGGAGAGCATTTCGGTCACCTCCCCTGAAATTTGCACTGAGGTGTGGGGTCTTTGCAGTATCGAAATAAAATTAGTCCCTAAATGGCAGATTTTCAGGCATTTGCAGTAGTTGAGATGGGGGGGATAGAAGGTAGGCTCTCTTTAATCATTACTTTTGCCTGTTCCACCCCTGAATGCGCAGGCCCAGACCTTCAACGGGAGAGGCGATACATGGCTATAATTTCCTTCAGTGCACAGGAGAGGGGAGTCTTTTGGATTCTAGAATTGTATTTCCCTTAATAGAATTTTCACTGTTTTCTGCTCATGGGAAACTCATCTGCTTACCTCTTTACAAAAATTAGAGGCAATATATCCTTTTACTCAAATGTACGTTTGTGATTTCAGGAATCATTACTGCATATGTAGGACAGAGTCAGGACAAATACATCTGGAAGTGTAGGGACTTCTGTGTTGGGTAGTGTCCTGATTACCTCATTTATTACCTAGGCTAGTTTAAACTGCCTAGGCTAGTTGTATTATGTTTTAATTGGGATGTGACTTTTTATTTTTAAAAATGAACTTTCAGGAAGGCGTTACTAATCTTCTCTCTTCCTTAGCTCACTCTCCATGCCTCTCGTAGGGACATCACCATGGTACCCAAGTGGGTTTCCTTGTCCTCCTCCCCCACTAGAGAGTAAGCTCTTCAGCAGCAACTATGGTTTCATCTTTTTAATTCCTACTGATGCATGGCACACGGCCAATACATGTTGAACGGGACTTATTTTAAAGCACCAGGAAACCTGGAGATATGATGATCAGACCCGAATAAGTATCTCCTGGAAGTAATTGCTGTTTGCTCACTGGGACAATTCTGGGTATTTTTCATTGGGTTTGTTGTAAGCACAGTTTACACTGTTGATGCCTAATTGAATTCAGCCCCATCTTTCACAAGTGTGATATTTTTAGGGTCACGAGACTGTTATTTTTCAATTGACAAGGATGCAGAAAAAGGTGTGTTTTGGTCCAAAGCAAGTGGCAATACACAAACAAACAAACAACTTCCTGTCCTGATGTAATGCACATGAAAGGAACACTTAAAATGTCAGTTACAAGTTCTTCTTAGAATAAGCAGCTTTGTCCCTGGGAAATCTTGGAACTTTTATGTACCTCTAAGTGCCTTAGGGAGCCGATACAAGTGTGGCGTACCCTTTGGGGATGACTTGGGAAGGGTTTGGCTCACTTTAAGCCAATAAGTGAATCTTAATTCACGGACATAGTGGTTTGGTCTGTGATGGAGAGGAGCAGTGGATGCACGCTTGAATTATGATTCATAACAACTCACTCAGCAAATGCAATCAGATTATAAAGTAAATTTGTCTTACTTGCAGCTTTTAGCCAGTAAAATAAATATGTTTTTTAAAACATTTCTGGACTAGTCAGCCTCATTGGGCTGGTAACAATGACACTAACTCCTATCACTGCACTAGAGGAAGAAAAGTAAAGGCCTGTGACTTGTTTGGCTTGCAATGTTTACTTTTCTGAATGCGAATGCCTTTAGTTACATTCTTCGGTTTACCGCAACCTCCACCACTCCCTATTACCATCCTGCCCACTTCATTTATTTAGCTTGCTTCTTAGCCCTTGTGAGCACTTGCGTTTCCCACTCCCTGCTATATTCTCTATCAAAGATAGAATCTCTTGTATCTTCTTTTATATCCTATTTCTTTCATTGTTCTTCATCTTATAATTATGTTCTGTAAATTTACATTTTCTGTAAATGTATGGTTTTCCTGATTGCTCTTTCCTCCCTCCCTCACCATTTTTACCTTCTTTCTGCTTGGGTCTTGAGTAACCAGTAAAACTGATCATTTCCTAAGCTCTGTGGTACAGTATGTTAGTGGTTGTTATTAGTATTGAAATGAAGTCAGTGTCTGTTTTGGCAATGATAACACGAGCTCGTTGTTTATTGCCATAGCTACTGTCAACAGAGTGTGTGGAATCACACTTTCTCTTGCCATCTTGCCTCAGAATGCAAGCCATTTAAAATCTTGTTAAATTCTCTTATATTAAACACAGTGAATCATGTAGTGAATGAAACTTCTCAAGGTAATGAATAAAGGGAGAATGATGGTGATAGACCTGAACTTGGAAGTCGGGAGGGATAATGATGAATAAGCTTGAGGAAGAAGACAATAAAAGAAAGACACTGAGAAAACACAAAGAGAAGCAAGAGACCCAGGAGGGCACTAAGTTAAAGAAACTCAAGGCAAGAAGGAGTTCAAGAAATCGCTTGGCAATTGTTTCACTCGTCAAAGGGTCAAGAAAGAATGAAAATCGTAAAGATGCCCTTGATATAGCAGGTGATGTGTCCTGGGTACTTAGAGTGTGCCAGGGAGTGTGCTGAATGCTGGACTTTGGGGATTTGCAGCAACTTTATGAGAAAAGTCCTATAATGAGTCCCATTTTATAGAGGCGTAAACAGAGTCAGACAGAGGTCAAATAGCTTGCCCAAGGTCAGACAGCTTGTAAGTGGTGCAATCAAAAGCTGAACAAAGCCAGTTTGTCTCATAAGCCTGTGCATGGGATTGCTGTGCTACAGTTGGATATCACTGGGAAGGTGCCATTAGTAATGCAGAGAATTTTCTGAGGAACAGAGGAAGAAATGTAGAACGATGAGTTTTTAAATGAAAGTCATATTTTTTAAAAAGCCCTTCAAGAAATTTGTCTAGTTGGGTGGAGAGTTGAACTAAGTTGCTGATAAATAAGTTTAAAGCCGAAGGAAAGGGAGGCGTCTTGAATATTGCTCAAGTGCATCTAATGCAGGGTTTTGGAATATTTTTCTATGTTATTGATTTTTATATATTTAAATATATATTTTTATTGATTTCAGAGAGGAAAAGAGAGGGGGAGAGTGATAGAAACATCAGTGATAAGGGAGAATTATTGATGGGCTGCCTCCTGCAGGCTTCACACTGGGGATCGAGCCTGCAACCCAGGCACGTGCCCTGACTAGGAAACAAACTGTTACCTCTTGGTTCATAGGTCAACAATCAACCACTGAGTCAAGCCGGCCAGGCTGATTTTGATATTTTAAAGATAATCCACTCATGGAAAGAGAGTGATTCCTGTCTGTTCACAGTATATAAATAAATGGACTCTGAAGGACTGAACCAACATTCCTAAATGTATACATACAAAATGAATATTGCCATTCAGTGTAGGTACCATGGAAGGTTCTATTGTTATATTACAACTAGAGGCCCGGTGCACAAAATCGGTGCACTAGAGGGAGAGGGGGTCTCTTAGCCTGGCCTGTGCCCTCTCTCAGTCCAGGAGCACTCAGGGGATGTCCAACTGCTGCAGAGGCTGGAGAGGCCCCCACTATCACTGCTGCGCTCACCAGCTGTAAGCCCAGCTTCTGGCTGAGCGGCACTCCCCCTGTGGGAGAGTACTGACCACCAGGGGGCAGCTCCTGCATTGAGCATCTGCCCCCTGGTGGTCAATGCATTTGGTCAATTTGCATATTAGCCTTTTATTATATAGGACTGTTCAAACCATATTTTGAGCCACTTTTTGGAGAATTACCTTTATAGAGTCAGCAATACATTAACATGAGCACATGACCATTTTTCCTTCTGTTTCTGGGAGGCATTTGAGTTTTAGAAACAAAGTAGTGTCAGCTCTAATGACATCAGTGTATAGTCAAGCACTTTAGTTGTTTGGGGTCAAAAACTGACTCATCAAAAAGCAGCGAAAAGGATTGTCTTGCATGGCTCTTGCAGCACATGGAAGTGGATTAATGTTTCATGGCAAACTTTCTGTGAACCGGAGGAGGAAGCCTTTTGGAAGCATGAATGCGCATAACAAAACGTTTTCTCTGATTCCTCCATCTGGCGGTCCTCACGGGTGCTGCTGAGTGTAAGCATGGACACGGAGCCTTCTAAATTCCGATGCATTCGTTCAGTGTTAAATTCCTATCCAAGTCTAAACTGTGAAGACAATCATTGGGTTGTTGCCAAATCAAGAATGTCTGTTGGCTGTTCTGCGGGCTCTCCGTGGCTAAAGCCTAAGGGAAAGCATTGTTGAAATGATCGCTTTAAGAAAAAGAACAATGGGGCAAATGTGGAGTAGAATAAAAATGAAAGTGTTGCCATAATTCTCTCTCTGTCAGAGAAGCAGACAGTGGCAGGGGAACTAAGCCTTCCTTCCTTATACTTGCCTCCTTTTTGAATTGCAGTGTTAATGGAGGTGGAAAAGATGTGTGTGTTTTTTTTTTTTAAATCTACATCCTCATATGTGCAGTTGGCATATAAGAAACTGTCTTTATCATAATGATAAAAAACTGGTAATTTTGCACAGATATCTTTTTAAATGATTTCATTGAACAATTACCAAAAAAAACAATCCTTAAACAATTGATAAGCATTTATTTTGTGAATCCAGAAAAGCTGCATTGTATCATATCTAATGAATGGAAAGGACTAACATATAACGTTCCCAATACATAACCAGGTCGTGCATTTCAGATACATTTGCCTCATAAAAATGAGCTAGAAATGTGACCTTCTCACAGAGGCCTGTCTAGGGTGCTTCATAGAACCAGGGCCTGGTTTTCTCATGCTTTTTTCCCTGGAGCTTTTTTCTGGAATGAATTAATGAATGAAATGCGTCTCTCTCTCTCTCTCTCTCTCTCTCTCTCTCTCTCTCTCTCTCTCTCTGTTTTATAGAGCTGCATTTCTGAAACTAATTTTACATAATGTTAAATTTTAGGTGGCTGTTACCAAAGTTCCTAGTGTAAATGCCGCAGGCCATCTTCTGTTCTCAGAGTGCTTTTGGAAGGCAGGGCTCTGTGAGCTAGGAATCTTGTTTCCCTTAAAGGTAACCAACAATATACACTGTTGTTCCTAAAGTATATTGGAGCCCTCTGTGAGCCTCACTTTTGGTATTTAGTTTAAATGGAAACTAAATACCAGTGTGCAGAGAGCAAAGGCAGAATGCCCTAAATGTTACCATGCATCTGAAGTGGTATGGCAGCACTCGGCAGGTGGTGGATCATGGAATAAACTTGATTGTCCTAGAATAGCTGCAGAAACCGCATCTGTTGACATAGACGTTCGGTTTTCGCAGTTGAGTCACTGTGTGCACACAGGGAACATATGCTACCATGCCTCTCGAGGCTGCAGATGCCTGGCATGAAGACTCAGGACTGGTGGGATGCTGTGATAAAGCAGTTGCACTGTCCCCACTCTGTCCCTCTCGTGGGCTCGTTTTTCCTCTGTTGGTGGATGAAATTTTTTTTGTCCCTTTCAGAATTTCTTCTCTGTGGGTTAATGTGAGCAAATATATCTAAGTTCTTGGTTGTTTACAGTTTCTTTCGTCCAGTGGTACCTCTGGCCATTTGAAGCCTCTTTGCTGCTCCAGGCGGTCCTCTGAGAAAGGACCTAAGTTCACTCCACACCAGCTTTCCCTTGCAGTGGCCCACCACTAGCTGGCAGAAAACACTCTTGCATTTTTGCCACAATAAATTTCTGGAGTACAAACCAACTTTGACAGTAGTAGCCTCTCCCTAGAACCATGTCAGCATCAGGGCAGTCAGTTTCTTTCTCTAAAAAATTTTTTTTAAAAAAATTAATTTTAGAGGGCAAGGAGAGAGAGAGAGAGAGAGAGAGAGAGAGAGAGAGAGAGAGAGAGAGAATCAGTCCGCAGGCCGACGCTCTATCTACTGAGCCAAACCGGTTTCGGCTTTAAGTATATTTTTATTTATCAGAAAGCAATGGAGAGGGAGAGGTAGAAACATCAATGAAGAGAGAATCGGTGATCAGCTGCCTCCTGCACACCCCTCACTGGGGATCGAGCCCACAATCCAGGCATGTGCCCTGACTGGGAATCAAACCACAACCTTCTAGTTCATAGGTCGATGCTCAACCACTGAGCCATGCCAGCTGGGCAGGGCAGCCAGTTCCCATCATTAGACAGTCCCCAGTGTCCTGCAGACTTCAGGTTTATATATCATGTGTTCTGAGCATCCTCCGGGAAGCCGCCCTCGTGACTCGTCATCATAATGTGGTCTTCCCCCATTTTCTCAGAGAGAGAGCTAGTGATAGCTCAGCTCTCGCCCAAGTACTCCCTACCCATCTTTTGCAACCTCAGACACTTTGATACTCTTGGTGTGCATGAGATTTAAGAGCCTTGTGATCAGATTGTCATCACCCCCTTTGCAAAGTCTGATCGCAGCGTCACACTTGATTTAGAATGTGATATCTGTGGTCTTGGTGGAAATGTCCGTTTTCACATCCTCTTCTATTCTCAAAGCCAATAATGGAATGCAGCTATTGAATTTGATCAAAGATTTAGTATCATGGTTTCATCTTCAAAGACAGTTTGTTTTCAACTTTATTGGTTTTTTTTAGCACTCTGATCTTTAAAAAAAAGAAAGTGGTTTTTTTTTTAATAAGTTAGTGGCCACATTTAGTATTTGGACCATTCTTTTTTCCTGGACCATGTTTCAGTTTTGAGCACTCAAAACCCTGGAACAACACTCAGTAGACATGTATTGTGAGCCACATAAGTAATTTTAACTTTTCTAGTAGTCACATGAAAACATCAAAAGAAACAGGTAAAATGGACTTTGATAATATATTTTGTTTAATCCAACATCTCCAAAAGTTTTTTTTAATCAATCCTCAGTATTGAAAATTATTGAGATGTTTTGCATTCTTTTTTATAGTAAGTCTTTGAACTCCAGTGCATATATTACGCCACATATGAATTTGGGCCAGCTAATAGCCACATGTGGCTATTGGACAGCACACTCGGGAACCTTATTTCTAGTAACATCAGCACCTCTCCTAAGGTCTCAGTTAAGTCTCCAATTTCCCTTCTTCCTGCAGCTTCTTCAACTTTTAAGAAAGCAGCCTCTTAGAGACAGAACCTGTATTGTTATTTAAAAGTAAACCAATAATAATAATAATAATGATAATAATAAAACAGAATCAGGGACCTCAGATGAGAGTCTAATTTCTCAGGACATAGAAATAGAATTTTGTTCAAATATAAGTGATAAGCAAAATCTCTTGGAGTCATGTTATTTAGATATAACAATTGTAGCAAGTATTTCATAAGAGCTTGGCCCTAAGCTAGGCACTAGGATGGAACCCAAAAGAAGTGTGTGATTTTTGTCATCAGGTTCTTGAAAAAAATTTTTTTGGAAAGGTAGAAATGTTTATATGAAATAATTAAGTAACCAACCAGGGCAAAGGTTTAGTGAGGCAGTGTAGGTGAGGGCAAGTCCAGGTGAAGGGAAAAGAGCTGCAAAGGTGCAGAGGCTGGAACTGGCTGGGAAAAGGGAGCACACAGTCACCCTCAGGAGGTCCCTGCTCTGCCAGCTTTCTCCGCGTTGGAGTCCTCCTATGAGAAAGAGGGGGCATGATGCCAACTTGCTTTACTGCAAAGAAGGGAGAGTGAATTTCAGATCTCTCTGTCGTGCCCCTCTATTCTACTGAATGGTGCTTCAGTACAATATCTGTATGATGCAGGGTTTTGAGATTTGGAAAGTTCTCTTTTGTAAGTATAAATTGTGGACTGGCCTGCTTCTGAAACTGTTTCAGCTCAACCTGTGGCTAGCAGTCTGGAGATCCTCCCTGATTTTACATGCTTTATTGCGAGTCCTTGAGGACATTTAGTGTTTACGTTCCCTAGGAGTTATGGCCTCTAGAGAGTCTGCTGCTTTGGGTTTAGTAATGTATATTGAACACATATATGGGACGTTGTGGTCCAGATGATGTGCCAAAGTACTTTTTGTAAAACATTACTCCTATGGGGGTTCCGTGCAATGAAGTTTCCATGGCCGTAGCATTTTGGAAACGCTATTCCATGTCCTCGTCTTGGAGAGGCACTGGTGTATTCGCAGACTAGCTCCCGGGAGTCCTGCAGGAAGGTAAGTGTTTTCACTTAGTTTAACCCAGCGCTTTCAAATCCATTAATTTTACCCTCCCTCCTTTTCTCCCTAAACACCTTTAACATTCTTATTCTAAAGATCTGGATTCTGATCTTGACAATCATTTTGAAAGTCATTTGACATCTCCATGACAACATCTTCATATTCTAGATAGGTATTTTAAACCCATATATGATCCTCATCTGTAGATGAATATTTGTCAAAATGTCTAGGGTTTGGAGGAAGATCTTCATCATGTAGTAACTCACCTTTCGTGTTCCTAAGAGGACGCATGGGACCATAAATTAGGGCAGTAGGTAACACCCATTCTCTTGGGTTTGGTTCTTTAATATTCTAAAGTATTACCAAGGCAAGCTGAATTATCTCATTAAGTAGTGATAAATTCATAATCTGAATGGTTTAATGTGGTTGGCATGTATGCCATCTAATTCTTATCAGCCCTTGGGGTACCACTTATTAAAAACTAGGAGTATTGGATATTCTCAGAGCTAGAGCCCCCTTTTCTAGATTGGTTACTTTGCTTTCAAGGTCAGGTTTAAGGCTTTATTCTTCCTCAGTTCTTTTCTGACAAAGGGGACTCCACCATGAAAGCCCATCAATTTCCATGCAACTTCACTTACATCACCACCTCTGGCTGCCTGGACCCCACCCACATTTCTATTTGATGGTCAATGCATCTATTCAAATTTTGGTCTTTGTCATTTACTTTAAGGATTACATCAGCCATTTCAGTATTTTCATTCCTCTAGTGACTTCTTGTTTTCTTGCATTTTATTATATTTTAAGATAATTGGATGAGACAGTCCCTGTCTTTGGGGATGAAGGTTTTATTTGTGTGTTGTTTTTAAAAGAATATAGCCTTTTATAAAAAATATTTTTATTGATTTCAGAGAGGAAGGGAAAGGGAGAGATAGAAACATCAATGATGAGAGAGAAGACAGTCCCTGTCTTTGGGGATGAAGGTTTTATTTGTGTGTTGTTTTTTAAAGAATATAGCCTTTTATAAAAGAAATATTTTTATTGATTTCAGAGAGGAAGGGAAAGGGAGAGATAGAAACATCAATGATGAGAGAGAATCTGATTGGCTGCCTCTTGCACACCCCTTACTGGGGATAAACCCTTCAACCCAGGCATGTGCCCTTGACCAGAATCTAACTTGACTATCTACTGAGCCAAACCAACAACGGTGGGATGATGGTTTTTAGTTATGTTACCTAAGAGGTAGGGAATGAGCACATTCACCTTGTCAAAAAATGTTTTTAATGTACATTTGTTGATATACTTATATCCTAATAAAATGATGTAGAATCTTTTTTCATGTCTTTTGGGAAGCCTTATAAGCAAGTTAATACTTTAACCTTTCTTAAAAAAATATTTTCTTCATCAAATGAAATACAAATGACCTCTTAATTTTAAAACATATATATGTATATATATTTACATAAATATGAATATATACACAAATATGAATATATATGTAAACTAGAGGCCCAGTGCACAGCATTCATGCACTGGGGGGGGGGTGTTCCTCAGCCCAGCCTGTGCCCTCTTGTAGTCCGGGACCCCTTGCCAGCAGTCGACAATCCCATGAGGGGTCCTTAGCGCTGCAGTAGAGGCGGGAGAGGCTCCAGCCACCGCCGCTGAGCTCGCCAGCTGTGAGCTCAGCTTATGGCTGAGCGGCACTCCCCCTGTGGGAGCACACTGACCACCTGGGGGCAGCTCCTGCATTGAGCGTCTGCCCCCTGGTGGTCAGTGCACATCATAGCGACTGGTCATTCTGCTTTTCAGTTGATTTGCATATTAGGGTTTTATCATGTAAGATACATGTGAATATATTTTTTCTGTATTTTCTCTGCAAAGTAAATTTGGCCTGTCAGACCCCATCATATGGGCATTATAAATGTGGCTAATCTAGTTCTAGTTTGGGGGCTAATAAAGCACTGATTTATATATACATCCCCAGCCAGGCTATGGTGCGTCTCATAGACCAAAGAATAAAACTATCATGCTCCTTCCTATGGCATTGAATGCCAAACCCAGTGCTGTGAAGAGTTGTTTATTAAATCTCTGTTGACTTACTTAAACTGTGGGATCTTGAGGTTGCTGAGAGATAGTATTTCAATGGTAAATACTAGTATACCTAGTATATTTGTTTGATACAACCTTTTTTTAAAAGGTGCTCTGAACAACAGTACCTACCCATACATCTGTATTTCATATAGAAACGTGAGTATGGACATTGATAACTGAAATGTGTGGGAAGTGAAGTCTGTGGAACACATGAAAGGAAATGTTCTCCAACTTTCCTCTCCTATTCCCTCAGCAGCAATCCCTTCTCTCTGAACTGTTTCAGAAGAGTTTTATAAGTAAACAATGGGTTGGGACATTTATTTCCTCAGGAAATAAAGAATGTTGTAATGGTGCAATTCATAAAATAGGCCATTTCTCTGTGTCCCTGGAGAGCCTTTGTCCTCTTGCCTGCCTTTTTGTAGGAGACACTGCTGATCTTCACCGATGTAGGACACTCAACTGAAAGAAAGCTTTCAGGTTTGGGGGCAAATTTTTACCCAGATTGAAAAAATATATAATAAATATGTATTAGTTCTTAGGGATCATTTCTTCCCTAAAATCTCAATAAATAAAGCTCATATTTTGTTAGGGATTCCCGTGATATAGTCTTTAAAAACTAGTGAACTTTAAAAAACAAAGGCAAAGCCATGGTCCTCCAAGTGTAAATTTTGATTCATTCTTTGTATAATGATTTGCAAGCATAATTTGAAAAGCTGGGAATATTTTAGAACTTTCTTCTTGTACTAGGGGAAAAATAAAAAGCAGAGGCATATAAATCTATATATCTATCTATCTATAGCTATCTATCGATCTATCTATCTATCTATTTATCTATCTATCTATCTGAATAACATAAAACTCGCTTTGCAAAGCAGTATGTTGAATTGCCCTCTTTGAGGGAAATAACCCTTAAACATCATAGAAAACTCTCTAATTTTTTAAAAAAATAGTGTGATTTGGAATTAGAGCTATTACTTTTTAAAAACTTATCTTTATTGTTGAAAGTATTACAAATGTCACTCCTTTTTTTCCCCACTGACCCCCTTAACCCTACCCCTACCCCTCCCAGGCCTTCACCACACTACTCTGTGTCCATGGGCTATGCATATCTGTTCTTTAGCTAATCCCTTCACCTTCCTTTATCCAGGCCCCCCGCCTCCCTTTTCTCTGACATTTGTCAGTCTGTTCCATGTATCCATGCCTCTGGATCTATTTTGTTTGTCAGCTTATTTTGTTCATTAGATTCCACATATTAGTGAGAACATATGGTATTTGTCTTTCTCTGACTTATTTCGCTTAACATAATATTCTCCAGGTCTCTCCATGCTGTCACAAAGGGTGAGAACTTCTTTTCTACAGCCACATAGTAGTATTCCATTGTGTAAATGTACCGCAGCTTTTCTCACCCAGGCTGGCAAGGCACCTCAGCAGGACCCCCACCCTGATCCAGGACACACTTCAGGGCAAACCAGCCTGCCCTCACCCGTGCACCAGGACCTCTAGCCTATATAATAAAAGGGTAATATGCAAATTGACCCTAACAGCAGAACGACTGGGAATGACTGGTCACTATGACACACACTGACCACCAGGGGGCAGATTCTCAATGCAGAAGCTGTCCCCTCGTGGTCAGTGCGCTCCCACATAGGGGAGCTTGGCTCAGCCACAAGCCAGGCTGATGGCTGCCAGCACAGTGGTGTTGGTGGGAGGCTCTCCTACCTCCTCAGCATCACTAAGGATGTCCAACTGCAGCTTAGGTCTGCTCCCTGCTGGTAAGTGGACATCCCCCGAGGGCTGCCAGGCTGCCAGAGGGATGTCTGACTGCCAGCTTGGGCCCGATCCCCCAGGGAACAGGCCTAAACCAGCAGGTGGACATCCTCCGAAGGGTCCTAGACTGCAAGAGGGCATAGACCAGGCTGAGGGACCCCCACAAGTGCACAAATTTTTGTGCACCAGGCCTCTAGTATACATATAAGTTCCCAGGTTCATCTCTCCCCACCCACTCCCCACCCACTTCCCACCCACTCTTCACCCCCCTTCCCTCTGAGGCTCATCAGTCTGTTCCATTTCTTTTCAGACCTTATTTAGGCTTCATTTCTTTCAGCAATGCCTTTTCACACTGCCAAGCCGAATAGCTATCATAAAACCAAACAAAAGGCAAGGTTCTAAGCAGTCAATATAGCCTTTTACTGAGCCAACCTGAAGTGTGCACAAGGCTCCCCCATTTCCTAGGTTGTTATTCTTTGTTTTTTTATGAATGAGAGGAAATGATAGGGAAATGATCTTCAAGACTAAGTTTTTTTTTTTAAATATATTTTATTGATTTTGTACAGAGAGGAAAGGAGAGGGATAGAGAGCTAGAAACATCGATGAGAGAAACATCGATCAGCTGCCTCCTGCACACCTCCCACCGGGGATGTGCCCGCAACCAAGGCACATGCCCTGACCGGAATCGAACCTGGGACCTTTCAATCCGCAGGGCGACGCTCTATCCACTGAGCCAAACCGGTCAGGGCAAGACTAAGTTTTATACCAAAAGAGTCCCTCCTTCCAATTTGTCAGTATTACAAGACAATAATTTGAACATTTTAATTAAAATTCTTAGTTAGGAGACATTGTGTTTTTAAAATTGCTTGTTAATTCCCAGAAAACGGGTTAAGAACTTTGACCCTGAAGAAAGTCCTGCCAATGTTGGCTGTGGGGTTTTCGGAAGTTCCTGATTGGTTCCCTTATCTGTACAAGGAGGTACTAAAACCTACCTAGTGAGACTGTTGGGATATTACATGAGATAGTATACAAAGTACTTAGTATGAGGCCTAGCACAGACATAATACATGTTTAATAAACACTTGCTATTAACATTTGCCTTCTCATGAAAGTGAGAGTAATCTTGGTTGGAAGCGTTATTTCATAAACAATATTATCAAACTATCAACTATCACCAATACTAGATCTAAACTTAGAGGTCCCATTGTGACTATGTTTTCCATTCAGAGGACTTGTCATTTTACTGGAACAACATAGTTTTTGGGCCGCCTATTCAGATTAAGTGCAACATTTCCTTTTGGACATCATATCAACCATGTGCTTTTCTTTAAGACACACCCAATTGTTGCAATTGTAATGAAGGCTGAAACTCCAATGATGCAAATAGTAATAAAAGAAGGAGAAAGTGAAGGAGTGAATGACAACCAGTTCCATAAAATGTCATGGTGACTGTAGCCCAGGAAAGCATTGGTTGCCACAACAGCTAGCCAAAGATTACTAAAAGGTTTTTGTTTCCACATACTGACGTATACAGATACAGAAGGGGGAGTGAAATTGTTTCTTTGGAAAAGGCCAGCAGTGAAATGTAGAAAGTACTCAGCTATTTTAGAAAGGTGGCGTTCTAAAATCATTGAGAGATCATAGAAACTTACCAATCGGCAAAATAAAATGAACACCTATGTAAAGTATATATTCAGCTTTCCAGGTTGGTATGAGAACTTGAGTCTACAAAGATGGCATCAGGCAGTTTATGGGTGTGTGGGAATGTGCTTTTACTTATTGAATCCACATGACATTCTTTTTTTCTATGTTTCTATCTATGTATTTATCTATCATCTTTTAAAAAAATCCTCACTTGAGGACATGCTTAGGGAGAAAGAGAAACAGAGAGAGAGACATTGATCAGTTGCAAGTTGCCTTTCATATGTGCCCAGACCTGGGATTGAATCTGCAATCCAGGCTTGTGCCCTGACTGACAATCGAACTAGCAACCTTTCAGTGCACAGGACTATGCTCAACCAACTGAGCCACTCCAGCTGGGCTCATCTTTTCTTTTTTTTTAATGTTATTTTTCAATTAGTTTACATCCAATATTATTTTGTATTAGTTTCAGGTGTGCAGCACAGTGGTTAGACAATCATATACTTTACAAAGTGTTTCCCCCAATATTTCCAGTACCCACCTGGCACCATACAGTTATTACAATATTATTGACTCTATTCTCTATGCTGTACTTTATTTTTATTATTATTTTAATCCTCACCTGAGGATATTTTTCCATTGATTTTTAGAGAGAGTGGAAGAGAGAGGGAAAGACATAGAGAAATATCAATGTGAGAGAAACACATCGACTGGCTGTACTTCTCACTCCCGTCACCTTTTTCACACAGTCCCCCAACCCCTCATCCCTCTGACAACCATCACTCTGTATCTATGAGTCTGGTTCAATTTTATCTGTTTGTTAATTTTGGTTTATAGATTCCACATATAAGTGAAAATCACATGCTATTCTTGAGGCCACATCTAAGAAAGGACTGAAAGTGCTGGTCATAGAAGACTACAGCTAGAAAAGCCAAAATATTGACATTTCCAGGCTCACTCATTAGGGTTTTATTAGATGCACCTGTAAGAAAGGTATGCTGTTAGGCTGAAAAGAAATCATTCTGAGAAGAAGAGATGTGAGTGTGTCCCTGTGCATCTGTTCTTTCCCAGGCGCGGTGCTATAGGAACACACTTCCCCTACCTTCTGCAGTTACATGCTAGTGGGGGGAGCAGAGAGTGAACAGGTAAACACAGAAACACTCAAGTACCAGTGTGGGCTGGAAATGAAGAGATGTGGAGGGCATGAGGGCAGAGAATAATGACACATGGGGACCCCTGGTGAGGGGGCCTCTCTCAGAGAAGTCGCCAGCTGGGTGAAGAGTGAGAGGAAGTTGTCTAGGTAGAAGGAAGAACATGTGTAAAGGTTCTAAGATGATCCAAGTACTCGAGACAGTTCAGACCATGAGGCAGAGTCATGGGAGCTGAGGCTGGAGAAGCGGCCGGGAGGGCGTGTGGGGAGCTCTGCATGCAGCACTTCAGGACGAGGGCAGTGGTGCGTGGCACCCACGTTGGGGGTGATAGGACGCTGTAGACTTTTCTTTTCTTTTCTTTTTTTTTTTACAGCACATTGGAAACCTGATAGCTCAGGTTGTCCATGAGAATCTTCTGTAAAGAGCTACCAAGTCCTGACCTGGTTAAGGTGGGAGAGTTCTTGTAGGTTTCCAATGCCCTTCAAAACCAGGGGGATCTTGAGTTTTAAGTTGCTCAACACTGCTTTTTCTCTCGTGTTTCCATAGGGACTCCGACCCCTACCTTTTCTCCAAGGAAGTGACTAAGCTGCCCTTAAAATGCGTAAAACAAGTACACCCTAAAAATGGTTTGTTCAGGCATTAAAACATTTTGAGATAATGCATGCTTTCAAGTGAACGCATTCTCCCGGGAATGCCTTTGGATGTCATAATAGCAATTCTGGTATCAATAAATCATTTACTATTAGGACAAGCCATGGCCACCACCTCAGTCACTAGATACATTTGTAATGGTTTTTATGAACAATAATAACAACCACCTAGCAACATAGTGTTTGGGCATGTCAGTTTTAGAATAGCACATGTGGTTTTGTGGGCTTTGGGAGGATAAATTCTTACTGTCTGTAATATATTTTGAAAATTAAACAGCCAATATTGTTGGAGGCCCACTGTGCACAATACATGAAGTCATACGGCTTGGTGTGTGGCTCTATATGAGAATGACACATCAGTGTTGTGTGTGTGTGTGTGTGTGTTTGCTAGTTTGTAAGTACTTTTCTGCTCCATGAGGGAAGGGACTGATCCTTCTTGCTCCCATTTTTATCTCCAATGTGGAGGGCACATAGTAGCTCAGTAGTATGTGTTCACTAGATGAATGAATAAATGAATAGTTTCTAGGCACAGTTTATTCCTTGTGTTTCTTATAACGAATGAGAAATGAGTGATCTGCCATCTCTACTTTGAATGAATAGCTTTCCTCTTGACCCTTTAAAACCATGAACAGCTTCAAATATTGTTATTGTTCACCAATGAATTCCGTGCAGTTTGATACCCCAGAGAAGCCAACGCTGTATGATCTCTTCCATTTATGCCGTATGTTATAGACATACACACTGTCTCAGCTGGTCCTTGGAGACAACTTGAGGGAATATATTTCCAAGCTAAGGAAACCAAGCTTGGAAAGACCCTCTTGTCTCTGCTAAGGCAGGTGTCTAGGAATGAGATCTGTGTTTTCTAACTCAGCCCAGACTGTGGTGTATCCATATTCTCCAAGAAATATTTGCCTGGCCTTTAGGGCTAAAACCATCTTTAGCATTACTTTTAGCTATTATTAATTATCTTTTTTAAAAATTTCTAATTTTGTTATTTCCTCCTCTCCTTTGGTTCTCAGTTGGGTTGCTAATTCTTGGCTATTGCCATTCTTGATGTTTTTCAGTCTCTAGATCAAGTCTTAAAATTCTACATTTCAGGTGACTAAGCGAAATTGTTTGATTGAATTTGGGGAATAGCTTGTCTTTAATCATAAATGGATGCTGTATGATACAATGCTTTCCCCCAGACTGTGAATATATGGATGGATGTGGGAGCTTAGCTGAAATTGAGCTGTAAATAGAATTGGAAGAGAATGTGGTGCTGAATGAGCCTGAGAGAACATGCAGGCACCAAGAATCTGGATGTCTGAATGAACGTCCTGCTGCCAGGTTGCTCTGCCTAGGACACCTTCTGGTGCAGTTTCTGTAAGGGCGGAGTTAGACAGGTGTACTGGAGCGCCTGTTTAGGGAAGGGCTAAAAATTGGTTTTCTTTTGTCTTTTTTTTAAATGTACATGTCAGGAGATGTGCAGCTTCACTCATAAAAATGCCTGGGGATTTAGATAGGAGAATGGTCTTCTTCTCTAGAGCATGAGCTCTGTGAGAACAGGGGCTTTTGCCTGTTGTGTCAAGGTGCCTAGCATTGTACCTGACACATAATAGATGCTCAATAAATACTTGTTGAATACAAGACTGGATCTAACAACAGATCTAGCCCGTCGCTTTTAGCAACAGGACTGGGTTCAGAGTGGATCCTGTGATTTGCTGGTGCGTCGCTGTAACGATGCTCCCAGCTCAATCTGCGTCAGTTACTTAATGACCAGAAGCTCCAGCCAAGTTGGAGCTGGCGTTCGACTCTGGTCTGCCACACTGTGCATGCAGCTCTCTTCACTGTCTCAGTGGGTGGTGACCTGCCCCTCTGATAGGCTCTACTCGATTATGAAATTATAATTGGCTTCAGCTCAACTCCACAGAATAGAATAGTGACTGTAGCTTATCTGTGGCTGAAAATAGGGGAGAAGAATGAAAAAAATTAAAAGGGACTGCTCTGGGTGGCTTGGAGTGACATTGATTAATTAATATGCTATCAATTTTCTTCCCCTGAGAAACATTTAGTCACAAAGAGATCTGGCTTTCAGAAGAAATTTAAATTTGGGGGTGAGGCTTTTTGGCATAGTCTGGTATCATTGGAATGGTCTAAGTAGCTTTTGTTTCTTTTTTCCCATGCCTTCCCATGCTTGCTCACAAAGGCTCAATGCAGTCCTTGACTGTAGAGTTATCCGTCTTCCACGGGCTGGGCATTACCTTGCCAAGTGCCATGGAGGAGCCAGTGTGTGGAGTGTACGTGGGGCAGGATGTGTCGCTCTGTGAAGTACCTCAGGAAGCCTGGAAAGCTAAAGTCCCAGGGGCTACAGTGTGGAATTTCCAGGGAGAGGCTGAGAGAGAAGGAGACTGATTGGTTGATTGATCTCCAAAGGGCAGGGAATATATTTCACGGTTCATGGTACAGGGAGCCTGCAGGCTTTTAACAGATGCTTTTCATGCGCCTCAAGAAGTACAAATGTCCCATTTGTTAGGTTTTCAAGAACGAATGGCCCAAAAGGTTCCGTGTTCTCTTTTAGCCATGGTGCGTGCGTGGTGGCTGTATGTTCTCTGACAGCGTCACGGTGTGGGTAGGTAGGAGGAGCTTCTGGCTGAAAAGCAAATGAGAAAACTGGAGAGGAAGAAAAGGAAAATAAAATAAGTTGTTGGATTGAGAAATACCAAGAAGGGTGGATGTTTCAGGCTTTCTTTTTGTAACGTCAGTAACTGTACAAAAAAAAAAAGATAAACAGAATAATCTATCTTTTTAATTTTACTTTTTATAGCTATCCACTCATTGACTTTTGTTTCTTCTTCAAATTCTAATTATACAATATTAAACATACTTCACGAACTTTCTCTTCACTAAGTACAAAATGCTCATGTGAAAGTATGCTATCACAGCAGTCTCATTTTGGATGAGATTTTGAAAGATCTCATCCAAAATATTTCAAAGAAGTTAAAGAGCAGGTCAAGTTGCTGCCTTGGGAAGCAAGGAAGAACTTGCTCCTTTCTCCATCACAAATGTCTCCTTAGACTCGTATTATTTGGACTCTTTTTACCCTGTTATCTTTCACAAATTCATTCCATCTTATAAGAAAATAACATTGGTTTTAATATAGAACTAACTGAGTTTAGAATAAATAAGCTTTTTTGATGGGCTCCCTGTTTTGACTTCGGGATGCTAATACTAATAATAACTCTCTTAGTCCTCGGGGTTGCTAAAAAAGACCTGCACCCTTCCACGCTGAGACACTTTAGGTGGATTGAGTGTAAGTGTGCGCAGGTTTGATGAGGTCTGGAAGGGCTGTTTATTGAGTAGGAACACTTCCGAGGACATCGATGCCCGAAAGAGCCTGGTATAGAACTTACTTTCCCTCGGCCCTTCATGAAGGGATAGAACACGAAGTGCTCTTCTGTGGGTTGACATGGGCTGAAAAAGACTCAGAGAATACGGTCCTCAAAGAACTCACACCTGAGGCAGAAGATGGCGCCAAATATTCCCCTCATTGTTCTTCAGAGAGGGAGCTGTTCCTGACATCCACAGGTTTCAGAAAGCCGGCTTCTGGGAAATGGAGATTTTATAGCCTATTAAAATATGAAAATACCCATCTCTTCCTTCCCTGCTCTTTTGAGAGGGTGATAGAATTATATGTACAACTGTATTGTAGTTTAAAGTACAAAAAAAAAAAGGGCCATTATTAACATTAAGCAACAGACCTAGCAGTAACCTATAACTGTTTTTGCTTAATACATGGAATTATTCCTAAATTCAATTAACATGGTATTTTTAAGAATGGATTTTTGCCAAGAAAGTATCCATAACAAATATGTAAAGAATAGCTCCTTATCATTCTCTACTATAATTGCTGCATTCAGACATGCATCGTCACACCCAACAAGACTTGGCAGTGCTCCGGGTGAGATCTCTGGTCCTCACACTGCTTTGGCCCTTGCCCGCCCTCCTTTCAAAACTGTGTTCACCACTTGGGTACATGGTCACTGGAAGTATCTACAAGCTTCAACAAGTTGGAGTTGCATTTTTGCAGCTTACATTTTACTTAAAAATAAATCACAGGATGCACTTTGGAGAGCACAGGTCTAGGAATGGAACATTAACAGAGGGTACGTCAAACCGCAAATACTTCCAGTCCATCCAATTCAAAGTATTTCCACACAAGCTTGAAAAATAAATAACATGACCAGCAAAAGTATTGTCTTGTCCATAACTTCCCGTCATGGCCCTGAGAACTTTTTGAGCACACATTTGGAGGTTAGGAACCCAGTGATAGTCTCCTTGGAGATTTGAATGTTCTTCCTTACTTTCTCCTTTGAATAAAGGAACTGAAAATGAATTTGAACCATGTGCCGACCTTAGAGGATTTGATTTTAAAATATTTTTTTTCTTCTCAAATACTTGAACCAATAGAATCACTTTTGATTCCCCAATCCTATTCCTGGCCAAAAGTACACATTCTAATCTTCAAATTCTTTTTTGTAGACAGAGTGTTCCAAGATTGTTTGTTGATATAAAGAGCAATATTATTTTAGTAATAAGTCCATACTAACAGCTTAATTTCTTTTGAATTGAATTGTTCAGACACACAAGTCAATCATTTGGTGCCAACTGAAGATTCCTTTTACAAGAAGATATGTGTCATAAATAAATGAATCTTAATGATGTACGCCACCTTAGCCCTTAGGGCAGGGGTTGCAAATTAGATGCTCATGCTGTATTAGCCAACTCGCTCCCTAAATTTTCATTGTCTAATGCATGCATTATGGAGAATCACCAACACATGAAATATAAAAGTAAAAATGACACCGTTGAGTAATCACAAGCTGTTGACTAATCTCCAGGGAAGGGAGGGCAATGAGCATTCTTTAGGCCACTTAATTCAAGAAAGAACAGGCTCTGTTTACTTAAGAGGCTAGTTCGTCTGTTTCCTGATTGCATTATTATTGTGAGAATGCCAGAATGTATTACAATGGATAAAATGAGGGGAAAAAAATAAAAGATTAACTTACACGGGCC
>NW_006285258.1:4134215-4144986 GCF_000327345.1 Myotis davidii
GAGTGGTGGTAGATGTTTGAATGTTTCTTTGGAATTAATCAGTGGTTCATAAACTTAAAATACTTTTTTTTTTAAATCTCGAGAAATGAGTTTTTGATTCAAGTTACACAGGAGAAAATATGAGTTGGCTTGAGAAAGGGAAAACCTTGGTTCACATCAGCTTGTGCACTGATGCCTTTATCATGGGAAACTTGTAATTAGAGGTCCAAATCTCGAGCACACGATTGCAACCTAGTTATATCTGTACTGCAAGTGCTCACAGGAGGTACTGGCTAGACCTGCAAATAACGAATTAAGAGATTCCAGCTGGGACGTGATGAAAGCATTTTTGTGAATCTCTGTATCTTGGCTGGACCACAGGGTTATAACTTGGAGAAGGCTAACTTGTAGTAGTATGTGACAGATTTATAGCCCAATGGATGTTGGGCATCAGAAAAAAAGACTGAGGTTAAAAGAATGACTCGAGAATTATGAACTTCAAAACAATTGCCATTGGAAGGGATGCTGAAGAAGGAAAGCATGAATTCCTTATAAGAAGGGAAATAAAAATAATAAAGATTGATGGTGAGGCATTGAATAGGAAGCGAGGTAGTTTGTTTTTCACGGCAACCCCCTCCTTCAAGACCCCTGCCCACTTTCGCTGCTTCACAGTTCTCCACGCCACTCCTTCCTCCGAACACATTGTAGAGCTTGTTTAGGATCTAGTTTTCCGGCTATATTGTGAGAAGAGGGATTGCTTTTTTGACTCCAACCTCCTTCAGCTATTTGTTGCATCTTCAGCTACCAGACTTGTGTCTGGGACATAGTAGGCTCTCAATAAAAATTTGTTGAATTAATGAATCTTGTGACGTTAAGCCGAAACTTTGTTTTAGCCTGTCTTTCTTTCATCCCTTTTTCTCCCCCTCTTTCCATGCCTTCCTTCGGCAGTTACCTATAGGGTGTGCTAGGGCCCCAAAACGAATCAAAACAAGATTCCTGCACTCCTGGAGGTTGCGGTCTATTGGGATAAATCCCATTGTGTAAAAGGGGGAGTAAATGAGGGAGTCCAGTTCAGGTTGATAATGCTGTGATAGACATAACATGACGTGCAGTGAGAATATCGAGAAAGCACACACATTTAAATCAGGTTGAGAGGCCAAGGAAAAGGCTTTTGGAGGAATGGAAAATGAAGGATTTATAGAACCTAGAAGCATTTGTGAGTTGATGAAGAAAAAGACTTGGATGAAAGCACAGGCCTGGAGGAACAAAATAGCGTTTTCAGAGAAACTGGAGTAAGTTTGTGAATAGTGATAACACCAGAGCATACAGAGTTTTGGAAGTAAGCAAAATGGACAGTAATTTAAAAATCATTGGCTTTATGAGGTGTTTTGGTGTTTTCACTGGGCAAGTCCGTTATACTGAGATTTCATAATACTTCAGACAAATAGGTGAGATCACTGTCTTTGGTCATCTTACCTTATTATATCCTACTTTCCTATTTGCCCCTTCCGATCTTGATATCCTAGGCTTAGGATTAGTAGAGCTCTAAAGTAGAATTGCCACTTTGCTGCCAGCATGGTATTTGGAATGTGAAGACTTTTGTTTTAGCTTATAATAACTGGTTGCAAGGCCGTAGAGTCTGTTAGGACAACGGCCCTTTCAGACTAATTTTGTTTTTTGCGATTGTGGGCAGGGGTTATCTCTGAGCGAATACTCTTCCCTGAATGAATAAATGAATGAATGAAATTGAATGAATGAAAGGATGAATACACATGAATTATTTCTGATCTCTATTCTGCAACTTTTCTCCTCTGGAACCTGTTTTTATATTTAGCTTCTAGGCATGCCTGGCTGTCAATTAAAGTGGTAGTTCTGTGTTAATCTGATCTGATATAATCTTCAAATTTCATTAGTTTTAGTGTTAATAACTTTATATGTGATGAATTTGCCATCCGTATTTGTTCATTTAAATTGATATTTAAAATTAAATGAACAAAGCAGTGATTTTCATAAAATTGGATGGCAATTTTGTGTCTTATTTGTATTTCCAAATAGGAGACTCCTAATTGTCCTGATCTGATGTTGTGTAGAAATCATGCATACTCTCAACCTTCCCATGTTCTTAAACATTTTATTAACATTTCTTGGAATATTTTCTAGCTTGTTGCATTTATATTGGTCTTGTTTTATAATGATAAATAGATGTATCTGAAAACAGTGCCTGCACAAAGTAGAAACTTAGTACATATCGTTGACTGGATGAATAAGAGAGATTTTTAAAACATACATCTGATCATTAGCAGTTTCTCACTGTCTTTAAGGAAAAGTCCAGACTTCTTTGCAAGAAGCACCAGGCCTTTTACAGTCTGAAACTGGTAGATCTTTTGGGCCTTATTTCTTGCTGTCACACACAATAATTCATGTTCTGCAATGCATGTTCCTAGCTCTGTGCCTTTATTTGTTCTGTCCCTTCTGTCTGTCAGATTCTTACTGATCCACCAGATGGGAAAGCTGCCCCTAGTCCTGCTGCAGAAGAATAACTTCCGCACGATTTCTGAAACATAACTCTCATTGCACTATTTCACCTTCTGTGCTCAGCTCCTTGTCTAGCTCTTACACTCAAGACAGAGGCACGGTCTTGTTTGCCTTTGTGTCTCTGTGGCTTAATGTTGTGCCTCTGATCATTTCAAGGACTCAGTAATGTGCTTTGAATGAACCGATGGGGTTATTAGGCCAGTGCCAAGGCTTGAGAGTCACCCAGTTGCTATGGGGCCTGCTCCACACCGTGAGGATAGGAGCCCCACAGTGGAGACAAGCAGACGGGGTTAGCGGGCTGAAGAGGCCTAACCCAGAGCCTGGGCACCTGTAGGAGGAGAGACCATTGCCAGCTTCGAGAAGGCCGTGTGGTCCTGGCCTGACTGCTCACTGGCCTTTTTGTTTTGGAGGCATCCTTGAATGGTGCTGCCCTTGTTTCCTCACCAGGAAAGCCTTTCTCAAGAGATCAGAATCCCTCAGAAGCCTGCAGTCTAGTTCTCAGGCTTTCTTTACCTGTTTGCCAGGGATCTGGTTAAAGGGAGAATGACAGACTTCAAGGGACTATCGAGAATCCGAAATCTTGTTGGGCCACAATCATAATTGAGAGCCATGTCTAAGGGGTGTAATAGTGATTACTTTTCTCAGAGCTATGACTTTACGTTTGCTGAAGCTTATTTAATACTTAACTGCTCATCCACTGAGCCTTGTAAAAGCTTTCTGTTTTATAATAGCAGGCATGGTGCTTTTATTGTTATTACACAATAAGCCACGTTGTCGAGTTTATGATTTATTAGACTCTGCTAGGGTATAATGAGTAATGGTGGTGTTGAGTACAGAAACGTGATTAGATGTCATTTGTTGTGCCATAGGAGATGAATGTTCTTCGCACGAGCTTCAGATAGGCAGTTCCAACATGTAATTGGAAGTGTGTTGTGTATTCTGGGTCATAACTGTGACATAACTCAGACGATGGTGATATAAATATATATGCAAAATACAAGCTTTCCAAAGTAATTTGAGACGAGCCCCAAGACATGCCAAGGAAAGATTCCTTTTTTAGTTGAAATGCTTTATTAGCTTCCAGTTTGCAGGTAGTGTTCAAGCTCCTTAGCGCAGCAGACAAGGCCCCTCCTGATCTGGTCCTAGTCTACGTCCCCCTCCCCTCGCCACTGCTCCCTGCCAGCAGGTACCCTTCACTTGACTCAGGAACCACGCCCACTTCCTCCCTTTGTCCCACTTCCCACAGATTTTTCCAACACTGGTCAGCATCCTCAACTTTCCTTGCCCTTTGCCTCGTCTTTATTTATTTATTTTTTTTCAATTTATGAAATGTAGAAAAGTACAGAGCATAATATGACAACCATATGTAAACTCTCCACCTAGGATTAACTAATATCAGCATTTCATGAATTTTGCCTCTAAATGAAATAGACAAACCATAACATCTCAGATAAAGCTGATGTCTTTTTTTTCTTTTTTCCTTCCTGGTTCCTTTGCCATTCCTTTTTCGAGAGGCCACTGCCATCGTGAATACGTCCTGTAGTTTTTCATCTTAACACATTACTGTACAGAAGAGCCCATGGCCGCTTGGGACTGCATAGATTTTGCTGTGCAAGGTCTCTGCCCTATTTCTAAGAGAATGCTAATTTAGAGAATCCCAGTGCTCCCCTCTGGGAGCTCCTTGTTTCCTGTGGTTTGAGGGTTCTTTGTTTTCTACTGTTCGTCTTTTAAACAATTCAGTTGTTGCTTTTTGTTTTTTTAAGTTTTCTAAAATTTCTGGCCTGGAGCTTCTTCAGAGATTTTTTTTTTCAAAGTCTTGTAAATTTTAAATGTGATTCTCCATTTTATTGGAAGGTTGGTTGGCCGTTCTTCTAATCCCCTCCCCCTACAGATATAGTTATTAATTATACATCATTTCTTTTTACAGAAATCATATTACCTTTTCATTAACCTGGAGGTTTTAGCAGTGAGAAATTTTACTTGTAATGTCCAAAATTTTTCTTAAATACTTAAAATTTTTAATTCTTTACTTAAAAAATATCTTGATATCAAAGTAATACATGTTCATGTAGGCAGTGTGAAAAGTGTTTTTAAAAAGTCAGAAAAGTGAAAAGCAGTTGGAAAAATGCCTATATAGGTCCTTGGGAAGCTACTGTTAATGTTTAATATGCTCATTTAAGAAAATTTAGAAAGCGAAGGGAAGTAAGGAAAAAATGACCTACCATGCTATGCTAATATAATCACAGTGTACATTTGCTTGACTTTATTTCCTTTTAGTTTTTATGTTTCTTTATATAGCCATTTACATCATAATCAGGATATCAATGCAGCTTACAGTATATATTTATCCACACATAAGTATTTAAAAAATATTATATAAACCCATGTTTCCATTTTGTTGACCATTTGGGCTCTACCTTTAGTTTCTATTTTTAATTTTCTGATATATCACCATGTGTAACATCTTTGTACTTGGCAGCTTTTTCTGCATTTAGAATAAAGTGAAATTAAAGCTTTTGATACATATTCCCAATCTGGTTGTGTGCCTCTGAGTGTCTGGGTCCTTGCTTCTCCTCATTCTTGCCAACATATGGTGTGTGTGTGTGTGTGTGTGTGTGTGTGTGTGTGTGTTTAAAATAATCAAAAAGAAAATAAATCTTTGCTCATTCCTATCAATAGGCATCAGCTCTTTTTTTAAAAAAAAATTACTGATTTCAGAGAGGAAGGGAGAGGGAGAGAGAGAGAGAAACATCATTGATGAGAGAGAATCATTGATTGGCTGCCTCGCTCCCCGGGCATGTGCTCTTGACCAGAATCTTACCAGGGAGCCTTCAGTCCACAGGCTGACACTATCCACTGAGCAAAACTAGCTAGGGCAGGTATCAGCTCTTTATAGAATTAAATTCTTATTTCTTTGATTATCTTATATGTTTTAAATACTTTCCCAGATATATTTATTATTTATTAGTGTACAGGTATTTTTTATTTAATATCACATTTGGATATTTTCCTTGTGATTCTATCTATAGCATTTGAGATTAAGTAGTCCTCTAGCTTGCAAAGATTGGATACATAGTTTGATTTATGTTTTTCCAGTTTTTCTTAATGGTTTGATTTTTAAATGTATTCGATGCTGTAGTTCAGTTTGAGGATTCCTTGTGGCTGAAGACAGAGGCTACTGAAGTACCATTGTCCTGCCATGCCTTGTAGAGACCATGAGGAATGCAGTGGTGGGGAGGATGCAGCTCACACTGTTTGCACCTGATTCCTATTAGAAGTGTTATTTAAATCATGCTGGTGGGTGTTACTAAAATGTTGGGCTAACCGTGGACTTCCCAATACCCGTGCTGCTCCTCTGTGGCTCAGTGGAAAGCTGGCGTCTGTCCTTGCTGGGTATCCTTGTTTCCTGATTGTTCTCCAGCTAGTTCACACTAGGTCTTTGGCCTTTCTCTTGGACTTGTAAGCTCTGCCTTCCAGCAGATAATTCACACAGCATTAGTCCACAAGCCATTTTCCTTAGGCTCTGGGAGGTGTAAAACACAGGGTCATTCTTCTACAGGCAGGCTCTCTTCCCATCACCTTTCCTCTGGGACCTTCTCACCTATCTGCTGCAGCCCGGCCAGCAGAGGCCGGTGTGCCCGGCCTGGCCAGCTCATTCAGGCAGCTCTGCCTCCTTAGCTGGATGAAAGGCTTTCTTGCTAGCTCCACTGCTTCAGAATAAACACAAACTCTGTTTATAGCAACAACATTGCTTTTTATTTTTATTTCTTAAGGAATGAGTATGGGGTAAGTGATTCAGTAACTGATCAAGGATTGACTTTCAAATAAACAAGACTTTGTGGGCAGAACAGCTTTTGAAACTACCCAGTTTAAATGTAATGATCTCCTTATCACCCAACGTGTTACAGAGATGGGAAAACATTGTAACAAATGGTGTATCGGGGAGTCACACATTTCATGAGGATAACCTTCTCAATAACTTTCTCACTATAAGGGTCTAAAGTTATACTGACATCTCATTTTCACCCCCTTCCCCCCTCCTCAAAGCTCTAAAATTTATAGTAGCAGAGGCTCAAACAAATTTTCAAGTTATAGAGTCAGTATGGAAAAAAAGAATTCCAAAACCATAGAGTACATATTATTGTAAATGGGTTAGTTATCTGCCCCCAGTGATTAGAAAATATTAAGCTTACTCATGTAGTAAGTAAAACAAACCAAAAAAAAAAAAAAAAGAAAGAAAGGAAGAAAAGGACAGTGAGTCCATACAGCTAAGATAGAACCAGGACGTCTAACTGCAGACTTATAGGGCTTAGTATATGATTTTTTCAGTTGACAATATATACATATTTAGGTAAATAAAAAAATTGATGAGCCAATCCATTTTTAAAACAGCCCAATGGAGGTATAATTTATACATCATAAAATTCACTCATTCTAAGTGTGTAGTCCTTTTTAATAAGTTTAGAGTTTTGCACCCATCACTGTAATTCAGTTTTAGGACATTTTCCATTCTATGAGTAAGGAATGTCTCTTCATTTATTTAAACCCTTCAAGATTGTTTATTGTTAGTATACACAAATGTAGTTGTTCTTTGTATGTTGATTTTGTATGCAATGGCCTTGTTTATTAGTTAGAGTAATTTTGTGTAGGTTCTTTAGGATTTTCAACATGTAAGATTATGTTGTCTGTGAATAAAGATACTTCTACTTCTTTCTTTCCAAATTGTATACTTTTCTTTTCTTTGCATTACTGCACGGGCTAGAACCCCCAATTCAATGTTTAATAGAGGTGGCAAGAGCAGATGTCCTTGCATTTTTCCTGATTTTAGAAATAAAATATTTATTATTTCTCGTTATTTATTGTGTTAGCTATAGGTTGAGGCAGTTCACTTCTATTTCTATTTTTGTTAAGAGTTTTACTATGAATGGTTGTTGGATTTTGTCTAATGCATTTCCTGCAGCTATTGAGATGATCATGTGTTTCCTCCCCTTCATTCTATTGATATGATATGTTATATTGATTATCAGATGTTAAGCCAACCTTGCATTCCTGGGATAAATCCCAGTTGGTCATGGTGGATAATCTTTTTATATATTTGGTAGTATTGTGTTAAGGGTTTTTGTGTCTCTGTTAATAGGAGATATTGGTCTGTAGTTTTCTTTTCTTGTGACATCATTGTTTGGCTCAGAATAAATTGAGAAGTGAGCCAATTGATGTTTTTGTTTATTTGTTTTTTTTCAACTAGTCTTAATTAGGAGGATAGTGTAGAACAGTGTTTCTTTTTTTTTTTTTTTTGTGAAAAACTTTGTTTTATTTTATTATTTTTTTTAATTTAAATCTTTATTGTTCAGATAAAAAGTAATTTCTAATCTAGTGTCAATTGGGGCTTTTTATAAAGTACAATAAAAATAAATTACTAGGGCCGAAACCGGTTTGGCTCAGTGGAGAGCGTCGGCCTGCGGACTGAAAGGTCCCAGGTTTGATTCCGGTCAAGGGCATGTACCAGGGTTGCGGGCACATCCCCAGTAGGAGATGTGCAGGAGGCAGCTGATCGATGTTTCTCTCTCATCAATATTTCTAACTCTCTATCTCTCTCCCTTCCTCTCTGTAAAAAATCAATAAAATATATTTTTAAAAAATAAATAAATAAATAAATCACTAGGAAAATTATCCAAAATATACAAATATAAGCTCCATTTCTAAAAATAAATTCAGCTTCTATAAGCTTTATTCAAATTGATACAGGAATTTCTAAAAGCTTTTTATTCTTAGTTTCTGTACTTGTTTATTCACAGACTGGACACACAGTTCTCACCAATCTGTAAACTAACTCTGAGTAAGCTTATGTTTCTCAGACTTTAATGTGCATAGACATCACCCGGGGAGTCTGTTAAAATGCAGATTCGGATTCAGTAGGTCTGGGACAGGGCCCAAGGGTCTGCATTTCTGTCAAGCTACCAGGTCATGCTGATGCTGTTGGTCCACAGACCACACTTTGAGTACTAAGGCTATGAAACATAATACAGATAGTAAAATAAATGTGATCTCTTTAATAACCCTATTATAAATTGCTTTGGGAGATATTTTGGTTTTTCAAGGATTGTTGGATTGTTGCTCAATAGTCACGATTCCCTAGATATTCATTGTTTTTCTTGGCCTCACCTTTCTGGGCCTGCAACTGCTCATCTCTGCATCGAGGGGGTTGAACTAGAAGCTTTCTGAAGTCCCTTCGTGATCTCACATTCTGTGGTTTTAAGCAACCACGTCAAAGGACAATTATGGCTGCATTTGCATTTTCTTTTCATGTAAACCTAATAAAACAATGAACTCATAGTCTTATTTTACAACAGTTCTTATGTGATGTTTAAAAATAACAGTAAACATTCTTTGCGAAATTTTGGATGATCCAGAAAGATTAATATCAACATTCAAGGATTTTTTTTTCATGTTGAAGTCTTAATAAAAATGGGCGGGGTTCTTGTTTAACCTTATAGTTGGAAATCCAATAAAAAAAATAATTGACTTGCTTAAACTGTGGAGAGAAAAGTAAAATAGGTGTTTATATTATGAAATTCAAGTTGACACAAAATAGCTGAAAGGCTTTAATCTCGGCCAAGTTAAAATGATCTCATTTTTCTTTATGTTTCATTTTATATACTGAGACAGTTGAAAAAGTCCACCCTCTCTCGTCTTCCCTGCCCGCCCGCACCCCCCATGCTTAAAAGCAAATGAAAAGGGTGGTAAATCAGTAATAGAAATGTGTTGTCGGAACCTCCAGAGGCGGTATCCTCAGTTTTCAGCAGATATTAGTGTGATTCTGCTATTCTTAATACAGATGATCACAGCAAACTCTGCAATGAAGGGTGGAGGCATTTGGTCAGCCTCCAAAGAAAGTGACTAATAATTGACCTAATGTACAGAGCACATGAATAACATATTCTTTGGGTAAAACAAAATATATTTATATATATGGTTTATGGGGTGTGAGAGAGTTCACATCCCTTTTTCAGTTCTTCCAAAAGATTTAAAAACTTAGCACTAGCCCTGGCTGGTGTGGTTCAGTTGGTTGGGCATTGTCCAGTGCATCAAAAGGTCACCGGTTTGATGATTCCCAGTCAGGGCACATCCAGGTTGTGGATTTGATCCCCAGGAGGCAGCCAATTGATGTTTCTCTCTCACATCCATGTTTCTCTCTCTCTCTCTCTCTCTCTCTCATCAGTAACACTATATTTAAAATAAAACAAACAAAAAGACCTCAGCTGCTTTATTAAAATTTTAATCCCTTAGTCTCAAATGCAGGTCATACATTCAATGTCACTGTGCAATTCAAAAGCAGATTCCCCATCCCAGGATTTTCTTAAAATCGTTGTTTAGAATTTTGAAGAGAAGAGTATTGATTTTGTTACATTTAAGTGTACAGTGACTCTAAAACAATTTTATTATAGTTTTTTACACCATTGAGCATTTGTTTCCCTTGGTGAAGAGATTTGATGTCTCCAAAATACATAGGAGTTTTCACTTGTTGAGAGATTAGTGGAAAGTTGTAATTTTTCTTTCCTTTTTTCATTTAACAGATTGCACATCACATCAATAATACACTTACTGTATTTCTATTATTCTTGGCTTGTCTGCAAGATATTTTACTTGGTGGATTTCCTTTTATTCATTTAGTAATAATGGGGTCAGCCATGCAGACCTTTTCACTTTTAATTGACTAACCCTTATTGTGTTATGTGCTAAGACACATCCATTAATGGTAGGAAGGACATGGATCAAAAAGTTTTACAGTGGTTCTTTCTGGGCGGTGTGAGATTATAGTCGAATGTTATTTTCTGCCTTCTAATTCTTTGTATTTTTTTTGAAATGTTCTGCAAAATCCATGTTTTTAATTTTTAATTAGGAAGGACCACAAATATAACAATTAACAAAAACATTTCCAGATTTATTTCTCTCTAAAGAAACTAAGTTTCACGTAACTATTTAGCCTAGATGGTGAGCCTGCTGTATGTGGGGCACGCTGCCCGGACTGGGGCAGTCAGGTAGGTGAGACTCCACTGTCAGCCTGGAGGAACTCAGGCTCTAGTCCATCATCTCACTAAAGTGTGGTCAGTGGGAGCCAATAACTGGCACCCCCCAATAAATTATTACCACCTGTAGAGTGGGAATAATCCCATGCCTCTTTGCTGGGATTAATTGAGATTGTGTAAGTGAAGGATTGCTCTGATAGTTGGCACATAGGAAGTTTGGTCATGATTGC
>NW_006285258.1:4145014-4158658 GCF_000327345.1 Myotis davidii
TGGAGCAATGCCTCCAGAGGCAGCTCGGTCTGTCCTTGGGGAAAGGGAGATGATGCACCCAGGTGACCTCTGCTCTGAGGAGCCCCTCCCCCGCCCCCTAGTTGCTGTTCCAGATGGCCTCCCGCTGAGCACTGACTGATGGTGGTTGAAGCTGTTACCTCTGTTCCTTCCAAGCCAAGTTACAGTTGGGATTGTCCTGGGAATGCATCTCTGTTTCATGAGGGATAGGGAGAAACTAGGATTTCATTTCTGGTTGGGCAACTCTAGAGAGTTATTTTATAGCTATGGCCCTTACACAGCTATATTAAAGCTATGTAAGCTTGGGCTTTTGCTTTTTAATTAACGGAATGTTTTATAGTATTAGTAGAAAACAAGCATTTGAGAAGACAAAAATAAAACTAGAAAAAATATATGCTGGGTCACCTAAAGCCATTCAGATGAAGACATAGAGTCCAGAAACTTCCAAAATGTCTTTTCTCTGACCTCACAACAAAGCACATAAAACCCCACTGGCTTTGTATCACAGAAACGCCTCCCGGTGCGAGCAGATGATTCTAATAAGCTTGCTTTATTGATCTGGTTGCAAAGGGCGCTGTCCAACAAGTAATCCTATACAATAAAAAGCCTCCTTGGGGGATCCTTTAATAAGGAGGGTGCTGTTGGTGTCTGCGTGGTGATGACGACGATAGTGTAGGGGAACGTTTAGCTAATCGCATAGTTATTGTTCTGCAGTTAAGCAGCCGCAGCGGCACTCTCGAGCTCTCCGAATGCCTGCCTCCCATACCAAACATTACAGCCTTGCCCTGAAATTCCCAGACCACCCACTGTAACAGTATAGGATATAAAAGGATCCAGATGCTCAGAAAGGGAACGGGTGAAGTGTCGAGCACGTGTGATAGCTTCTCCTTTGTCCTTCTAGATTTTGAGCACTGTTTTCTCATAGCTGGCTCACTAGAGAGAGCAAATTCCATCTCAAAGTCTTCTTTTCAGAGATATTTTTTGGGGAAATAGATCAGGATTAAATTTATCACAAAAATATACATTTTTAAAATTGTATTTGATTCAGGGGTCTCTTGTGCCTGTCCAGCCTTTGCACTTCTCTCCTGTATTCCTTAGAGAAAGAAACTGTAGGCTGCACACCCACGTTGAGCCCGAATGATAGATAGGACCTGGAGGGTATCATGCAACAGAGTGATAACCACCAGGTAAGGGTATCCGGCAATGTGGAGTGTGCATTTGCAAAATGGGAGAAGAGAACTGGCTACATACAGATAACTTATTATGGTTTAAGGCCTAATTTCTTGGAAGTTTTAAAAATGCTTTCTTTTATACATGTCTTGGAGGTGAAGATCTATTTGGAACTTAAACATCATGGTAGCTTTGCAGTGGTTCAACTGGTGATCTATGGGTAGTTTGTTCAAGACAGATTTAATAGATGTTGCTGTTCCTCTCCCCAAACACTCCACTCAGGGCAGGAGATTAAGAAGAAGAAATTCTCTTCATATGAGATTCATTCACTTATTCATCCTAACCCCTTTATTTTCTCTCACCATCCTGTTTAATTGTGTATCCAGGTCCCTCTTTATCACATTACTGTATTTTTAAAAATGCCTAACCTAAATTAATATCTCTTCCTCAAGAACGTTAGCTTCAAGAGAGCACAAGCTAGCTGCCATTTTCTGCTGTATCTTCAGGGCCCAAAACAATGCCTGGCATACAGTAGGTTCTCAATAAGCATCGATGATGGAACTTGGCCCATAAAGGAATTCTAGCTAAGACTGTGAGGAAAAGATCTTGGTTCATTCATTAATTTGTTCATTCATTCATCCCACAAGAATTTATTGAGGACCCGGCGTGTACCGAGGACTTTGGGCTGGTTACTGGGTAAACCTGCTCTAAAAGAATTTACAAATAGATAAAAACCCATTAACTATAATGTAGTATAACCCTTTCATCAAGGAACAAGTTAATGAACACTGGATTTAAAATGTCTCATTAAACATTTTAGAGTTTTTCAAAATCTTTATTAACATATAAAAATTTCCTTTCTAACTTAAATGTTGTAATCAGGGAGACTGTGAGCACAGGCCTTGTGTGGGCTGCTGTCTTGGCCTGACTTAGGCAGGGAAGATGCTTTCCCCAAACCATGGGCTTGCCAGGGTTGAGGGGTGACCCACCAGGGGGCCATCACCTACTCAGTGCCATCTCTGAAAACAGCAAATCTTTATCCTTGAAAATGAAAATGCTTTGGTTGTAAAAATATGTTTCTGTTTCTGATGAATCCAAAGCTTGGCTTTACTTAAAGGCATGCACATTCCCCCTTGCTGATGGAAAACAAAAATTTCATGCCTGTGCATGAAGGGCTATTTCATTTTAGAGTCTCAATTCTCCATTTGTACTACACAACCTGACCACCATTTGGCATAAACAAATAAATATTCCTAAAGCAAGGAAAGACCATAGGTTACTGTGTTGCATGCTCTTTCAGAATAAGTAGTTTCTCTGAAGTAGATGCATTGCAACAACCCGCAGTCTCTTTGTGGCCTACTATCCATCAAAGTTGTCTAAGATGTCACAGCATAACCATAGACCTCTGGAGGGGAACCACCTTATGACCTGCCCAGTCACTGCCTTTTGTAGAGGATGCTATGAAGGTCCAGTGAGCCAAAGTTCCTTATCAGGGGTCATGCAGTTAATTGATAGTTTAGACATGAAATAATTTTTCTAACTTCTAGTCCAATGTTTCCCAAAATGTGGTCTGTTGTCACTTGCATCATAATTGCTAGGGTTGCTCAGTAAAATGTGATTTCTGGTCCTCAAGGAAATTCGAATAGCTGGGAGTTCAGCTCAGAAATTTGTGTGTTAATAAGCTCCTCAGTTGAGCTTACATTAGTCTGCTTGCACAGAGCGGCCTGCCTTCCTGTTGTACTCCAAGGAGTCAGTAGAGTGTATCCCATTTAAAGAGGAGCTTTAGCCAGGCATGGTGGCTCAGTGGTTAAGAATTGACCTATGAACCAGGAGGTCACGGTTCAATTACTGTCAAGGCACATTCCTGGGTTGTGGGCTCAATCCCAAGTGTGGGGCATGCAGGGAGCAGTTGATCAATAGTTCTCTTTCATCATTGATGTTTCTATCTCTCTCTCTCTCCCTCTCCCTTCTTCTCTGAAATATATATGCTATCTAATAAAGAGGAAATATGCTAATTGACCCTCACGCCATCGCAAAGATGGCGGTGCTCACAGCCAATAAGGAGGGAATATGCTAATTGACTGCCATGCCCTCAAAGATGGTGGCGCCCACAGCCAATAAGGTGGGAATATGTTAATTGACTACCACACCCTCAAAGATGGCGGCACCCACAGCCACAAGGTGGTGGTGCCCAGTTCCCTCAGCCCTACCAGCGTGCCTACCTCCAGAGTCCCCCAGTCCCCTCAGTTCCCCAGCCGCCCAGGGCCGGCCCAAGGTGCAGGCAAGCCTCAGATGGTGGCTGCCCAGCTGCCCAGGGCCATCCAAGGCTCAGGTAACTAGGGCCAGCCAAGGCTTGTGCTGCCGGTAGTGGCAACAGCAGAGGTGTGATGGGCATCGCCTTCTCCTGATTGCCAGGTTGCCTCCTGCCCCTGAGGGCTCCTGGACTGTGAGAGGGGCAGACCAGGCTGAGGGACCCCCCTCCAGTGCATGAATTTTCATGCACCGGGCCTCTAGTAGATTTAATGAGAAGCTTCAGTGATCTAAGAACATTACTCTAGTTTAAATGGCAAAACCCCTATTTTAGAGAGAGATTATTTTCCCATAGTGTAGCAGTAGTAAAATTTTCATTTGAAGGTTGTTGGATCAGTGGACTGATTGGGAATTTTTGATCAAGTCTAAATAGATAAATGTGATTCTTTAAAATTTTGAATTGAGTCTAATAGAGCTTGAGCTGACATTTAATGTATTCACACCTGTTTATGTTATCATAAAACGCTCTCTGGATGGATGTTAAGGGCACTAATAAAGGGGTTACCTATTTTGTGGAAGGAACTGGGCAGAGGGTAAATGAGGGGGAAATGAAACTTTACAGTAAATATTTTCTATGCCTCTTGAGTTTTGAACTCTGTGAATGTATTGCCTATTCCAAATGTTATAATCATATAAAAGTTTAAAGTGTTGATATTCACCATCGGACCTTAGCAGGTGACAGCTCGGACTGCCCAGGCGACATGAACACACACTCTGGAATCTTGATCTCCCTGTAGCAGAAGGTAATGCACATTTATGAAGGTCAGGGCCAGGAAGAGAAAGACTGCAGATTCAGCTAGTTTTAAGGAAATCACTAATTGGCTTGAAAAGATAAGTTGCTATGATTGTCCACGTATACCCACGGTCTTACAGCTCCACCCAGGATCACACTCAGCACTGGGAATTATGGTGACCTTGGGAAAATTACTCAATCCTCTTGAGACTTAATTTTCCAATCTGTAATAATAATGATGAAAACGTAATGCTTTTAAATTTGCTGTTTCTGAAAACATTAGTCTTCAAAAACAGTTCTGGGGCAGATAATACAGTACCATCTCTATTGTTCAGATGAGGAAATTTTGGCCCAGAGAGGTTAGGTGGTTTAAGGTCACACAAGGGTGGGACATCTAACTTCAACTATTGGATTTTTTTTTTAATGTGACATGAGGTCCCATGAATTAGATAATTTCCAAGGCCCTTTCCAGCATTAAAGTCTTTGAGAATATGAGCTATTCAGGACTCAGGTAACTTTTGTTGAAGCCTTTCAGAGAAATTCAAAAAAAATTGAAATGAAGAGCCCTCAGTTTTAGGAGCTTGCATGAAGAAGACCAAGGAATATTTACAAATCCAGTGCATACCAAGTGCAAATTACACATATACAACTTCTCTTATCACATACCACTGTCTGTGCACCTGACCACCAAAAGGGTGGGGAATTCAGTCAGGAAATAATGTCTGACTGACTCTCAGCCTCTCCATTAGTAATAACAACAAATGGGGACTGCTCTCTGAGCACTCCCTGAGGAAAGTGTTTGTTATATATTATCTCATTTAACCCTTACCACAACCCTCAGAAAAATACTATTTGCTTTTACAGATAAGGAAACCAAGACTTAGAGATCAAGTGATTTAAATTATAGGTGGCAAAGCCAGGTCGCTACCCAGGATCCTTTATTGGTTTCAGGTGTGTGAGCTCCCTTTATGCCTGTGCCATCTTCATGTTTGAGAACGCATGTCGGAGGGTTTCAGATAAGGATATGCTATAGAGAAAACTTAACCAACCCCTGTCAACACACAGGTACATTTGATTTCATACAACGATAATTTAAGTCACCTTTAGTGTGACCACCAGTAGCAAAGGGCCCATGAGTTCCACATTCTTGTCTCAAAACTCTTTATCATGTGAGCCTGGCCTCTCCTGTGTGCTATATATCCCCTCATTTTGCTTCCTATATAAGAAGTAGAAATTGATCAACTTATCTTACAGATTATGGCTGACCGGAAGCAAATGATGGGCGTACCAACCAATTTGACAGGCTTTGTCTCCACAGCAGGAGGGCTTTGTGGACCACGCACTTTCATTCTTTCTTTTCATCATGTTTTGTTTATTCTTTTTCTGTGGCTAGATGTGACCACTTTCCTCTGTCGCATGCCGTCATCTCTTTCAACGCCGTGCCCGTGGCCAGAGTGGATCCATGCAGAGTCAGCATTTACCCAGTCGTTCTGGGAAGAGAGGGGAATTTCCATCATTTTCTTAGTTCACATGGACACAGCAAGGTTCCTAGCTTGCCCGGATTGGCAGACAGTTTTTGACGATTGTAAAAACTGCTTTGCTCAGGACCCTGGCTCCTCGCAGAGCTCTGCCTGCCTCCCCTTGGTCTGTGTCCTCAGCAGGCCTTTTCCTCGAGTCAGACTCTTCTAATGAGAGCGTTCTTGGGTTTCATTCTGGGGGGAACCCAGCCTCCATCCGCCAGACTTCCTGGAGAGCTCTCGGCTGCTGCCGAAAGGGCCAGGAGCCTTGAGGATTGGATGGAGCTCCCTTTCGAAGGGGGTCTCAAAATTCCTTACACATAATATATTTGTGGCTACAATTTGTTAAGAAAGGAACCAGGCTGTTCCAGCCAATAAATTGTCAAAGGAACACATACCTTAGATAGAGAAAACGATTCTCAGTCCACAGTCTTCTTACTCCCTTTCCTAGGGCTCTGCCTTCAGGATTTCCAGTAACTTCATGTAAAGCTCATTTCTAAGCAGACCTTTGGTGTCTGCTCTTTCCATTTTCCAAACTCTTGGGGGCTATGCGTGAGGACAGGCCTCTTCATTCACCTGCCTCCTTGTCTGAACTTCAGATAATCAACACAATCAATACTGTTTGTTCCCAGTATGAATTCAAAGAGCTCTGAAACAGCATTCCTTATGGGAAGTCAGGTTAAGTGGGGTTTCTCCAGGGATGTGTGTCCATGCAGCGCTCCCCAGCTCACTGAGGAGGCGCTGAGCAGAAAGTTAGAGCTCTAGAGTGAGTATAGCTACTCCCTTCAAAGATTGCGGTGGTTTTGTAAAAATTAGCTGTCAGAAAAACAGAGCTGGCCATCTCACCCCACAGGCTTTGAACTTGAAAGCACATTTCATATCTATTCCGACATAATCTTCTCTCTAAATCTGATCCCCCTGCTATTCATACATGTCTGGTTTTGTATTAGGATATATTGTAGCCAGATATTTGGCTAATCTATATGTCTTTTTTTTTTTTTACTTTTCATAATTCTCCCAATTTCTTAGGTATAGAATTTCCAAAGCTGGCTTGTCAATGTGCCAAAATAGCTTGATGCTTTGCTTGACTAGGTTATAAGATGACTTAGATAATTTATGCTTCCCTTCGCCATATTTAAGGGAGCACTTACTTAGAAAGGGTTTACATCTTGGCTTGAAATAGGTCTAATAATTTAAACCCTCCCTCCTGGAATTAGCAAGATAGCAAAAAAAACTAAGCCTCATGGTAATAATGTGGAAATGATGTTTAAAATTATATTCAAATATTTATGATTCTTTATATCCTAAGTTACAGTATTGAGATAAACTGGGGAAAGATAGTCTGGAGTGGGAACCAGTTTAAAAAAAACAAGGGTGTATTCATAGAAATATGAAAAATGTGTTACAGGATTAAAGATTGAGCAGTTTAGATGAAGCAAAGAGAATTCAATTAGGGAGGCTGGATATGGGGTTGGATGGTAGGTTGACCTCACTGAGAGGACTTGGGCTGCTAATTATTATTTATGCCAAGTTTGCTGAAGAGTTCTTCTTTTCATAGGAAGACATATTTGATTGGGGTAGGGGAGGGAAAGTCTAACTTTTGACTTAGCCACTAAAACAGAAGCCTAGTTATTCAGACCTCAAAGTCTTCACCCTGACAAAATCATCTCCTGGTGGCGGCTTCATTATATGTTAGTCATAGTGTTTAAAGTGAGTGTTAAGTTTTTTTTTTAAGTGAGCATCTTGCAAATGCAAATGTATCAAGTGGTGGCCAATGTCACAGGGCCCTCCACAAACAGCTAAGTTGGCTGAGAGTAGCCCCAGCGGAGGAAAATGCTGAGAAGGAAACCCGGTCCGCGAGTACCTTTCCTTCACCCTTCACCTAATCCTTTTCTCCTCCCTTCCCCAACCTGGACCCATCTTGCCTAGCCTTTTCAATGAATACTTGGCTTGAACTTAGTTCACTCAACTTTGTCGCTGACACGCCCGTCGTACTGACGGAATCCTGGCTTGAATGGAGCTTGCTCAGCTGTGCTTCAGACAAATCCTTCTGGCTGACCTGGTTTAAACCTGGCTTTCTTGACATCATCGCTGGCATGTTTCAAGGTGAAAAAGGACTCCGCTGCCCCTTTGATTGCTCCCCTAGAGGGGAAACCAGTTGCCACTTGGCACCAGAGCTTATCAGGCCCGCATCCAGAGCAGTAACATGATTTAGTGCTGGAGCAGGAGGCAGGAAACTCGAGTTCTAGGGCTGGCTGTGCTTTGCAGCAGCCGTGTGACCTTGGGCAAATCATTTCCCTGCCCTGGCCTCAGTGTTTTCATCTGTAAAGAAATTCAAGCCCTTTCTGATCCTGAACATCAGGAATTCACGTGACGTTAACAAACTCTTGAGTGTATAGAGCTCTTGGTTCCACGTGCAAATCTTCTTACCTGCCACATGGCATCTTTCCACATGGAAACATAGACCCGTTCCATTGTGACTCTGTTGTGTACACCCCACCCACCTCTTCATCTTTGGCTTAAGAACCACAAAGCCCTACCTTCTGCTACAAGCCCTCCATTAGAAAAGTTGGTTAGTTGGGGAAGGCTATTCTGCGTATTAATTTGTCTCTCTTGAATATCTTACTTTATTTTAAGAAGCTTTTTCTTAAGTTAAATCACTCTGTTATCAGCCCCTTTCGGGTGATGATTTCAAAATTATCACCGATAACAGCTATGTACTTGGGACACTTCCAGGTATTTTACATACGGGGGTGGGCAAAAGTAGGTTTACAGTTGTGAGTACACGAGACTGGTGGGGTTTGTTTTTTTTTTTGGTATTATTATTTATTATTGTATTATTTTCCATACCAGCAACTGTAAATCTACTTTTGACCACCCCTGTGTAATATTCACCTAAACCTTAACAAGCCTATCAGGGACATATCATCTCCATTTGATACATGAGGGAATTGAGTCTCTCTGAGGTCACTCAGAGCACAGAACTGATACAGGCTGAAATTCAGATCCAAGTTATCTGTCCCTACCCTGAGCTCAGCCACTCCCTTTGCCATGAGAAGTACCTGCCAGCGACCTATGAAGAACCTAGTGTTTTGTGCAAGAGATCTCAGGAAGCCCCTCTTGTTAAGGTCTCAAAGAGAATAATCTCTAACTGCATTTCAGATGCTTGGAATTTATGCTTTGCCAAGCGGTTTTCCACTTGATTTTAAATCCATGGGTATTTCAAGGGGAATTTAACCCATATGTTTCTGATTCATTTGTACTTAACTCATCAAAGAGGATTGTTTTGTACACTTTCGATTCTTCTCATGAGCACTCTTGAGCTCATATTTGACTGGCATGGGCTGGATTTCCAGTCTGCCAGGGTTGAAGCTTGATTTTAAATCCTTCTTTCCAACCACTATTTCATGGTGGTTTCATCCTGTGGGTGGATGGAAATTGAAGGTGAGTCCTAAAGACTCTTCCAACACTCACCAATATTCCGCTGATGTAAAAAGACAGCCACTAACCTTTCAAGGTCTATTGTGCTCACCTACAACCTTACCTCATGAAGCTTTTGACCCATGTATGGATGTGTTCTATGAGGAGGAAAAATGAACTTCATAGATGCAGCATTTTCCCTTGTAATGGTATAGAGTAAAATTGTCTTTCAGAGATAAGGTGTTTATGGAGCTTAGGTATAGTATTAGTACCTTGGAAAAGCCTGTTAGCTGAGAATTCTATTTGGGAGATACTTGAGTTATACAGCTATAGAGAGTTTTCTTCAGAGACTGCCATTTGAAATGCAGAAGGCAAAGCCTGTTTATGATCTCAGCATGTAGATGGGTTGGGTACATTCAGTTCTGATAACCTGCTGAGTTGGAGAATGTATTAACTTTACATGAGTTCATCTAAGGAATGTGTACAGTTGTTGGTAGTTGTGCATGGCCCAAAGGGAAGCAAGAAAAATGTTTGTTCCAAGTTAACAGTTTGGTTCTATGAACATATATGTAGAGTGTCTTCTGTCCCTGGCATCTGGAGATAGGGGATGAGAGATCTGAGAAAAAGAAGAGACTGGAAATTTACCATTCAGTAGGCTATGTAACATGTACACTTTTAAATGTACCATAAAGCCAAATGGTCTGAGTGCCAAGTAGGCAAAGTACAGGCAATGCACCATGGGAGCTCAGAAGATGATGATGTTTATTTTGGTTGATGAAGTTGGACAGGCTTTCTCCAAAATGAGATGTTTAAGTTTGGGCTTGAAGGATGAGAAAGGGTATTTTGAAGGGGGAAGGGTATTCTGGGATGAGGCAACCAGACATGTTCTCGAGTAATAGAGACAGTTTCAAATAGTTATCCCATACCCCTGCCCTGGTGTAGACGCGGGCTGGGTGAGTCTGCAGAGGAGGATCAGAATCCTAGAAGTTCATTCTGGGCCTGCAGGAGTTGTGCACACCTCTGAGTAATGAGCAGCCGGGATTAGTTTGACAGCCTTTAACTGGGCACAGGTTTGCAGTGCAGGGAGAGTTTTTTAGTCTTGGATCAAAGAACGGACACTGGAAAGAGGCCTGGAAAGGAACAAGATGTGAAGGAGCAGTGCGTGAAATTTACATAAAAATTAATGTATCAATGGAGGGCGAGAAAGAGGACATATGGAATACTTGCAACAATAAAGATTTTAACAGAGAAATAAAAAGAAAGAAATAATGGAGAAAGCAAAATAAAATAAACACCATAAATGTATAGATGAAGTTAACAATACATTACACATGGCCTTGTACTTGGAACAGTGTATAAATGCTGGTCAGTTCTATTTGATATAGAAGAAACCAATCAAATGATGCATCTTATGTGAAAAGCTCTATTCACAGTATCATTTTCGTAGCATAAGAGCTACTATTAGACACAAGATTAAGCATTTTACATACTTTACCTCATATCGTTCTTATGAATACCCGGTCTTATTATCCCCTTTATAATTAAGAAAACTGAGACCAGAGAGTAAATAATTTTCCCATGATCATATAGTTGTATAAGGCACCTGCATCTTAGTTTGCAGAGACAATGTGTATGTATGGATGTGGCTTAGCCCTTTCTATTCATAATACTTTTCATTGCAATATATGGCATATAAAGGATATATGTCACATACATATGACTTATGATGCTAATAAAAGTATATACACTGCCTAACATAAGCACTAGAACAATGCCAAAACCTATCTAGGCTTCCTCATCCTCTTTCCTGCTTCATTCTACAGAGGTAGCTACCTGTGTTGTAAATTTTAATGCATATATTTTTCAACTGACACCAACATTGCTTCTGTGTTATCATGGTTTAGGATGAATATATTTATAAAAGCAAAATCAGGATAATTTGCATTTCATTCAAACATTTCAATATTGCATTGATATAGTCTGAAGGTAGCTCAAGATGTAAGAGCCTGAGAATTAGGACTCTGACCCTGATACAAACATCGCTTTAATCGAGAGAGCTGTGATCTAATCCTGGGGGACAAAAAGAGCAAAGAACTAAGAGGAGATAAGCAGTGACAGACCGGGCCTGTTCAAGATTCCATCTGCCATTAATTTGTTTTGTGACGTTGAGAAAATTACTTCGCTTCTCTGAGTTTTAACTTACCCTTGCATAAATTGTATGATCTCTTTGAGAAAGGCAAAGTTGTATAGCGGGAAAAGCACTGATTTTTAGAATCAGAAACACCAAAATTAGAATTTGCATGATGCCACTTAACCTTTGTATAGCCTTAGGCAAGTGCCTTAACTTTATTTTCAGCCTCGGTTTCCCATTCTGTAAAATGGAGTGAGAAAATACCCCTCAGAGAATTGTTATGAGAACTAGGTGAGAAACCATGTAAAAGTAGCCAGTACAATGTATTTTCTTTTCCTTCTTCTATCAGTTTCTTTCCAATTCCAAAATGAGAGATTCCAATGCTCATCTTATACATAGACTTTTGAAGCACACCAGCTCATAATTATGGAATTTCCTGTATTAACAGGCTAAGCATTTCTCTCAAATCAGACTTGTCATCAGAGGACTTCCCAAGGTCTGGGTGAATCTTTTCAAATTAACAACAGCATCTGGGATTTTTTAAAAAAGTACACAAAAACCAGTTCCTCTCATACTCACAAGAGTGAGGGGAAAGGAGTGGAAAAAAAAGTGTAATAAAAGTTCATTTACCACCCTTTTCCTTCCCCTTTTCTGAGCCAAAACAATAGAATATAAAGCTAGGACTTTGTTTTTATTGGTTGTGCAGACCATCTGTGCTTGCATGAAATATCACTACTGTTGCCATATTTAAAGATTGAATAGTTCCCCATGTCTACTTGAATGCAGTAATTACCTTTCAGTGACCTTCCAGTCTCTCCCTACCCATAAACCTCCTTGGCATTTACATAGTTCTTTGATTTCTTCTCAGTACATTCTTATTGATGTATAGTTTGAAATTGCCACTGTTTGGGAATAACTCCAAAATTCCATTAGTTCCAGATGTCCACTGTATTTGTTTATATTTTATGATTGTTATGGTAACAAATCAAATACATATAACCTTTGGGAATCTAGGGGAGGGGATAGTGGTCTTTTATTTTTCAGTTAAGGGTAGTACATGGGGCACATCCCATTTAAAAAATATCTCGAATGTTCAGAAAATTGAATAGAGAAACATGGTCTTTAGAGGTACCACTGAGCTTATTTAAAAAAAAAAAGGAATGCATTTTACAAATGAAAGCTGGCATAACTCTTGTGATGGTTATGGTGCATTTGGCCATTTCCATGCTGATTAATTTTAAAAATGTGTGTACATCAGAGAGCAGAGTATTAAGGCAGATTAGCAGAATCTATTCATGTCCTAACATTAGACACTTTATCCAGTTGCCAGGAAGGAAAACTAGGTTGATTTTTAGAATATGAGTTCATAAAAGAATAGTATCTGGAATTCTCTTTCAAAGTTAGGTGTTTACTTATGTACTTGACCAGTTTTGCTCAGTCGTTTTGCTCGCAATCTTTAAAGTGCATGCTATATAAAAATTTCTAAAATGAAATATTTTATTCCTGGGTCATTCATTCATATATGTCAGATGAGTACAATATCCATGCACTTGGTGTCTCAGTTAGGAATCAGTTTAGATGAAGTAATGGGAAACCCAACCATAGTGGTGTAAGCAAGTAGGGCTTAAGTTTTCTTATGTCACAAGTGAGTTTGAAGATATCAAAAATGTGATCAAGGATCAAGGCTCTTCTTTCTTTCTGCTTTACCATCCTTAGTGCATGAATTTTTGTCCCCACAATTGCAGTTTGGAAGATGGACTTCCAGGCATCACATTTTCTAGAAGGGATGAAGGATAAGGGGTAATCCAGATGAGTGTGTCTCATTATATCAGAAAATGAAAAGCTTTCCTTGACTATCCATCCTGCAGACCTCCACTTGCATCCTATTGACCAGACCTAGGTACATGTCCACTCTTAGCTGGAGAGTAGCTAAGAAAAAAGAGATTGTGGAGATAGTAGAACTTGCTCAGAGCAAAGGCTTCATGTATCCAGGCTTGGTCTTGATATGCATGTTGACCTTTACTTTTGCTCTATTTTTAAAATCCCAACTATTGTTCACAAGACAGGACAAGCAACAGAGTTGAGGTGACTTAGAACAAATCTATCAGCACTACAAACAGATTAAAAGATGTGTGTCCGGTAGACTGTGGATCAATGACATAATCTACTTTTAAAAATGGAACTCCCATTTGACCCAGTGATCCCACTACTAGGAATATATCCCAAGAAACCAGAAACGCCAATCAGAAAGGATATATGCACCCCTATGTTCATAGCAGCGCAATTCACCATAGCTAAGGTTTGGAAACAGCCTAAGTGCCCATCAGCAGATGAGTGGATTAAAA
>NW_006285258.1:4158879-4206595 GCF_000327345.1 Myotis davidii
GCAGAATACATAAGTTATCTTTAGCCACGGTATGTGTGGGAGGAAGAGAAAATAGAAGAACTAGTGGCTCTGCTAGGTCTTTCATATAAATGGATTTGTTGCCCTGACCGGTTTGGCTCAGTGGATAGAGCATCGGCCTGCGGACCAAAGGGTTCCAGGTTTGATTCCAGTCAAAGGCATGTACCTTGGTTGCGGGCATGTCCCCAGTGGGGGGTGCGCAGGAGGCAGCTGATGGATGTTTCTCTCTCATCAATGTTTCCAACTCTCTATCCTTCTCCCTTCCTCTCTGTAAAATATCAATAAAATATATTTTTTAAAAAATAAATGGATTTGTTTACTACTCATACAACCCTAGGAGGTAGAGGAAACTAACTCAGAGAGGGTAACGGTTCATTGTCTTGTTGATAATCAGAGTTTGAGGATTCAATTAAAGTATGATAGGTTCAAGGAATCACAAACAGTTAATTATGGCTTGGGCAAACTGAGCGAATAGTGCAAAAGATGATGGATTTAGACTAACTTGAAGATTTAGACAAACTTGTTTTCATCATTCATTCATTCATAAATACTTATTTGCTTATTATGGGCCCACAGACTATTCTAGGCCCTGATGATACAAAGTTTAATGAGATAAAATATTTATCCTGAAGACTCACAGTTTGATGAAAGACAATTATATAAACCAGTGATTAAAGATAATTATATAATAAATCAGTGATTACCGTTGAGCTTAACTAACACAGAGGAAGAGGAAAGTGTTGAGGGAAGACTTCCAGAAGAGGAATTTGCTGGGCATATAGATTGGTAACAGCTCTGGGAGTTGAGGAACTACGTACAGTTCACTCAGTGTTGCTACAGAGAATCTGCACTCAGAAGATGAAGCTGGGTGGTCCTAACTTAGGTTCTAACTTAAGTTCACACCTGCAGGGTCAGGGGAAATGGGGCTCTACAATAAAGCAGCAGCAGTTGGGTTGCAGAGGACGGGCAGATTAAGAAGCTGTTGGGGTGGTAAATTTCACAGAGTTTGCAGTGATGGGGGAGATAGGGTGTGAGGGCTTCTGTGATACCCCCAACCAAGTTTGTAGACTTGATGTGGGCTTTGGTGATGCCCTTCAACAAAGTAAGAAATGTGGGAGGAGCCAGTCTAGGGGGGAAAAAGCTCGGACATCTTTCTGCACACACACTACCCTTCTTAGATGATGAAAACAACCCTTTCTCCCTAATCTGGCTGCTGCTTTTCTGGCTCAGGCCACCAGGGCACCTGAGTTGTTCATGGTTGTTCATGGTTCGGCCACTTAAAGCCCATCAGACAGGTGGAGTGTCTGACTCAAGATGCACAGCAGATGAGTTGCCGAGCTGAGACTGGGAAGCAGCCTCCTTGACTTTGTAGGCCTTCTGCCTTTCAGTTCTACCATTGTGTGTATTCTACCTACATAGGGCAGGCATGTAGCAGTATATGCCTTCTGATGTTGGGGGAAAATCAGCTAGAACTTTGTGTGTTACTGAGAGTTAGCCACTGATTTATATACGTCTGTGATCATTTTCCTGCAAATTTATCTGTTTCTGGGTGGCCCCCTCTTGAGTTACAACTAAAAGGATAGCTTGCTGAAGTGGTTTCATGTTTGGGATTGTGTTACTAATTGGGAGGGGCTTTATATTTTCACTTTTCTTTGAGAATGAAACATTACACATTTCATAAAACTCTTTCTGGTAAATATGGACGATTATGTAAGTAGCGCCACATTCTTCTTAATGACTTGTTAAACAGTACAGGGGCTTGGTACCTTTTTTGAGCAATGATACTTTTAAGAATCTGATGAAAGCTATGAACTCTCTTCCTCCAAAAAGGCACAAATGCACACCCATGTTGGGTCAGATCCATCCAGCTGGTTACAAATAAGGAAACCAGCTTTTGCAGGAAGGGAGATTGATTGTGAGGAACCTGGGGTGTGCCAGGAACCCCAGGGCAGTGGTGCACTGTGGCTTGATTGAGGGCTGGAGGCAAGAACCAAGTGCTCTCTCAGTCTCTCCCTGGAGCCACAGGCTCTCTGTCCTCCCTGCCAACCTTGTTCCTACTCCACGTAAATGGCCTCCTATGTGCTTCCTCTTCTGCATACTGGCCCACAGCTCCGGAGGTAACATCATCTGAGGTTCCAGAAAGATTAAGACCAGTGTTTTTCAATCCCAGTTCCAAATTTCTGGAAGAGAGCATGCGATTGCTGCATGTGGCTCCAGCACTCAGACACCAGGCCCCCTCGACTGTGTCCAGATCTGTCACACTGGTGCATGTGATGTGTGCACAATGTCAGGGCACTTTTGGATGCCCCGAGTCCCAACTGTGGTCTTCAGGTTAAGAACCCTGGACTAGAGAAATTTGAATGCTAATAGCTCAGCAGCACTACCTTTTAGCCATAAAACTTGCAGAAAATGGAACATACATTTGAGTAGAAGGTATTTGCACAAGCGGAGAGCCTATGAGCACTTGCTCTGTGCAGAGTTGTGAAGTTTGAGTATCGGTAGTGAAATCCCAGGATGGTGAATATGATGTAGATTGAATTATAACTCTCTCCAAGGTCGTTGATATTATATTCCTAACTTTTACCCTTAAAGGTTTGGAAATTCAATTTTAATTATTGTTAACATGCCTCGTAAATATCCAGGGGAATACAATATAGACCTGTTCATACATCCAGAGAGCCAGAATCTGGCTTGAGTTGTTTTTCTTCCACAGTTGGAGAAAATTGTGGTGTTCGGCTTGCCTCTTGGGGCATGTTAAACCACTTTTAATGCTGTCTCTTATTATTTTCTAACCATATCCACTTTCTGCACATATCTAACTAGCTGCCTCAGATGAAACCCCAGTGTCTGGCCAAGCTGGTGTAAATCTTCAGTAAGTGGTAAGAGGGAACAGAGTAGCACAGTGCCTCTAATGTTCAGACAGTGCACAATTTGATAGTTAGACCTCGTCGTCTCAGGAGCAACTTCAGATTTTTTTCCAGTCCTATAGAATGGAAATTTCTGAGCTATACTCCCTTCTCCCACTGGCTGCACCAGGTAACACTTCATTGAAACTAGATTGGCCTGTCTGCCTGGATAGTGTGGTGTTGATATTTGGCTCTTCAGATCATTAGCCTGGGATGTGTGGGACATAATTATTACTTCTAAAGAGCATAGCACATATCTATCAAATTGCTATTCTATGCTGTACAACAGTAATCACCTAAAAAACATAATGTCCGAGAACATCAAAACCTGTATGGTATAGGGAAGCTGCCGAGAAACCACAGTGCTCATCCAGTTAGTGGCATGTTCTCAGTCCACGTGGTAGGTCCCAAAGGCTGACCATAAGAAAACAACAAAAAGGCAGTTTTGAGTTTCTAAATGCAGCTTTGTCTTTGGCCTGAGAAAATCAGCCTTCTGCCATATTTTGGTATATGAGCATGCACAGATTTTTTTAAAAATCAGGAATCTTCTTTTGTTGATTAATTAAACCTACATGATTGGATTTGGGTACCACTGCCTCTCCCATCCCTTATGTCCATGCCTGTCTTCTGCATGGTTCAATCATGTGTTCTGAGTAATGCTGTACTTTCTTCTTACTTGTCTGTCTTCAGTTGAGTTCAGCGCCAAACCCTGAGCTGGAAACAGTCTCAGGAATTTTTCATTCATCGAGATATTTTCTTCCAAAGAAAAATTCTGAGACTGGGAGGGCCACCTTGAGAACTGTGTGATGATATATTAGCACAGTTCAGTGGTGCATGTCTCTGTGTGTGTACTTGCATGTGTGTGTACTTAGTTCAGTGGTGTATCTGTATGTGTACATGAGTATGTGTGTACTTTTGTAGTTTTGTGTACGTGTGTGTATATGTGTGTGTGTGTGTGTGTGTGTGTGTGTGTGTGTGAGAGAGAGAGAGAGAGAGAGAGAGAGAGAGAGAGAGAGAGAGAGGAGCAACCTATTATCATATACCCATAAGCAAATAAAAGTTTGGTAAAAAGCCAATTCTAGACATAACACTTCCCAACCAATGTATGTGAAGGCTCTCGCTGTTGTTTTTCTGCCTTGATATTACAAAAAGACCATATTTATAGGAGGCATGGCTTAGTTGTGGTTAAATGGCTAAACCTTTGTCCTTGCTTTAAGTTTTCCACCCTATCTCTGACAGTTGATAGTATCACTGGAACATGGTATGTACCTATATCCTGTCGCATGAGCTTAGCTGGCAGGTGGAATGCCAGTGGTTGTGGGCTCTCCTGCCCTGTCAGTTCAGAGGTGCAGAGTGCAGCTGCTCTGGGAGAACTCTCACCTGTCACACCAGGGCTCCGTCACTTAGTGTTGGTCTGATCCATGTGTACTTAACGCTCAGGTTTCTGTGAGAATTCGCCAAATGTGTTTGAAGTAAGAATTTCAACCATGAAGTTTATATATAAATATCTGACTGTGATATGACTAAGTGCTTGCTCACAAAGAGGAAGGGAAGGGCAAGAAATGTAGTAAAAAAGCTAAAATACACAGACTAAGGTTTACTCCGTTACACATAGGTTCTGCTTTATTTTGATAGCCTCTATATTTACAGAGGCTAATATTGTTTTGTGCCGGGCCAGACTCATCAATTCAAATCACTTGTCCTATACCAGGTATTTGACTGTAAAAGTGCGAAGAACTTTCACACTGAATATTGGTAGGTAGAGCCTCATCTTCCCACAGGTTCTCCATTTCAGTGAGTGGCTGGCCGTATGTCCAGCTACCAAAGCCAGACACCCAGGAGTCATTCCTGTCTCTTGTTTCCCTCACTCACATCCAATCCATCTTTAAGTGCTCTTGGTTCTACCCCCCAAAGACATCCCGCCTGCCACCTGCTCTTCATTTTTATGCCACCACCTTCGCCTAGTCAACACCATCTCTCACCTCAGATCCTTCAGTAGCCTTTTTGCAAGCTTTCCCATTTCCATTCTTGAACCCTCCAAGCAGCACTCTTTAAAAATAACACATCATGTTTTCTGTGGCTTCCTGTTGAACTTAGAGCCAAATCCAAACTCCTACTGTAGCCTGGAATGTGCTGTGGATTCCAGTCCCTGCCGAACGTTCCAACCTCCTGGAGTGCCCCTTAGCCTTTGCTCTCTGAACTCTGGTCACAGTGGCCTCCTCTTGTTCCTAGAGAAGCCAGACCGTCTCCTAGCTCAGAGCCGCTGTTCTTGCTGCCTCCTAAATCTGGAAAGCACTTACTGTCACTTTGCATAGCTGACTTACTCTCATCCTTTAGGCTCCAGTTAAATGTCATCTCCTCCAAGAAATCTTCTCTGATAATTCTACCAAGATAGGTATCCCCAGTTACTCTGTATCACAGTAGGATGCTTATTTCATTTGAAGACTAAATCACATCCTCAAATCTAATATTACTTTAAGTATATGTACCTATTGACTATCTCCCCTACCACATTGTGAACCCGTGTGGTGTAAGTACATTCTCTCTGTTATGCAACTATCACCACCATTCATCTTCAGAACTTTTTATTATCATTTCAAAGTGAAACTCTATACCCATTAAACAATAACTCCTCATTTCTCCCTCCCCCAGCTCCTGGAAACCACAATTCCACTTTTTGTCTCTATGAATTTGACTATTCTAGGTACCTCATATTAGTGGAATATTTTGAATCTATTTATTTTATTGCTCCTTTACTAACATAGGCCTTTACCCTCTATATAGAAAAATCTCATTTATAAGAATAGTTTCCCCATTTTATTGATAAAATATTCTACTAGGATCCTTCAGAAATTTAATTGACTTTTGGAAGAACTAATGTTTGGAAATTAAACCAAGGCACTTTTAAGATATACAAGTTGATCTAATATCATTGATCGTAAGGCCCGTTACTCTTCTGTCATTAATCTGGCTTTTGGATTGTAGAGAATCTTCTATATTGGTGGTATTGAAGAAAATATAAAAGAACAAATAGCTCAAATGGTTGCATGATACTATTGTTTTTTTCTTGCTGTTCAATAGCTGATGCTTTTTAGTGAAACTGTAGTTTGGTTTCACGGGGCGCTCATACAAGCCATTTAAAAAGTGAATAAATAGGAGCCAGCTGGTTCTTTAGCATGGAATTTGCAAACCATTAAAAACGAAGACACTCACTATCATTTTATTATCTTAACGGTAAACATATCACTGAAACCAGAATTTGACTTCTGTTCACCTTCCACCCATTTTTCCTCCTAGTAAAAGTAGTTGAGAGATAACTTTTGGGGGAAATGAAAATTAGTAATGACTTAAAGGATATCCAGTGAGGGAATAAGTAATGTCAGGTAAATGATTATCCTCTTTCCTGGACAAGATTGCTTACTGTTTTCTTCAGCATGCAACAGAATAAAATGTGGTACCAATTTTCTGGAGTTGAATTGCTGCCACACATAATTGGGTCCCACAGAACTGTGGCCTGGGTTTTGGTGAATTATGTAGTATGCATTTTTAAAATTTATTTTTTAAATTTATCTTTATTGTTGAAAGTATTACAGATGTCTCCTTTTCCCCTCCATTTGCTGTTTTAAATAATATTTATGTTAACATTTATAATGGTAATACTTTTCACTTAGGAATTAAAGAAGTTAATAAGTAAGATACTAACATATAGTTTGTTTTATTTATGCTTTATTTCTAAAGTGCTTTAAAAAAACCATTCATTATAATTAAGCTGTACTTCAAATACAATTGCTTAAAGATCAATATATTTGCATATTATAGTATAGTAAAGTTTTACAAAGGTTCATATTTTTTAAATAACATTGTGTAGACCACATAGACCATGCTGAATAGGTAATCTTTCATGTAGTATTTCATAGAAATGTATGGATTGGAAAGTATATTGTCATTAAAAGAAACACATAACTTGAATGAAATGGGAGAGGCAATATTGCCTAGTAAAAGTAGCCCAGAAAGGAATTCCCACTCCCCCCAAATTTTTATTCTGAAAAATTCCAAACCTACAAATAAACCTATATACCTTCCACCTACATTAAATATTTGTTAATCTTTTCCACTTTTATACACATAATTCTCTCTATTTATATGTATATTTATATAAATATAAAATATATTTATATATAATATAAAATATATTTATATATAATATATGTATGTACAGTAGTAGTATATGTATACATTATTATATAGTATACTAGGGGCCCAGTGCACGAATTCATGCACCTTGAAAGGAACTGTGGGCCACGAGGCTGCGGTGGGCACAGGGGCCAGTCTCGGCCCATCCTCTGCACTTCCACCTGGCCCCTCCTGCCTCAGCCCTGCTCTCACTGCTGCCGCTCCCATGCACTGATGGTGCCAGCCTGTTTGCACCTGCTGATGACGTGGAGCGATTGGGGCTGGCACTAGCAGTGAGTCCAAACAGGGCTGGCACTGTCAGCCGGTGTGAGCGTCAGCTGCTGCCCCCAATCGCCCTTCGGGAGCAGGGGGAGGTGGAGAAGCCCTCAGGGGCAATCAGGGCCGGCAGCTGCTGCTCGCACCTGCTGATGGTGCCGAGCAATCGGGGCCAGCGCCAGGTGCCAGCTGTGGTTGCGAGCAGGGCCGTTACCGGAAGCAGGTGCGAGAGTCAGCTGCCGGCCTCGATCGCCCCTCAGGAGCAGGGATAGGTAGAGAAGCCCTGAGGGGTGATTTGGGCTGGCAGCCACCACTCATACCTGCTGACGTGCTGAGTGATCAGAGGCCAGCGCTTGGCGCTGGCAGTGGGTGCAAATGCTGGGCAGGACCATGGTGCATGGGAGCAAAGAATTTCTAGTAACCACCAGAGGCTTGCCCGGATGACAGCACCCAGTGCCCCACCTTGGTCTGGTGCTTTAGCTCATCTGCTCCACCATCCCACTGTGGCCGATGCCCACCATGTTCCGTCCTCTGCCGCCTGCTGCTGTCACCTGCCATGTTTTGCGCGCCCCACCCCCCCGGTGGTCAGCGCACGTCATAGCGACCGGTTGTTCAGCTATTCTGCCCTTCGGTCTATTTGCATATTAGGGTTTTATATAAATAGATAATACTGTACATTATTATTATTTGTATATATATAATTATACATATAAAATTGTTTTGATGAATCACTTGAAAATTAAGTTGCATACCTCATAACACTTCATCTCTAAACAATAAGGACATTCCCGTATATAATACAATATCATGATCACATCTAAGGGAACAACGATTCCAAAATATCACGTAGTAGCAGCCCATATAAAATCTTCCTCTTATTTCTTTTTGAGACAGTATCCAACTAAGGTTTGATTATTATGTTTTTTAAATCTAAAATAATCCCTCTACCACCTTCTTCTCCTTCTCTTCCTCCTTCTCCTTCTTCCTTTCCTTCTTTTTCTTCCTCTTCCTATTGCTCTTCTTGTTCAGAGCTGGGGGTCATTTACTTTTGGAAAAGTTCAGGACAGTTGCCTTTGAAAATCACAGATTTTGGGTTTTCTGATTCCTTCCTCATGGTGTCATTTATCTTGTTCTTCTATCCCTGTGTGCCCTCTCAGCTGGAACTTAGGTTTGGACACTTGCTTTGATTAAGGTTTGACTATTTTGGGTATACCAGTAAACTTCATAGATAATGCTTAATACTTTACATATATTTCATCAAATCAGGACCCGTGGACCTAAGTTTGATCATTCAGTTAGGATCTTGGTTGGAGAATGCCCCTGGAGTTCCATCTAGGTAGTAGCTCCAGCACTGAACAGGGAAGCAGGAGGTAGGGGTTTATGGTAGTGGAGTGATGCCATGTATATAAATGTGCTTTCTAACACTGTGAATTCAGTTGACTATTAGGACAATGGAGTAGTGTGTGTTAGCCTTCTTAAATTTTGGTTTGTTGTTTGGTTAGTGAGCTTGTGGAGAGTATAATTAATAAAGAACATAATGACGTGTCTCAAAATCAGTCAACACTAAGGAAATAAACACTATTTTGCCGGGATTAGAAGGGTGGTCCTGGTTGGGAGATACTAGGTTGTGTTGAGTGTCGGTGATTCCAGGGTTAGAATCACATTTCTAGGGTTAGACTTTTAGGTAAGCAGCCAGCTACCTTGCAAACACCTCCAATTAACAATGGAACATAAGCTCTTCTCAATAAAGTTTAAAAAAGAAGTAGAGACGGATTCAACTGAGAGCCCTAGAAGGCAAAATCATTTTGGGGGCTTATGCAAAATATGGATGCCCTTTCCCAGTGCCACATCTACTGTGTCGGATTCCATGGGGGAGGCCCAGGCGTCAGTATTTTGCAGAGCCTCCCCAGGGGATTTGGTTATGTCCTAAGGTTAAGAATGATTGGAGTAAGAAGAAATAGCAGTTATGAGACTGATTATGATCATGGAACTTTGCCTTAATTTTCTTCAGACTAACAGTTCTCTGAACTCTTTCCTGGGAAGGATGTATTAAAATTCCATATACCAGGAACTTAGGCAAACCAGTGCGCCCCAGGGCAACCTACCTGGAAGAAAGAAGCATGGCGGTGACCCTCTCTGTCATGAATAAATTGATATCGCATCCTTTCGTTTGTAATTTTTATGAAAAGGATTTAAAATAATTGGAGCCTAGTGCCCATAATTATATCCTTGTGCCTTCCCTGCAGTTTGTGGTTTCGTGACTGGGCAGGAGTGACAAGAATTCATTGGACCACAGAATATGCTTTGTGAATGATGCATTTGCTTCAGAGTGAAGTCTGAATGCAAATGAAGGTGACATAATGCTGTATGTCACAGCTTCTGAGCTGCAGAGCTGGGAAGGAGCTGAGGGTTGAGGCAGACACACGTTGTTTAGATCTCAAGCACTGAGGCCAAATCTGTTGGGACTGGGGAACAATCCTTGAGCCTAACCACTCAGAATGGGAACATTTAGAGGCAGAATTTCCCATGAACTAGCTATACTAGGGTAAGCCAGTTAAAAACAAGTAAAATTGCATTTTAATTTTGGAAAGGCTTGGCCTGTTGCCCTAGTTCATGGAGGTCTTATATGGAAGTGATTGTAGAGCAATTTGCAAACAGCCAGTCTTTTTAGTACTATATTTTAGTTGCATTAGGGATAATGATTTACGTTGAAGGAATGAGTCAGACGTTACCAAGCTTTGAATAAGGCACATTCCCTGTCTATCTGGGACTATCTGAAAAAAATAAAAAGAGTATGTAAATTTAGCCTGTTATCATGTAAGTGCTATGGGAATAATTGTACATAATTGGATTATTAGGAAGGAATTGGAAGTGTGGGCAGATTTTCCCCCCCTGTGGTTGGAGTATTGTACTAAATGCAGCATAGCTTTGGCAATTTAAATGAAGTATGGGACAAAAAGCACATGCTGCCAAATCGGAATGGCATTTGAAAACCACGTTGATGCAGCATTGACCTTCCAAGAGATTTTAGATCCAACTCTGTTTCATCCAGATTATGCCTCTCCCTCTGCAATCAGCCATTTTTATTGAAAATATGGCTCTATAAATACATTGATGTCCACTTACTAATCTGCACTGGCAAATGAGCTGGGTCTTTGTCCACAGTGATAAGGATCTAGAGTGGCAATGTGTTAAGTCCGTAAATTTTGTTATACACACTCAGACTATTTGCCAAATATCCAGAATATTTAATAAAGATTGCTCCCTATGGGCTCTAGAGATGACTAATGAATATTGTCAGAATTAACAAGTGCCGTTCTATTCCATGTGTTCCATATTGAAATGAGAGCAAGCTGTTGTTGACCCTGGAAAAGTCTTAAGGATTATTTTTCTTTTTGTGAAGGCCTTCCAATGAGGAATTCATGTTTGAAGTCATGAACCAGTGTTAGAAAGGACTGAATCAGATTTTCCTAGCGTTTTTGTTTTGTGCCCTGATTTTGTTAGTGTCACTCACAAAACACAGTGTTTGCACCTACCCTGAATCTTTGCATATATAATTCCTTAGGGTGTCTTGGCAAAATGAAGAGGGAAAACAAATCCAAGCAGTGTTGAAGAGAGGGTTTTTAATTAAACTTCATGTTTCATAATGTTTTTTAAAGATTGAAACTGGCATGCCAACATGAATCTCTTAATTAAAGCATTCGCCCTTGTCTCAATTCATTAAGAGGGGAAAAAAAGAAATAAACCTAAATTTTCTTCCTTGTTACCTAACATGGAAGGCTTTATTTGTTTTTTAAGTAAAAGATTGTGTTTCTGTGACCTTTCTAGTCTCAGATTTAAGATCTGTATAGTCATAAAAATCTTGATGGCTGTGCATGAGACAACATTTTTCATGCTAAAGGAATTCATCAGTAATATACACTGAATGTTGTGTATAATAATGAAAAATTGGAAGCAATTTAAGTGACATACAGTAACAAAATTACTGAATATATCATTCTGTAACTTCTTGGAAAATTATGCCATCAGAATCATATTTTGGAATACTATATCTATATATAAAAGCCAAATCGACTGAACGACCGAACAACTGGTAGACTGGTCGCTAAGATGCACACTGACCACCAGGGGGCAGATGCTCAATGTAGGATCTGCCCCCTGGAGGTCAGTGCGCACCCACAGTGGGAGCGTCGCTCAGCAAGCTTACCGGGTGGTGGCGGCAAGCGCAGCGGTCTGGGATAAGCGGAACGGTGCAGGCTCCTCCCCAGCCACCTGCTGCTTCGTGTACTACTACATCCCTCAGGGGATGTCAGACTGCCGATTAAACATACACACATATAAAAGTATGTATATCAGATAATATAACCAATATGGTATCAAGCGTTTCTTTATGTGTAATTACATGTAAGGGCTATGGGAATAATTGTGAATAATTAGATTTTTAGTATTGTCTTATTTATATGTTACTGCTTTTGCTAATTGTCTGAAATAATTATTTTTGAATCAAAAATACATGATAAAATATTAAAATAGGAAAAGAAACACTATATATCAGAGAAGTATTCATTGAATGACTATAGGTAATATGTGGAAGGTTTGCGACAAAGAAAGAAAGATGACTTTAGCATTGCCCTTTCTCCCATGTAGTTCCTGCATCTAAGAGCAAACTGCCATGATGCTGAGTGACGTTTTCTTTACTGACAGAATGAGATGAAGGCAGAGATTTTATTCAACAGCTCAAGCATTTAATGTCTGTATTCTTGTTTGAATTCAGTATCGAGGGAGGAAGATAGCAGATTTTCAACAGATATGGCATTATGGAGAATATTAAAATATACCTAGAATTTGACTATATAAAAGTAAAAAATAATCATGTGGGTGAAATATACATAAACAAAGTAAAAAGACAAACTGAGGAAGTGTCAAGAAGGTGGGCTGGGAAAGGTGGGCGGGGCCCGAGCATATAGAGACTTGAGGGGAACAAAGGTCTAAGGTTAGTCTTGCAGTACTGTCATGAAGACTTGTCCTTAGTAAATTGCATGTCTCTGTTCCATGAGCTACTTAGAGAAAGAAAGAAAAAAATAAAAATGAAAACATAACCCAGGGTGTCATTGGCACACACAGGGATGTTCATAAAACCATAGAATTCAGTGGGGAAAGGAACTTACTGAGGTCATCTAGTCCATCCCAAGACTCTCAGGAAACACTCTCTCTGTATCTGTGCACTTCCAAAAATGACACAAGGAATCTTTCAGTGTTGGGTAGCGGATGGGAGCCCATGAGACTTGCCACAGCCCAGCCTCCCTTATCAGTTGAGGCCATTGTAGAGCAGAAGGGGACATTATCGTCCCAATTTCTCCCACAGGCGACAGAGGACAGCCTGGCTTTGGTCTTCTGTGTTCCCCACATCTTACTCTTTCTTGCTTTCTTGTTGGTTGCTGAATCCAGATGGACTTTCTCCCTTATACAAAAAAAAAAAAAAAGGCAGATCTTGTGTTTGGTGAGACTCCTTGGAAATTCTCCTGTGACCTTCCTTAGCTTATTTCTGTTTGCTTTAAGATGTTCCTTTTGCCCAGGGATTATAATGATTTCAGACCATTGCCCATACTCTTTATATCCAATACCTCATGTCTTTAACGTGACTAAATAAATAAAAAAACACCTTTTTTGGTTGTTTACTTGTTTTTGTATTTGAAATAAGATAGGCTCAGTTCAGGAGAAACAGGTAACTATTTCTTCGTTTAAGGAGCTCCCAAGTAGAAGGGGTCATGAGTTGCCTTGCTGAAGGTTCTTAAATTCTTTGTTTTCACAGCCTGAATAATAATAGATTGTGAGCTCTGTGAGGGCAAGGACTTCGTCTCCTAATCACGGAAGCATCTAATCAGACATAGGGCTGATTCCTAGTAGGCACTGATACCTTTTCCTGAGTGAGCGGACAGGTAATAATGTCATCATGTTATATTTGTATAGCACAGCTCAGGTGTAGTATCTGTTAGCTCGTCTGATCCTCACAACAGCATCTTCTAAATGGGTAGGAATTGATGTGTCTATCCCCATTTTGTAGGAGAGGGAAATGGGGTTCAGAGTTAGAATGGACTTCCCGAGACATCATATGAGGTCAGTGATTTGGAGTTAAGCAAGATGGGGCACAGGGTTCCTCTGCAGGATGGTTCTGGCTTTCTGGACTTTCATGGCTTTCTTCTTCTTTATTTTCAGATTACAGGACGGGCCCGTGCTTCACTGTGGTCAGCAACCAGATGTGCCAGGGACAGCTCAGCGGGATTGTCTGCACAAAAACCCTCTGCTGCGCCACCGTGGGCCGAGCCTGGGGCCACCCCTGCGAGATGTGCCCTGCCCAGCCCCACCCCTGCCGCCGTGGCTTCATTCCCAATATCCGCACAGGAGCTTGTCAAGGTAAATCCCGGGCTGGTGGAGTTATTAATGGATTCATCTCGTTTGCTCTGGAGGGCCATTTTCCAACAACGTTGGAGAGAATGGAAAAGCAGCGTCAGAGACATAACTTCACGATTTCTCTGACGGCATGACATCCAACTTAGGCGTTAGAAGTGTGGCTCTCCCTGGATTTTCCTTGCCAGCAGTTTCTCCTTGGGACCTCAGAGGTGCTTCCCTGAGGTGCTATGATTCTAGTTCTAGCAGTGCTGCGCATTACAGCAATGCTGTGGGTGCACACAAAGCAAAATTTGTGGTCAAGGTCGTTTGTTTTTCTTGATTTTTTCCCCCTTCATATAAAATCGTTGGAGTTTCCGTGTCTCCTAGGTTGTACTCAGTTGACCTGAAGAAAATTGCATCTCTCTCCATTTTACTGTTGCATCTCTCTCCATTTTATGGGCTACATTATGCTTTTTTTTTCTTTACAAGTCAGAAATAAATTAGGCTTTGGTTCACAGTTTTAAATATCCCCAGATGTTGCCTGCTTGCTTCTTCTCCTGCCTCCCCTAGAAGCCCTTACTCTGTTTTTGGCTTTTACTCCTGTTCTTCCAGCTGTACAAATTCTTTTATTGTCTGGATGTCTGGCAGGAAACAGGAGGAAGTGAACGGAGGCAGCCGTGCACTAAACTGATGGGCCTGAAAACTCCCAGGCTGTCTCTGTTTCCTTTAAACATCTTCGGTGCTTTTTTAGCAAGTTGCAATATTTGCAGAAAATTCAGGGTATGCTTTTCTGAGGCAAATAGAGACTAGTTTGGTTTTGTTCTATATGTTAATTCTAAGGGTAATATGCAATAAAACAGAACTTGAGCTTAATCACACAGTCCTATGGGTCTCCATTAAATGAGACTTCAATAAATTCATCTCCTGAGAAACACTGTTGAGGCTGGCTTCTGGCTTCTATGTACAACATACGACTCCTTTGGATGTATCCTTCTCAGTGTCAGAAACAGCAAGAAGTCACTTTGAAACCCAAGAATTACAAAGCAGTTGAGTGTATGATTTTATAAGATAGGGTAGATTTAGTTCCCCTTTTCTTTGGTGCCTTTCGCTTTTCTCATCCTTAGAAAGTCCCAGTGAATTTTGAAGAAATTCTTGGCCTTGGTGTTCTGAGGTCAGCTAATGCCCATGAACTCACTGACTGACCAGGGAGCCAGAATTTGAGTGCCCCAGCTGCCCATCCATGAGTCAGAGGCTGAGGTGCTAAGATATTTTGGGGGAAAGAGAATGAAGAGGGAGAGGAAAGAGCTACTGCTCTTTAGCTTTGCTATTCATTTAATACAGTCTGGACTTTTCCAGCATTTTCTTTCTGTCCCTCCCTGACTCTGCTATTCAACACCCAAGAAAAAAAGCATTTTATAAGAAAATTTGTGAAAAGCCATGGAATAGAAATGGTAGCTGTATTGCCACGTTGTGAATGAAATTCTTCATCTCCACCCTGAGGGATTCTGCTGTCTGCTTGGGGCTCTGTCTCCTTGCTGGTGTTGTGAGACCTTGGGCCAGATGTAAGGGGCTGTGGGCAAAAGGGTTTATTAAGGAGCTTATTGGGTCTTCATTTTTAGAATGTATGGCCAGTAGAGAAGTGCCCTCATCTATATTTCCTCTTGGCCAAAAATAACAATCAACAAGACTGTATAATTTTGCTTCTATGTACAATCTTAATTTTAAATAACATTTGAATAAACATATTTAACCTACCAAGTGACTGGGAAATTCTGACCTAAGAAAAAATTGAGATGAGCTCTAGAACATAACTTAATTATATTTCACATACAGTCATTAATTTGTGGGCCAGGACATTCCATCTAAAACAGGAAGTAACACTTTTACACCAAAATAAATGGTTGTTCCTTTGTTGCCCCTTTTCCTTTGTGCCAACTTTTCTCAAGAACTCAGGTTGCTTAGAGGTCTTACAACTGGTCATCGCTCTCTTGTTTCACACAATGAAGAGTGAAACTAAAGAGGGTACCAGGCTTCTAGATTTCTAAGAAAATACCCAAAGCAGAGGAAGAAGCGTTAGACTGCTTCCCTGGGGTTCTTCACTAAACCAGACTTTTGCATGTTGCGGATGAAAAGATGGAGAAAGAGTACATGGAGAAAGATGGCACTTTCACCATCTTTCTAACTGGATGTCAGGAGCCTTCATTGATTACATTTGTTCCTGGGAGGTTCATAGTTGAGGCTCCATGTAGGACCCACAGGTTTCTTCCTTGGGTGCTGTGATACAGCAGTGAACGAAATGAACAAAGAACCTGCTGTATGGAAGATAATCAATTTATAAAATCAAAACAAAGCAAATCTACGTATTGGGTCACTTGGTGATTCATCCTATGGAGAAAAGTAAGCTGAGTAACTAAGAAGGGTGGTGACTGATGGGGGGCTGGGTGTTGCCATTAGACTGGTCAGGGAGGGGTCTGCTTCTGAAGTGCCTTAGGAACAGAGACCTGATGGATGGGACGGCATGAGCCAGGCAACTGTGTGGGGGAAGAATGGCCCAGGCAGAGGGGCCGCCACCACAAAGCCCATGGCAGGTGCATCCTTGGTGTATTTGAGGCCAGGCAAGGATGCCAGTGCGCATGGAGAGGAGTGTGAGAGGGAGGAGGTTAGGACATGAGGTCGGAGAGTAGAGGGGTTAGGGAGCATTTTCTAGGGCTTAATGTGGATTGAAGTTTTGAGCTTAGGCGGACATGATCTGACTTTAAAAGGTCCTCTCCCATCACCACTCTGCCAGCAAGGTGCTTCATCTGGGATTTCCCACTTCTTGACCTAACTTCCTGTGTTCTTTAATTTTTATTGCACAAGACAGTTCTACAGAATGCAAGGTGAACATGTTGCATTGAATTTGTATAAAAACATTAGCTCTCTTGTGTAGTCTGAGTGACCTTATTTAAGAGAAGTCTGTTTTAACTGAATTATTCAATACAACTCAAAGACAGTTTTGCTATAGATTGTGTTACATTTTGATTTTAAGGGTTTCTTGAATAATTCTAGTTTTTAATGTCAACCGTTTTTGTCATTGTACCTTTGCATGCATGCATGATCAAACCCCGAAAAGTTAGTATAAATTCTTCTCTACATGAGGAAAGATGGAAAAATAACAAATGCTTATAACTTCATATAGAAAACATTATAAGAATATTTTATATGAATTAGTAAATTTTGTATAAATTAATCTCTCTCTCTTTCCTCTCTTTTTCTCTCTCTGACCTAAAATCTGACAGATGTGGATGAATGCCAGGCCATCCCTGGGCTCTGTCAAGGAGGAAATTGCATCAATACTGTTGGATCTTTTGAGTGCAAATGCCCTGCTGGACACAAATTTAATGAAGTGTCACAAAAATGTGAAGGTAAGAAATATCAGGCTTTGCAGTTCAAAAATGGAGGGGCAGGTAAAATCGAAATCAGTGGCAAGTTTTTTTTGTAAATTATTCCTAATTCCTTCTGTCTTTGTCATTCCTATGAATGTGTAAATAAAACATTCTCACCAGGAATAATATGCCTTTGAAAAGCCTGGCAGCTTTTTCCACTTTTTTAGACCCAAAAATTAAATATTAAAACATGACATTTTAATTTTATTTCTGTTGTGACATTACTACAGATGTCCCCCTTTTTCCAATATTTGGGTTACAGTGTTTAAGACACATGTTTTTGCATAGTTCTGTAGATATAAATTTAAATTTGATCATTACATATAATTTAGAATACCTTATCTTCTAATGTTTTCCTAGTTAAAACGTACGTTTGATTTTTTTTTTTTTTAAAGAGACCAAAGAACTCATTTATTCTCCAGGTACAAGTAGGGTTAGGGTTAGGGTTAGGTCAAGTTTAGAATTTTCTTTTCTGCCTGTTAAATGGACACCTTTTTTATGTTAAACAAAAATGACTTGAGGTAGAGTGATTTATTTGCATCTAGTTTATAGATTGAGCTTCTAAAAATATGTGTACAGAAAATATGTTCATATTCACCACTACTGAGGCCTGGCTTCTAAGTGTAATAAATACTATTTTTTTTCTATGAGAGGGAAACACCCAGGAAATGAGTAGGCAGCATTGAACCCTCTTTTCTTTGGTGAGTGCATGTACCTTATATGTAATTTCCGACAATAATGTACCACCATTCTCAGGCCTACATCTCTGATCAGCAGAGAAAACATTTTTCATCTTTTGGTTCACACTCTAGCACTTATGTTGTCTTCTTTCCTAGATGTAAACCATTACCTTTACTTTAAATATATATATTTCAGAGAGGAAGGGAGCGGGAGAGAGAGATAGAAACATCAATGATGAGAGATAATCATTGATTAGCTGCCTCCTGCACGCCCCACACTGGGGATCAAGCCTGTAACCCAGGCATGTGCCTTTGACCGGAATCGAACCTGGGACCCTTCAGTCTGCAGGACAACACTCCATCCATCAAGCCAAACCAGCTAGGGCAACCTCTACTTTAACAATTATACTTCCAAATTTTAAAATATTATGGTATATGTTTTTAGGTATCATCATACATACATTTTGATGACATTAGTACACTATTAAGATTTATGGCATACAAAATCCACATCAGAGTGGGCTGTGGCTTACAGGCTTAGGCGGTCTCAGATTAATATATTCATCTTCAAGAAACAGAGTCAGCTTTCAGAGAGGGGAATATAGGGTGTAGGACTTGGCCAGTCTGTTTCGTTTTCTGAAATTATTATTGCTTCCAGTCTGAACTAGAATCATTTTCCTACGTCCCTTATCTTTCACCCAGACCCATCAGTTAGCATCAGTTGGGACCGAGCACCTTCTGTGGTTGTGAACGAGACAGAAGACACTCGGATTTAATATCCAGACAGAAACAAAAATGATTCAAAATCCTTTTATTAATGCTAAGAAACCTATTATGGTGGTATATCTAATGGACCAAAAATTCAGTCTGAGAATTACTTAACCATTTTCCACAAATATTCCACCCTAACCCCATTCCCCAAGCTACATATTGAAGTCAGTAGCAAGATAAAAACAGAATACTTTTGGCTAGACCTTTTTTTTTCTTTCTTTGCCATCTACTGTTACATTAAATTCAGATAGTGGTTTTTTTCTCTTCCTTTTTATTTTTCTTTGCAAAATTGATATTGGAAGAGACCCTGTTTATACTACGTGTTCTCTAGCCTGGAGGCTGCTGTGAGACGGTTGCCTCCTTATCCCGGTTGAGTAATCAGAAAGCCCTCTCAGGATGCTTGGTGAGCTGGGTCCCCGCCAGGCTCGTCGCTCTTCTCCCGCTGCAGCGCCTCACGATGGGGAGGGCATAGCTCTGGGCATAGGATGATCTCCAGATGCTCAATAGGAGGAATTCCAGACCCTCTGGCCCGCGTGGCTGAAAGGCTGAAGAGACCATCTATGAGCCCCCAGAAGATGGTCGGGCCACATGGGATTCTGTGCCCTTGTGGAAATTGTTCTGGCATCGTTGTCATTACTTTGGTGGCTTTTTAAATGTATCTTCCTCTTGACTGGAAGCCCGCAGTAATTTAAAAACACACACCAGTTCAATCAGAAATTGGCTTTAGCAAATTTACAAGATGCTAACCTTCACTCTCTTTGTGATGGTGAAACAGCTTTCCAGAAGATCTTCCTCTGGGAGAATTCTCCTTTCTTAAAATATTCCCCTTTTCTCAAAACTTAAAAAAAGTCATGTACAATTTAGGTGCATTTGATGTGTAAATGAACAAACTGAAGTGATTAAATAATAATTATTAAATTTTCATAAGTGGGAGAAAAAGATTGAGAGTCATCCTGTGAATGGAGAAAGACGGACACAGTCCATGCCCTCCATCACTAGGAATTTTCAATGACTGGAGTGTGCACACTAAAAGGACACGAGCATTTTCTTTTTGGAAACCAAGCCCTATTTGCATAGGCTATTGTGGGAGGAAATTAAGAAATAAAGTGTAATTAAAGGATTAAGTTTTATTTCTGGAAGAAGTCCCTTGGATTCCTTATGAACCTAATATTTTAGGATTTAGATTATCACCAGCCCAGCCCAATTATAATAGTGCTGCAGGATGCAAAGGGCTTTTTAAAAATGTAGTTCTTAAGTGTGTACACTCCCTACTATGTGAGCCAAAAACCTAGGACTTCCCTTTCTGAAATAATGGCATATTTATCTGATGGCTACTTGCTTTAGGGATTCTTATAGCTCAGGCATCAAGAATTCCTGAGTTACTCAACCCATAGACATAGAAAGAGCTCCATCTTCTTCAGCTGCTTACAGACTCTCACTGTTCAAGGTCACTGGCTCCCTGTACCGTTGCTGAACAAATCTCTGTGGTAGAGACGTAAGAGCCCTGGGAATAGAGTAGACCTGGCCCCAGTCCAAGTAATGTCCCTCATCCTCTTAGTGATCTTGGACAAGTCGATTACCAGCTCTGAGTTACTTCCGTTTTCAAATGAGGAGGTTGAACAAGATGGTATCTGGGTTCTTTCCAGTCCTGCCATCCAGACCCCATCGCCGCATTTCTCACTATTGTCCCGTTGTGATCAGGCTGCCGGTGCTGGGTGACTAAGAAACCATGTGTGCTGGCATACCTAGTGTGACTATCAGGTAGCGTGGCTGATGGTTTTTTCCATGTGACTTGAAGAATCAGCCTGTTTACTTTTTAGTGACACATTTTTCACCGGATTTTGTGTGTGTAATAAAGCAAAATTCATCTCACCAGCTTGGTGACATTCATAATTAGTAGTGTCACATGTTGCTTTTAAACAACTTCCACAATTTTTAGTTTTATATCTTCCTAGTGAGTAATCTAGAATCTAGATTCTAGATGGTCCAGATCAGGTTAACTGGTTTTCCCTGTTTCTCACTCAGGGTAGATGTCCATGATCCTGGATGGAGCTCCCGAATAGCTGAGGGTCCCAATGATACCTGGACCAACCTCCATTCCAGTTCCCCCTCCTTTCTTCCCTCTGCTAGAGGAGCCCTAGGATAGGGAAGTGGCTGAGGGACAGGAAGAATGCCCAGGGAGAGATAGTTGGAAGGGAAAGAAGACCAAGAACAAAGATCCGGGCAGCAAATCCAAAGGAAAAGGACCTATCATTTGTGTCCCTTCTCAGGTCCATAGAGAGACAAGCATGACACAAGCATCTCCCAAGGGATAGCTACTCCCCAGCAGCTCTGCCTCTCTCGCCTGCCCCAGGGGAAGAGGGGAAGTGTCCCAAGCACAGAAGCACCTCTTCCCAGCCAAGCCTCACTGCTCACTGGGCCCCTGAAAAGATGGACTTGCAGAAACTGAGAAAGCCACTGTTCCCAGACTCTCCTACCCGGGGTCCCGGGTAGGAGATAAACACAGAGTGATAAGAGCCTGGAGAAATAATAAATTCATATGAATGAATTTCAGAGTATGAGTGATTCTGACACAAATGCTTTATTTATTTAGCCTTTTCCTCTCGAGACCTCCTCACAGCCTGGTCATGAAATCAGAACTCTTGCTTCCCTCCCTGGGAAGCAACAGGACCCAGGAAGTGAGGGGATGCAGGGAAGTAGAAAGGCCCTAGACACATGGAGGAAAGGGCTGTGTCACTCAGGAGAGGGCACTGAAGGGGACTCAGAGCCATTGAAGCTTTCTCACATTGAGGAGTATGGCCTGGGAGTTCTATCTTGATCTGTGTGAAAATTAGGGAGGTTCGCACTACAGTGAGTTTTCTAACCTGCTGACCTTTGAGGGTGTGCACCTAAGTGGAAACTCTGTTCCTCCCTCTCCCCAGCCCCTGGCAGTGGAGACTTGGGTTTAACATCACTTTATGAATGAACCTCTTGGCTCTTATTTTGGGCATTACTCATGCCAGTTCTCTGGAGGCCTCCTGGGCACCAGAATTACAGGGGTAATTAGAGGAGTTGACACACATAAAGCGTTTAGACCAGTGATGGCGAACCTATGACACGTGTGTCAGAGGTGACATGCGAACTCATTTTTTTGGTTGATTTTTCTTTGTTAAATGGCATTTAAATATATAAAATAAATATCAAAAATATAAATCTTTGTTTTACTATGGTTGCAAATATCAAAAAATTTCTATATGTGACATGGCACCAGAGTTAAGTTAGGGTTTTTCAAAATGCTGACACGCCGAGCTCAAAAGGTTCGCCATCACTGGTTTAGACAATGCCCGGCACCCAGCACATGTCAGCTCATTCTCATTGTTGCTGCGATAGTCTTCAGTAAGGGGTCCACATCTGACCTAGCCAGCAAGTGAAAGACGATTCTCCATCTGGCCAAATTAATTCTGGTTTTACAATGGCGTTTCTCTGATATATGCTATCACATAAATAACCTCTTTGGATATTGATATATATTGTATTTTAATAGGAATGGTAGCAATCATTTATACTATCAGGTAGAAAAAGATTTCTTTCCATAGACACTATCTCCCCACAGGATCTTTGATAGATATTTTATGACTTAGAAATTAACTTTTAGGGACACTTTGAGAAAGGTGCTTTCTTCTTAATACTGTTGTGGGTTCTGGGTGGAGCATCCCAGTGTTCCCCCCTGCTCTCCCCTGAACCCACAGAGAAGCATCGTAATGGCAGCCAGAGTGCTCCATTGTGGCCAAGTTTGGTCATCACTCAAACCACATGGTCTTCTCTGTGGGATTTTGGTATCTGCTTTGTGGAAAATCAGATTGAAACGCAATGCAAGAACTGATGCAGACCATAAGGTACATAGAGAGGAAGCTTAACTGAATGCACACCATGGAGAGAGAAAGAGAAAACAGAATTTAAAAATAAGTGACATTTGGACTGTTAGCATGCTGTAGTTACTTGGTGAAATAGCAGTACAAAGTTTTAGATTTTAAAGGGGAAATTTATTTTATTTTGCTTTTATAATGAATTTGGTGGATTTCTTGGGTAAACCTGTATCGAGAGGAGAAGCACCCACTCTTTGAATTGACTTTTTTATGTGCAGCTTTTATTCTGTAAAGATTGCTGTTTCTGGCAACACTATTTGACTAATGTCACATCTGAGTCCTTGGGTAACAAACAGTTGTCTATTGTGTTCTGTGAGTACCGAAACTCTTCTTTATGTTCCAGATATTGATGAGTGCAGCACCATTCCTGGAATCTGTGACGGGGGCGAATGTACAAACACAGTCAGCAGCTACTTTTGCAAATGTCCCCCCGGTTTCTACACCTCTCCCGATGGCACCAGGTGCATAGGTAGGTCTAATTGTAAACAGCGTGAATGGTTTCTGTCAATTAGTTCCATAACATCTTTCTAAACAAGTCTGTTAAGGGGTCATATAATTTCTCACTTAATGTAAAATGTACGCCTATGGAAATCTATTAAACAGTCAAGCACCCTTGGAAAGAGCAGAGGCACCCTGTGGTCCTGTTTTGGGATTTTTGCCTCCAATAGGGAGGGGTGATCCAGGAGACCCTACAGATATCCTCAGGCTATGAATTAACCTGCAGTTATGCAAGTGTCAAACCTTGAAGCCCTGCTTGATTCTTCTCTCTTTTGACCCCCAACCTTCAGTCATTTCCTGGGACCTATACTATTTCAGGTCTGAAGTTTTGCCATAATCTTTTCATTGGTCTTCCTGCTCCCTGGCTTCTCTACAATTTATCTTGTCAGATTTATCTTCCTCAAGTAGTGCTCTGATTAAATAACTCTCTGGCTCTGGTAGTTTTCCATTAGGATTTGGAGGTTAGTGGATCCTTCAGGTGCTGCAAGCCCCCCAGAGCTTTTGGGGTTAAAGAGGGAGCTATGAACATGGAGAGGCTGAGTGGAGAGGGCTGTTGCCTTCCACCCCCAATCCCCACGTCCACACCCTCCAGCTCTGTTTTTATCTGGTTGGATGTTAAACTTCCATGAAAAATATTAATTAAATAAGGGGTTTGTTGTTTTAAAAAATAGATTTGACAACTGCTGGATTTAACAACTGCTGAGACTCCCTTCAAAACCGATTATTTTAGACTAAAGTTCAAGTTCCAGAGTGTGCAGCCTGATAGCTAAGAAGCTTCGCTCTCTGCCCGCTCCCAATCTCGCTAAGTTGTCAGCACAGCTCCTGCTTCTCACCCTCAAACAGGCCATTCATTTTTATCCCTTCATGCCTGTAATCATACATGCTGCACCCACCACTCAAGACACCCTTCTTCCCAGCTCAAGCCCCCTTTCACATTCTTCTCAGGCCCTCTGTCTTTGAGGGTGTTCCAGATCAGCTTACCCGAAAGCTATTTCTCCCTTACCCAGGGACATGCTTCTCACAAATGGCCTCATAGGGAAATTCTATGTCTGCATGTTTTTATCTCACTAATTATGCCATAAGCTACCCTTAAAGACTAGTAACTACTGTCCTCATATCCCTGGTGGTTCTCAGCACAGTGTCTCCTATGTTGTAGGCACTCAGTAAAGATTTGTTGAATATCAAGATGAGTAAGCCTTTACTCTTGGGACAATGCTAGGAAGCCCGTGGCAAATGGCCTTGGAGAAAAGTGAAGGCTATCTTTTGATGTTTGTTTCTGGCCCATATTTTTGGAGACACTCAGCTTCACATCCTCACCACAGGCCATGGATTTCTGACCAAAACGAAATTGCACTTGAAATTCTGGATTCCTTTTTACTTAGTCACATATAATAAAAGCCGAGGGCAGTCTCTTACAGTTGACATTTGGATAACTACAACTAGCGAGGGAAGGATATCTGACTTTTCATTAGAAACAATGGGAGTGCCCAGATTGCTGGATTTTCCAGGATCTATCCATAGAATAGGAACTGCAGTGAAAGAATGACAAGTGCAATATATAGTTCCCCCCCCCCCAAAAAAGTCCCAATTAGCATATGACCTCTAGTGGATATGCTTAGCACAGACGTAGATCGGAAGTCCTTTCCTGGCCAGATAATAGGTAGATTTTTTTTTAACTTTCAAAGAGAGACTCAAATGACATTAAAATGGTTAAAAATACATTTACATATCAGATTTCTTACATTAAAAGTTTTTTTTCTTTTTACTAGATATATTAATGCTATTTTTTTACAAAGGAAGAGGGTGGGGAGGGAACTAAGATTTATGGATCACCTTGGTATGAGGTACTTTGTGGAAGTTACCTAACTTAATGTTCATGACGGTGCCATAGATGGAAGAAGCTGGGGTTTAGAGCGTCCAGGTAAACAGGTTGGTCCAGTTGTTTAAGCGACTGGTAAGTGAGGGAGCTGGATGTCAGCCTGGGCCTCAGTCCACAACCTGGCCTCCTTCCACTGCTTCCTCCCAGATGAAGCCCATGCAGTCACTTTCTTGCCATACCTCCAGGCAAGCGCTGTTTCTCCTTCTTTGGAACTTTCTGGTACCCATAATTAGCAATTTATTATATAAAATTATCCAGAGGACGTATCTGCCTTTGCTAATGCTAATATTTCCTGCCATGGTAAACCACAGAGACACCCCCCTCAAATAATCCCTATTGGCAGGAAAATAGATTTAGTCTCCAACTTATATACAAATCCAAGGTTAGCTGGTAAGTTGGCTGTTTGGAATCAGTAAATCTAACCAATAGAAAAATCCCATATGTAGATGGTGGTCTGCAGTGTTTCCTTATATATCTCTTCTAAGCATGCAATTCTGTTACCTTCTGTCAGCACATCCTGCGACTCTCAGCCCTCCTCAGCCCCAGTGCCCTCTGTGTTCTGTAAGCTCTGGCAGGATTATTTTATTTTTTGTTCTGTGATCATTTGTTGGCACACTGAGACCCTTTGTGTAGGGTTGTCTTTTCATAGTAGTGTGTCTGTCACATCAACTCCCAGGGTCCCAAAGATGTCCTGTACCTAGTTTAGGCCTCACTGCCCCTAACTCTGGGCTGGACACAATGATGCTAGTGATTGGATAAGAGAGGCCTGTTGATAGGCTAGGAGGACCTGCAAACACCTATTTGTAATATATTTGTTCTGCTATGATGTGGCTTCTGGGTCCTGAGAGGGAGGGGGAAAGGAGGAAATTCCGGTTCCTTTCCTGCTAGGTGTCTTGGCCAGGACAGGTGTAAAATAGCTGACGGTGTCTGCGGCTCCCCCTACCTCCCTTTATCTCCTTCAAATCCTGACATTCTTCTCCCTCGGCTTCCGTAGGTCTTCATATTATCCTAAACCCACCCCTGACCCTCCATGCAAAGTGATCCAGCACCAGAATGGTTTTCTCCCCACTTACTATGGCATTGCTACCTGATGACATAGGAAACTTCAGGCTGGTGTGCCCACGGCTCAGTTCCTCCAAATAGAGTCTGGTTTTCACAGATTTTCTCTTCTTTTACCTGTTAGCCCATAGGTTTTCTTTAAAATGTTGAGTTGTATAAATGTGTGCATTTTTAACAAAGGCTGTCCTTCTGGAAAAAGTGAAGCAAAAGCAAAATGATTATTTCATGTGCAGGTACCATTTGTAAATCAAGGACTGTGGCAACCGAAACATGGCTGATAATTTTTTCAACATTCACCATTTTGATCAAGAGTTTCATTCTCATTGATTTAGCACATAAGATAGCCAGCGGAGCAGTAACATAGTGTCATAGTTAATTTGCAAAATAATAGGCATTAGGCCATTATGAGTTTGCTGTCCCCAGCTTTTCTCTGAAAGATAACCCATGCTGAAAATTATGTAGACAAATTTTGGTCAAGTGTTTACACTGGGTTTGGACCACTAAATTCATTGGAAGCTGGGATATAAGCCAGTTTTTAACATTTCTTTCCATTCTTAACAGCCTTTGGTTTCTGATCTTCAAATATTTACCAATCCCTGAATATACAAAGTATTAGTGGCTTTAAGGCATTGCTAACTAGAATGTAATAACTCCTATCTCTCCAACTTCTTCAGGAGGAGGTGCCACCCTTGGCTTCACAGAACATGCCTTGTCTGCACCCCTATCCCACCCTCTCCCCTAACACTTGTCCTGCCTCTTTGCTGAGAATATTAGTCTGACCAGAGCTGCAGGAATTGGGATCACAAAACATTTCTGGAAAGCACATTCATTCTTGCTAGTGGTTTTAAGTCCTTTTCAGAAATGATCTTGCACCTTTTAAAGTGGACCCATAGTTTTACAGTTTGTCTAGGCTTGTTGTAGCCTTTATCACTTGATGCTAACAATGTAACTGCTTCTAAGTTAGCCTGGTTTTTAAATTTTATTTCACTTTATTCATTTACTAGAGGCCCAGTGCATGAGATTTGTGCCCTGGTGGGGGCGTGGCCTGCGGGGATCCACCCGCTGTGGGAGCACCGCTCATCCTGATCAGCCGAGTGGCTGTGGACCTGCCCTCTGAGTGGCTGCTCCCTGGTTTAGCATCTTTCATGGAGCTGGAGCACTTGCCTCTCCAGGGGACCCAGTCGGGGCCAGACCCAGGGACAATAGCACTGAGAGGCGGTGAAGTAGGCCTCAGTCCTGCAGTGGCCACGAACCCGCCTCCCAGCCTCTGGGGTCAGCTCTGTGAGCCCAGTGGCAGCACTGCAAGGCCTGCAGGCATCCAGAAGAGGCAGCAGGGAGCGAGGAGGAGGAGCCTGGGACGAGGAGGCAGTGATCCATTCAGCCTGGGTTCCTGCCTGTTGTTGGCCCCGGGATTTGCAGCAGGAACAGCCGCTCATCCCGGCCAGCCAAGTGGCACGCCCACTGTGGGAGCACACTGACCATCAGGGGGCAGCTCTTGCCTTGAGTGTCTGCTCCCTGGTGGTCAGTGTGCATCATAGCAACTGGTCGACCAGTCATTCTGGTTGTTCTGCCATTCGGTCGCTGGGCTTTTATTATATAGGATTGCAATCATCAAGATTTGAAGGCTTTGCATTCCTAAGAAGGATGTAGATGAAAACCATGCTAGGTATAACTCTTTGGGCAAACTTAATGTTTAATATTTAGTCTTATAGGAAACATAGGGGCAGATTTTTTTTACTATTAAAAAATTCCACACTTCAAAAAGGATTTGCCACTTATATTCTTTTAAATGACAGGCATATGTAAAACATTATTTACATTTCAGAACATTATTTTGTATTATCTGTGCAGAGATGTGCTTTACTTGAAGAGTAAACACGTGCCAGGTAGATCAAGGTGTTCAGTTGGTTCCTTCTTGGTAGCCCAGGGTTGCACTTCGGTGTGTCAATGTTGTCATGACAGTCAGACATGATGTCACCTAGTAAAAGTGATCTATAGAGAGAAATATGTCTTCCCATGTTGCTTTGGGATAATATCTTCTGCCAAAAATAAATAAATAAATAAATGCTTCCAGAACCATTGTCTCCTATAGGACTAAGAACTTGGAATCGCCTACATTTTGAACTTGTAAATATTTCGTGCCTTATAAAATTCGTTAGGGCCCCAGGACAAAAGGAAATCTTGATTAGCAAGCATTGAATCTGTCTGCAAAGTGGCTCATTCCTTAAAAAAAAAACCCCTCAAGTCTGACTCATAGTTTCAGACTGCAAAATAAGAAAGATCTTTTAGAAATGCAGACTATAGTGCAGACTTAATGTTGTTTTAAAATAGATTTATATCAATATTTGCCTAAAGGGGCTCGAATGAAATCGTTTGAAACCAAGGACAACACAGTCTCCCTTCAGTAGAGAGACCTGTCTTTGTAATAATTAACTGTCACCGCCGTGGTTTTCTTAGTCTCTCTTTTCCTATGGCACATATGGTTGTAATCATTCGTTCCCACCTTGGGATTGGAATGTGGGCCTTGGGCCAAGTGCACCAGCTCGCAGGGGCACAAGGTGTGAGCCGAAGACAGGGTTTCTGTCGGAGCATTGTTCCTGAGCGGGGCTCGCAGCTTCCCTTCCAGGGGCAGGAGTGTCCGTTCCTGCTGCCGGAGCCCAAATGGGAAACGCAGAGGTGGCGGGCAGCAGAGTGTTGTAACCAGTTTGATCTCAGTGATGTGTGTGCGTGTTTCTTTCTTCTCTCAGACGTTCGCCCAGGATACTGTTACACGGCTCTGGCAAACGGGCGCTGTTCTAACCAGCTGCCACAGTCCATAACCAAAATGCAGTGCTGCTGTGATATCGGCCGATGCTGGTCTCCGGGGATCGCCCTCGCCCCTGAAATGTGTCCCATCAGAGCAACTGGTAAGAGCCCTCCCAGCTTACTGCAGGGTGTCCCGACTCGGTCCCACAGGCCTGGTGGCAACGTGCATGAGGCAGATTTCATGGAAACCCAGGTAAGTAAGATTCCCCAAAATAAGAGATGACATTCAGGAAAATTTCCCCAGGTCATGGACTGGGAACATAGAGGCCTATATCAATAACACTGCTTCAGGTACTGCTTCTTACTTCGCTTGCCTATGACCACCGAACAGCACCCTTTTCTGGAAGCAATTGCTCCCTCTTATTCGCATCTATTTCTTTTGGCCGCATGCAGTCCTCCAAAGCTCCGAATCAAACGCGGCTCTCCCAGAGCCTTTCAGGGGAGCTATTCTGGGTACACATTTCTTCCTTCCCTAACATCTGACACTTTCCTTTTCCTACTTGCCAAGTTCTGTTGACTTTTTTTTTTTTACAATATCTCTTTCATCTGTCATATTTATTTCCACGTAATGTTCATTTTCCCGCGTCTGGGCTATTGCGGTAGCCTACTAGCTGATCTCCGTGAACTCCACAGCCGCCACATACATTTCCCAAAGCATAACTCATCCGGAGTTCAGTTAAAAAAATTATGTCTGGGGGAAAATGTAGAGAAAGATGTCCAGAAAAATTTTCCCAGGATGAAGTCAGGCCATATATACTGGTCTAAGTCACTTTATTTCTTGAAAATAAGATTTTAGTACTTAGCCTTATAGTTAGTCCCCAAATCTGTTCCCTGTTCATCTTTTAACTCTTGTTCTTTGTAATAGCTTTCTTTTCTTTTGTAATATATATTTTATTGATTTCAGAGAGGAAGGAAGAGGGGGAGAGAGGTAGAAACATCAGTAATGAGAGAGAATCATTAATTGGCTGCCTCCTGCATGGTCTACACTGGGGATCGAGCTCACAACCAGGACATGTACCCTGACTGGGAATTGAATCGTGACCTTCTGGTTCATGGCCCAACCACTGAACCACACTGGCCAGGCCAGCTTTATTTTCTTGTTACATAATGTGATCTGGTGTTCCTTGAACCCAGTCACAGCATTTCTAAACTCAAATGTTCTTTTCTCTTAACACTTCTCCCCAGTTCAGGTCCTATTCCTTCTTCCTCACCCCTGCCATCCTGCTCATTACCTACCCTCTTGTCTGTTAAGGATTGGCTCAAAGGTGACCTGGCCCATATACTCTCCCTAGACAACGAGCTGGAATTGCTGCTTTGTCCTCAATGCTCCAGGCTTTTGTTCCTGCTGCGGCACCCGTCCCACCAGCCCTGCCTTGTGCCTCTGTGCGTTCATACATTGTGTTTTCACTAGCTGGTAAATCTCATTAGGACATCTCCTACATCATTATAGCCCCATGTTCCTTATGCTTTTTTTTTTTTTAACACTTCCACAGTACTTAGCAAAATCTTGCTTATAGGAGGCAATCAGTAGAATGAAGAATTTATTAAGTGACATCTTTCCCAGCAGTTCTAAGTTATAACTGGGGTTATATCTCCTTCTCAACCTGGTTCCTGAAAAGTGTGTTTAAATCAGGGACATTTGGGAGAGAAAAGGAAGGTGAGGGTGGATAATGCAGAGTAAATGAAATACTTCAGAGTATGCTACTCACAGAATGCGAATTGCCCATTATCGAGGGTTATAGAATTGCTCACAGATGTTGCTATAAAATTTCTGTTTATTGCTGAGAATTATATGTGTGAGTTAAAGAAGCAATAAAATCTTTCAATATCTTTTAACATATACCAAGTCATATATTTTGTTTGATTTGCTTACGGTCTCTGACCTAAAAATATAACCCACCCTCCTTCATTCATTAGGGAGACCATTTAGTAGGTCGCTGTTTAGACACACGTGACTTCCTACTAAGACGTATGGCTTGGGTACCAGGAAAATTGCTTTTTAAATACATATGTTAACTTAGGAATCAGCAGCATCGATGTGGATTTCTTCCTGTGTTGAGGCTTGAGTAGAGGAGAGAGAAAACTGGAGCAGGTTTAGGTGCCTGAAGACCTACTTTGGGACACTCGGGGCAGAAGGCCTGGTTCCCTTGGGACCTAGGTGTACCAGGAAAGATGCACAGGCTGAAGTAGGCCCAGGCAAAGCAGACTGATAGAGAAAACACATTTGTGGGTAGGTGTGTGTTTGCCCAAATGTTCCAGTACCAGTGCTACAGAGCTTGGGCCTCTGACCGAGAGTGAGGACATAGGAAGGAATATTTTAGATAGGTCAGTTTTTTACTCTTCAAAAAATAAAATCCGTATCATCTCTGGGTTAAATGGGGATAGGAGAGGTGGACATCAACTGAACAAAATTCGCCCCAGATTGCTGATCCTGAAGGTAAAGGCATTGAATGGACAGTTATTAAGCTGAAGAAAGTACAGGACCCAGTCTGATACACTCTCCTGGAGAGGACCTGATGCATTTAATGCTTAAAGTACTATACCCACCTAATTAGCGGAAATTACGATAAGCAATGGAACTTCTTTTATACAAATGCTGAAAGACTAAAAAAAGAAAGAAAGGCTGCTTGATGCTTGGAAGCAAAACGAGTCCTTTAATATAATTGGCATTCAATTAAATTCAGCACATTAACAGGTTCCTCTTATGTGCATTTTAAGACACAATTTAAGGGCTAGGCTGAGCATGGGAGGTTGAATTATGAATGTATTTCAGTAAGACATTTTACTGGGTCTTAGAAGAAGCCAGACTTTAGTCCACAAAGAAATGAAAAATATTGGCCTAATTTCTATTAATGGATTAAACCAATATGGAAAATAACTATGGGAGAATCTCTCTGTGACAGTGATAATACAGTTATCAATATTCTAGCAAGAGAGTAAAAATACATTAAAAATTGCATGGTCATTTTTCTCAAGGAAGGTTACTATGACAGAATATGGCTATTTGTGGGAAACATGAAACTGATTAGTTAAGTGAATACATCTCTGGAAACCTGGGTGCTGTTTAAAAACACCTGTTTGGAAGCCCGGGGGGGAAAAGTGTCAGAGATCTAAAGACAATTTCTTCTAATAAAGACATGGCATTGTGGGAAATAGGAATCGGCCTGAATGAGGGTGTACTGGTTCAGAGGGTCATTAGGCAGCATTGGCAGCAGACCACCACCCCTTGGGCCCCGTGGGCCCCTCCTTCACCATCACTCTGCTGTCTTTCACAAGTAGGTGTTCCTCAGGAATTCTGTCCTCAAATTCCCTTCCTTAGATGAGCTCATCCATCTCTATGGCTTTAGGTATCATCCATCTACTGATAACTGCAAAACTTATGTCCAGCCTGACTTCTCTTTAGGCTTCAAACTCTCTTAGACAAATGCTGTGTGACATCTGCACTGGGATGTTTGATGTCTCAAAACTCGTCTGTTTAGATGGAACATAGAGCTTCCTCCCCCCAAACCCCCCCCCACCACACTTTTCCCCACCCCAGGGATCAGAGCCTGCATCTATCTACCCAATTGCACAACCAGGAAATTAGAAGTCATTCTCAATTTTCTCTTCCCTCCACTCTGACATTTACTCCTGCACCAAGCACTATTCATTTTTCTCTAAAATGTGCTTTAAATTTATCTACTTCTGTCTGATTCCATCACTACCACCTTTGTTCAGTCATCATTGTCTTGCCCCGGGTTCTGCTACAGCCTTGGCTCCCTCCAGTACATCTTCCACGTTAGCAAGAATGACCTGGAAATGTTCATGTTCTCACGTCTTAACCCTGCTGAAGCCCTCCAGTGCTTTCCATTGCGCATGAAATAAAATCTGGGCTTTTCAGGGTACTCTTTAGAGTCCTTTGGGATCCACAGGTGGGACTAGATGGAGAAAGTGGCATTTCTTCTCCTTTGAAGTGAATTGTGATGTAAGTTAAAGACTTCCTGGGTTTGAAAGAGGCATTGGTACACCCCCTGGTAAGTTTGTTTTGGGTTTTGAATTATTGTACCAGTATGGCTGCTGTTGTAGATTATTCTGAATAGGAATGAAGTCAGTTGGGTTTTTTCCTTTTCTTCAGTTGACCTACGCGGTTTGAAGATCAGTGCTACTCAAAGGTTTCTTTGAGAAGTAAGGATGATTTCTGTGGGCCAATGACAGATGCTACAGCTTAGCTGCCGTGTTCTGTTGTGTTTTTCCAGAGGATTACAACAAGCTGTGCTCTGTCCCTATGGTGATTCCCGAGAGACCAGGATATCCTCCCCCACCCATTGGCCCCATTCCTCCAGTTCACCCTGTTCCTCCTGGCTTTCCTCCGGGACCTGGCGTTCTAGGCCCTCGACCACCAGTGGACTATCCGTATCCATCTCGGGAACCACCAAGTAAGAATTCAGAACTCATCTAGCAATTTTTCTTGCATTAGTCAGCTTAACTTTTTTGTTGTTGGTTATGCTGCTTTAGTCATTAAATAATTTTGCCAAATCTTGGATTAACTTTGAGTTTATATAGTGTTGTATAAAACTTTCCCAATTTACCTAGTTCTTAGATTAAAAATGGGAGGTTTCATATTCTCCAGAGATTAATGTCCTTTTATGTTATAGATGTTTTCAGTCAACTGTGGGAAAGATTTGGGAGAGATTTAAATCTGATTACAGGATGAATTAATAGAGGAGGTATAAAAATTATCCTTGGATTATTAGTCATACAAAGCAGTTTTGCAAGTAAATGCCAATAACTCACTGCCTTATGCCTCCAACCTGGAATCTTGAGATTGGGGTGGAAAAAGGGGTGGGGAGGAGTAGACAGAGAAGCAGGTGATACCTGGCCAGTGCACAGTGCACATGCGATCTCTGTGTGAGCAGGATGGAAGTATGCTTTATTGAAGCCAGCTGACCTTTGTTTGCCCAGGGTCTCCTTCCTTTATGATCCAGCATCTTGCCCATTATTGCCAGATTAAGTGCTGATGAAAGACACCCTAATTACAAAGCATTTTAATGGGATTTAATATGATTCCTTTAGGGGTGCTGCCAGTCAACGTCACTGATTACTGCCAGTTGTTTCGTCACCTCTGTCAAAACGGACACTGCATTCCAACTCCTGGGAGCTACCGGTGTGAGTGCAACAAAGGATTCCAGCTGGACATTCGTGGGGAATGCATCGGTATGTAATAGATCACTAGGTTGGTAGCAAGAGGTAACTGCAGTGTTCTGTTCCTTGACTATACAGGTTTTCTATTCTCTGTAACAAGTCAACTCAAACTTAGTGGCATCACAAGTTAGTGGCATTGCAAGTGGCAACACAAATGTATTATTTTATAGTTCTGTAGGTTAGAAGTCCAACACAGTCTCCCGGGGCTGATAGCAAGGTGTTACAGTGCTGTGCTCCCCTTGGAGGCTCTCAGGAAAATTTATTTCTTTGCCTTTTCCAGTTTCTGGAGCCTTCTGTATTCCTTGTCTGAGGGGTCCTCCCTCTATCTTCAAAGCCAACAGGGTAACATCCTCAGATCAGTCTCTAACTCTCTGGTTCCCTCTTCCAAGCCCCCCTTCCACTCAAGGACATTCGTGATCACCATGGGGGATCTGCGTGATCCAGGAGACCCTCCCCAGCTCAGATCTGCCGATTAGCAGCATTGATTTTACCTGCAACCACATTCCCCTTGGCCATGTAGCATATGTACAGGTCCTGGGGGTTAGGACATGAACATATTTGGGGGCCATTATTCTGCCTAACACAGCGACTTTTAACTTTTATTGTAAAATACATGCAAATCTTTGCTGGTAACCCAGCTTAACTCATCTTACTAAAATGCGTGAGCATTAAAAGTATCTCAAAATTACAAAATATTTTCACATTTTACTAATTTAAATGGACAACTTACCAACTCTCTCTAGTTATTAAAAACTGAAGAGAGAAACTTTAAATGGTTGACAAAACCTTTAAGCTAGCGAAGGGAGGAAATGTCCCACAGGGACCGTATATTGTTAAGAAAACCCAGTTGCCATCTAATGTTTAAAAATATAATAAATTCTTCCCTTAGTTCTGTTTCAAATTCCAATTCTGAAATTATGAATCAGGCAAAAATCAGTCGTTCTTGGTTTCTTGTGCTATGGAGTTCCCTGGCGACGTGAAAGCCCCCCTAGCAGCCCATTGGAAAGTCATTCAACCCTAGAGGTCACCCGGAGTTGGGCAGAAGAGGGAACATCCAGCTCAGGGCTGGGGAGTGTGAGGTCAGACCTGCACCTGCCACAAGAAGCATGTGACCTTGGCCAGGTAGTGTATCCTCTGTGAGCCTTAGCTTCCTCGCCTTTACAATAGAGCAGCGGTTCTCAACCTGCGGGTCACGACCCCTTTGGCGTTTGAACGACCCTTTCACAGGGGTCACATAGACCATCCTGCATATCAGTATTTAAATTACTATTCATAACAGTAGCAACATTACAGTTATGAAGTAGCAACGAAAATAATTTTATGGTTGGGTCACCACATGAGGAACTGTATTTAAAGGGCCAGAAGGTTGAGAACCACTGCAATAGATAATTCGCCACTACTGATAATTCGCCATGACTGTAAAACTAGTGGGAGTCTGTCTGGGGACCCGGTGAAGGAGGGCTCCATGATGGGTGAGAATGGCCCTTTAGAGGACAGCGGGGGTCATGTTTTGTTCTAATGTTCCCAGTGGAGTTCAGCGGGGGATGCTTAGATGGTGTCACACCTTTTTATGGGAAAATCAGGCTTCAAGAGATACTCAGAATCCTATCCAGAAGCCGCTTCTGAAGTGTTATTCTGTTTGATTCTCTTGGGCAAGACTCAGGGAAGATAAAATGTTTATTAGCTTGGAGTGTTGAGTTGCTATGTGTTCAGCATTTTTCTCTGAAAAATGACACAGAGAAGAATACACTTGAACTGCCCCACCAGACTTCAAGTGGCTGGTGACACGGCGCTCTGCAGTGGAAAGAAAAGAGATCCTTTGACTACGCTCTTTAGTTCTTAAAATGAAAGTATTTTAACATAAAAAGGAAACCAATAAAATGGCCTGGAGTTATGAGTTATGCTATCAAATTTCTTACTAAAATATACTGTGTTTTTCAGATGTGGATGAATGTGAGAAAAACCCGTGTGCCGGGGGAGAGTGCATTAATAACCCGGGCTCCTACACCTGCCATTGCCGCACCGGCTACCAGAGCACGCTCACCCGGACGGAGTGCCGAGGTACGTCCCGCTGGGATGGGGGGAGGCGGGGCATGTGTGCTCAGTGAGAGATTTGCTTCGAAGGACTTCAGTGGGGTTTAACTAACCTTTACCAGGAACAGCTAACATGGTCACACTGATTTTCGTACTTCACTCCAGAAAATCGTTACTTCAAAGGACATTGTCAGAAAATCTGACATTCAAATTATTTTAAAAGAAGCTTCTGTGCCTGCAGAAATGTCCTGATTTTCACTACTTTTTTTTTTTTTTGCCTCATCACTATCGCCTGTTAATTTTTTATCTGAGAGTTAGGGAATGGCGTTGTCTTTTGTTGAATCGGAAAGTCTCAGGTGAAAGTGGATGCAATTAATTTATTAATGGCAAAGTCTAAAGCAGGGCTGGGGAACGTCCAGCCTGTGGGCTGTATGAGGTCCGAGAAATCATTTGGTTTGGCCCAGCCAAGACATTAGGGGTGTGTTAATTAAATGTTTGACCAAATCGAGCAGGCTAATTTTTAAGTTGATACTTTTGTGTGGCCTGAGTATGATGTTATAAACATCCATATGGCCCTTGGCAGAAAAAAGGTTCCCACCCCTGGTCTAAAGGCTGAGGAAGTAGCCTGTAAGTCTTTGCTGCTTCCTGCTGCGGTCAGCTGCTGCATCACCCGTTTGCTGGTGAGACGTGCAGAACCTCAGGTCCCACCCCAGATCTGCCAAGGAAGAATCACATTTAAATTTAACATGATCCTCAGGGATCCACGTGCACATTAACGTTTTTGAAGCTCTGTTATCAGTGGTTCCTCATGAAAATTTCCCTTCAGGTTTGTTTCTTCATGAACGTATCAAGTCACCCAAAATGCCTTTTATTGGTTGACTGTGATGTACCAAGGGGTACTCCCCACCCTCAGAGAACTCATATATCTATATCTTTATAAATTTGGCACAGAATGAGCTGTATCACTGATCCAGTAAAACCAGATAAAAGCAAGAAAACTCCCTGTTAAAATTAAATACAAGGAAAGATGGGAGGTTTGTATGACTTAAAAATTTGTAAGCCATTCATAAGAGTTAATTTTATTGCCTCTTTTAGCAAACGCTATGAGTTGAAGACATACAGAAGTTATAAGTGTTCGTATCAGTGACTAATTTCAAAATCTTCATATTTTGTTCTGAGTTGGAGATTGCCTGCCAGCGGTATATTTTAGTTCACTGCTTGCAATTGGCAGTTTTGAGCAGAAAAGAACTGGAGTATGTAGCATTTCAGTCTGCTGATATTTCTATTACTAGCATACTTATTGAATTAGAAGTGTGGATAGTTAGATTATTTATTCTATTTTAGAACCTTTTTAATATTTAAACAATAGTTTTTAATATATTGTTTAAATATTAAAAATGTTCTAAAATAGAATAAATAATCTAACTATCATTGGCATGTACAAACAGTGTGCTAGGCATTTTTGCAATAGTAGAAAACAAACAGAAAGCGATGTGTTGGAAGTCCACACTATTAGGGAAATGACTCGAAGACACTATTGGGAGCACTCACGTAGGGCACAGCCAGCAGTGGAGATGAATGTTGTTGTCATTAATGTGAGGATTGCTTTATGAGAGACTGAGGATTACCTAAAAGCCTCCGGCACTGTCTTCGTTAATAGCTAGTACTAATAAGCTTATCACAAACAGAGAAAATGGATAACATGCTCACATTTTTGGGTAGATACTTGCCACAGATGGTCAGAAAGGCTGTGTACTTCATTGATGGGCTGAGTAGAGGTCAGAAGAGACAGACTTTGAATGGCAAGCTTTTCATTCATCTTGTAGAGCTGCAGGGAGCCTGGGGCGTTCAGAAATTAGTTAGGAGAGAAAACGCTGAACTCTTTATCCTATCCTCAAGAATATGTGGGTTTTCCTATTTTTTTTGGAGTGTGGAGCAAGTCAGATTTTAGCAAGGATTAAGAAATAAATGAGAGAGAAAAAGATCGGAGGTTGTTGGCACAAAGATCAGACAGAAGAAAAGCCCAGACTGCCGCAGCTAGTCCAAGGACTCGTGTGGAAACCACTGCCGGGTCTGCCCAGAAAGAAAGTGCGCCTGAGGGTCAACCACAAGACACCATGCAGACGCGGGGAGACAGCCAGAACAACCCATGTGCCATGAGTGCACATTCTTGTCCTCCGGAGGGCGTTGAGGGCACTTATAATCAGGCACATGTGGTCTCAGCTCCGATAGGTAGGTCTGCTCTCATCCGGTTCTCCACAGATCCCTGGTCTCGGCCTTCTGGGGAATAAGCCCTGGCAAAGATTGTGTGCTATGTGGACAAGGCGGCTTGTGTTCATCATCTTTGATGTTCCTCCAGGTATTGAGCCTGGAAACTGAGAGGAGCAGATAATCCAGGACACTGCCTTGTCCAATTTGGGTTTACTATCAATCTTTAAATGAGAGATCCGATATACGTTTACTCCAGTTATTGTCAACTTTAACACTTTCACATCAAGCTCTGCTGTTTACTTTGGCATAATATTGAATACAATAGAAAAGAAGAGGGAAATGCCCACAGTACCAATGTTTTATTTGGTCACTAGAATACTCATGAAGTTAGAAAGGTGACTAGGAATAAATAAACAATAACATTGCACTTGGACCAGAACTGCTATCGGGAAGGTAGACATTTCAGAGTCATGTGATTGATGGTTTTCAGACAGAATTAAATATTTTTTAATGGCATTTCTGTTTTATTATTCTGATATAGCTATCAGATCTGCCTTTTTTATCATAAACAGGATGTGGCAAAAGTAGGTTTACTGCTGTTCATATATGAAACAGAGTTTATTCTTGTATTATATTTTGTTGAGTATTGTATTATTTTCCATACAAGCAACTGTATTGAAGGACACCAGCCAAAGTTCAACATGAATAATGGTGTATACTGGCTCATTAACTCAGCTAGGAAAATGGTGAAGAAGAATCTATTTTATTTATAAATCGAGGTTTAAAGAGTCTTATTAGAAATTAGAGCTAGAGGGAGCACTCTTATGTTGACATTTTTCTTCTGTCATATGTCTTTCAAACTCTAGTCAGTAATCTTATTTCTCACAATATTTGATACCAACTTTATGTTTGAAGATTATTTAGTAATTGTGACCCAAGAGTAAGATTATGAGTTTGGAGTTGGCGGGAGGGAGAAATAAAATAATTTTTAACCCCCTCACTAACGCTATCTCTTCTACTTTAACTTTGATTTAGACATTGATGAATGTTTACAGAACGGCCGGATATGCAATAATGGACGTTGCATCAACACAGACGGCAGTTTCCATTGTGTGTGTAATGCGGGCTTTCAGGTTACACGAGATGGGAAGAACTGTGAAGGTAATGACAGCATGCTAACAATAACAGTATAATACTATTATCTCCCTTCTTCCAGTGAGTGTCAATATCAGATGTCTTTAACAAGACCAAGTCAACCATTGAGTGAAAGTTCAAAATATCAAATATATTTCACATATTGTTATCTTGGAGGCAAGCATAATTTTCAACAGTATCCATGCCTTTAATTCACATTTCTGTGAGTCAAATACATTTTAAATAAAGGAGGAGAGCTTGCCATTTAAAGATCCCTGGTTATGATGAAACTTAGGTAGCATAAATCATTACTTCCTAATTTTATATAATTAGAACTTGTACATTATTTTTTAAAATGCAGGGTACATCATTTATTCTTTAGTCATATATGATCTTTTTGTTTAAACTGTCTACCTAGTAATAACATATTACTAACGGGTATCTGAAAATGTAAAATTTGATTGAGAGAATATTTGACTATAGAGAGCCAGCCATAATTTTATATTATCTCTTGAATTACCTCATTTTTTTTGAATTGGGCTGTTTCAAATATTTTGTCTTTTTCCCTTGTCATATTTTCCTAAATTGAAACTATGGCAATTATTGATGAGTTTCCACTTCTTAGACTTTCAGTGAAAAATGAAGAATGGCCCTTATCATCTTTCCCAACGTCTTTGGGAAAGATCCCAAGAATCTATTCATACATTAAAAGAATTTCAAAATTGTTCTTAGAAACATTTTTGGCAGAATATTATCTCAGTGATTCAATTCAAAGACGTAATGCCAAAATTCTCATTGGGATAGAATCCTGTTTTAAAAAAAATCATAAATTACACTGATCTGACTAATGCCGGTAAGTAAAAACACACCATGTCTCGATCAAGTGCCTCCCAAGACAGCTTGAATATTAAATAAAATAACATATTGATGAATTTAAAGAAATATCCTCATGGTCAAAGGATCCTTAAAAGTTAGCTGGCGTGACTGTAATCCATAGTCAAGTCTTGCATTTTAAAAATACATTTTTTCTTACTCCTATTTGAAATTGCTTCAAACTTCAAGCTGTCCTCTGATTCTCTGGTTTCCACTTTTTAAACTATATATATTGATTGATTTTTAGAGAGAGGAAGTGGGAGGGTGAGAGAGAGAAACATCCATGTGAAACAGCGAAGGGTGCCTTCTGCATGCCCCCTATGGGTGGAGCCCACAACCTGGGCATGTGGCCTGCCCGGAAATGGAACCAGCAACCTTTTAGTGCATGGGACAGTGCCCAACCACATGAGCCACACTGGCCAGGGCTCTGGTTTCCACTTTTTAAAGAATCATGAAATCACCTAAACAAATTTCAAAATTCCGTTACTGACTTTTTATTTTTGGTATATGAGAAGTAATATGGATCTGTGAAGTAAATTTAACCTTGAGGCTGCTAACACATTTTCAGTTTTTAAACTGCTATTCCTTAAAAGAGTCCTGGTAGTTTCTATTGAGTCAAATTTCATAATATGTATATGTATGTTTTTATGACATAAAATTATATATGAACTTATATGTATGTATGTATACATGTATGTGTATATGTGTGTATTATATATACATGTCATAAAATAAATTTAGCCTTATAGTTTGCATGCACATGTCAAAAATTGAGAACTTGAGATACATATTTCCTATGGCCCCTCTCTGTTTGTGTGCTGTAATTTGGATGATAATTAGCCTTAGACCAGTGGTCGGCAAACTCATTAGTCAACAGAGCCAAATATCAACAGTACAATGATGGAAATTTCTTTTGAGAGCCGAATTTTTAAACTTAAACTATATAGGTAGGTACATTGTTATTAACTTAATTAGGGTGCTCCTAAGGCTTAGGAAGAGCCACACTCAAGGGCCAAAGAGCCTTATGTGGCTTGCGAGCTGCAGTTTGTCGACCATGGCCTTAGACTATAATTTTTAAAAAGAAAGAAATGTAAAGAAACAATTATATCCATCTAGGTTGGCTTCCTTTGTAGGCTTACTCTTCTGGTCCTAAGAAAATGTATTTTTGTATTTTAAGATATGGATGAATGCAGCATACGGAACATTTGCCTTAATGGAATGTGTATCAATGAAGATGGCAGTTTTAAATGTATTTGCAAACCTGGATTTCAGCTGGCATCAGATGGGCGTTACTGTAAAGGTTCGTGCTGTAGAACTCTACATCATGTTCTGCTTTTTCCTTCTCTCTATATTACTTAGAGGTACCGTTTTCCTTATTGATTCTCCCCATTTAAATTACTCCTAATTCTGGCTTACGCAACTTCCTAAGTCCAGCCATCCAAAGTGCTACATTGAGTGCCCAGGAGGCTGTCCTTATTACAGAAAGGATGTTTGGGGCCTCCTTAAAGGAGCCCAATTGGTCTACCAATAGATGAGAGTGCCTTTTGGATAAGGTGGGTCTGCCCCTTCCTTAAAGTTGGGGAATAATGGCAGTCAGCCTCCTTAATGGCTTCCCTTTGCCACCTCTTCCATCTTCACCTGGACAGAAAAACGTGGACTCATTGCAGTGATCTCTTTTCATGATTCCCGCCACATACCTTAAGGAACAGAAAATTCTTCATGGACAATTTATTTAGGCTTTATCAAGAAACAAAAGGGAAACAGGATTAAGCAGAACAGATAAATGAACCAAGAGCCACTGTGTAGCTTGGTAGCTTTTGAAATAATCTCATTGCTCCAGGTATTGAAGCAAAAGTGAAGATTTTCATTTGTGCTTTTGAAATCTGGGTTCCTAAGGAGAGTAATAGAGGATCCATCTGTGTTTAGAGTCTCTTACTTTATTTAGTCAGGGGTGAGAGACTATTGCCCTTGGGTTCAAGATCTGAGTTGGAACCAGACTTCTCAAGAAACTTCACCCTCAAAGCAGGCCCCGGAAATCCGCTAAAGTGCTGCACACAAAGCCTTTTGCTCCTAGGTTCAGATGCGGGAACACAGAGCATCGAGCTCTTCACGATTGTGGAAGCAGGATAAAGTTCAGTGGTGCCCCTTCTCCAGCTGGTGGACAGCTTTGGTAAAGGTGTTATGGAAGAAAGCCTTATATCAAGTCTTTGGCAAGATGTGCATGTTCTCTAGGCTTTAAAGAGCTTCTAGTTCTTGGTTGTTTACCTACATTCTTTATGACCTTCACAGCAGTGACTTAACTTAATGTTGGGCAAATCTGTCTTCATAGCAAGGGAAAACATTTGAGTTTTCAAATTTGAGGTAGAAAATTGGTTTCTGTACTTTGGAGCCCTGTACAGGGAGAAACTCCGAGTTGGGAAGACAAGATGAACATATGGAAATATTCTGCAATGTAAGACAGCATAACGGAGTGCCAAAATGTACAGATCAAGTGCAGTACAAGTGAAAAAGAAAGGGGAAGAGATGTGAAGGCTCCCTGTGAGCAGACCTTTAGCAAGAACACACACTCCTCTTAGCTACCCACAGAGCACACTAAGATTCACTTTCAGTGCCTTTAGGCTGCTAGTGAGCCAGCCCATAGCCTCTCAGCATTACGTATGCCAATAGAGAATGGTGATGGAACTATTTCAGAAGACACTATGACCTCATAGATGAAACTAGTTTTTGTAACTATTTGCAACCAGTGAAATAGTATCTTATCAATAAACTAGAGGCCTGATGCATGAAATTTGTGCAAGGGGCATGGCTCTCACAGCCCCAGCTTCATCCAGGAAGGTCGTCCAGATGGTTTTTCTGCTATTTGGTCTAATTAGCATATTAGCTCTTTATTATATAGGATTATATAGGATAGGTTGTTCCATTCATCTGAAAGTTCCTAATGACTTGGAAGATTTGTTCTGACTTTACCAATCTGGCTTAAGAATGAAAGCTAGAGAGAGAGAATGAGAGAGGGAAAATGCTCCATAGTCTTACCAGTCTTCTTTCTTTTCTGGTATATAGAGAACATGGAACACACACTGTAATAAGAATAAAGGAAAAAGAAAATTCCTTATATGCAGATTTTCTTATTTTCCATGGTTTTCCTCTTGCCATCACAGGACAATGTTTTTCTCTTAGTGCTGAGCACTTAGTTCTGAGCCCACAAAGATGTGATTGTTCAAAGCCAAATAAACTGCTAATTCAATCTCTGTAGTTAACTCATCTGATGAGCAGCATGGCCTCCTTGGTCACTTAAAAACTATATATATATATATATATTTTAGAGAGGAAGAAAGGGAGAGAGATAGAAATATTAATGATGAGAGAGAAACATTGATTAGCTGCCTCCTGCGGCAATGCCCCCAGCTGGGGATCAAGCCTGAAACCTGGGCATGTGCCCTGACCAGGAATCAAACCAGTGACCTCCTGATTCATAGGTCGACACTCAACCCCTGAGCAACACTGACCAGGCTCCCTGGCCACTTTTTGAAAGCTGAGGCTGCTTACTTTGAGCAATCAGTATTATATCTGTGTCCCCAGTAAAAACACACACAAAAAACCCTTCATGTTACTTTTCATGTTGCAGTTGCCACTGTTTTACTGTAGGTCTCGTCTTGAACAAAAGGTGACTCAAGTAAGTGGACCAATTTGAGTTCATGTATTTAAATATAACTGCCATTTTACATACAAATCTGTACACAGAATCTTGGACCATCTGTATATATTTTGTGCCAAACAACATAAGCTAAGTAAAAGGCCGAGGTGTTTTCAGTCTCAGTTTGCCTTTTTAAGGTCAAAAGAATGGAAAGAGTTGCATACACCAGTTGTCTACTATAAAAGGAGTTGTTATAAAATGACTTGCTTCTAAGTATTATATGTTTTCCAAAACACAATTTTGGTATCATCTTTATTTCCCTATATTAAGGGGGGCGGGAATCACTACTATTATCGGTATGTATCCAGTAAAGACATTTATCAGGTTCACCTAAGTATGCACACACGATACTATAAAGTGTTTGTAATGCCTGTGAAATGTTTTTCTTTGCTGGGTTCCAATTACTTACAGTGCTGTTGTTGGCCAGGAATGGTCATCAAAATAATCTGCATTCATTTTCTATTCCTGTCCCATGGTGTGTCATCGAGGCTTTAGTTCTGTGTCTCTTAATGCCATGCTAATTGTCTCAGAGAACTAAGGCCTGGGGCATACTAGAATGAATACCACTCTGGGTATTGGATGCCCAAAGGAAAAGCTTTCTGCCCAGGTCAAAGGTGCAGTTTATTATCAAGCTAGATTCTTGGCAGTCCTGGAAGAATTGTCATGTGAAACATTGCACCAGATCCTTTGTATTTTAGCCGTCACTTTTCTTCTGCTGCCAGTTCTGTTTTTGCCTTTGTGATTCTTATTTTGGAAAATGTATATATATATTAGGAGAATGCTATTAAAATAGCTTTCTACGGAAAAGAAATAAACTCAGCCAGGTTATTTCTCTTGGTTTGTGTTGCTATTCTCTCAAAGGACACTGAAAATGCATTTTATTGAGCTTTGATTGCTGATCCTGCATATTATGTCCCATCTTCCCCATTTCCAAATGTTGTAATAGAACTATAAACATGTTATGGCTGTAGATGAAAGTTACTTCTTTTTTAATAAGTGCTTTTCCACACCACAGATATTAACGAGTGTGAAACACCGGGGATCTGCATGAACGGGCGTTGTGTCAACACTGATGGCTCCTACAAATGTGAATGCTTTCCAGGACTGGCCGTGGGGCTGGATGGGCGAGTGTGTGTTGGTAGGTTAAGCCATAACTGGATGTAGGATAGCGATCCATGCTCTGTCAATCAATAAAACCCACCAATAGCAAATGCAATCAACTGCAGCAGATATGATATAATTAATATTTATCGAGCAACAAACCAACAGTCAGTTCTCTTCTTGGATAAATTGGATATTAATTTAAGCGATAGAAAGATGAGCTACAGTAAATGAAAAGCAAAGGAATCCTCATCTCTTCTTACCCCTTTTCTTTCCTAATCACATAGCTGTCCTCAGTTTTCTCCAACCCTCCTTGATTGATAATGGTTTTTGAAATTGGCCTGTGTATGCTCATTATCTCTTAGCAACATGTTCATCGAGTATTAATGTTCAAAGGGAAATATAGAATGCAGCGGAGGAGGATATGCATAACCAAGAAACTTACATGATAATGGCTTTATAAGAAGTTTGAGATTTCTTGAGAAATAGATATGAATTTTACTCAAATTATTTTTAAGAAAGATAGTTAGTGAACCCTTTGAATTGGGAGGGGATTGGGCATAGCTGGACACCCCCTCCCTGATGCTAAAGATGACACTATTTATTGGCCAGCTTTTACAGATTTATGTAATGAATCTTGACAGATCAAACTTCTCTTTTTTGAAAGTACATCTAATTCAGACATTCAATAATTACATGTCTATTTAGAGGTAGGCCACAATTCATAAAGATCTTATTTATCATGGGATGATAATCAGCCATCAGCCATCATTCATTATGAAGTGTCTGCTTTGTATAGGCCTGGGGCAGACAGAAATGAATGAAGTATAATTCCAGCGCCTAAGTGCCTCCCAGTTAGGGAAACCAGGATAGTCCCTAGAACACTGAAGGAATCTGGCCACTGGTTTCCAATGCTTGGAAATTGAATGCAGTTTTTTTTGTTTTATTATTTTTTATTGAGACCAAACACCAGAGGCATTATTTGTGAGTAAGAACTGGGATGATGGATAAATAAAGCTAGCTTCAACTTTGACCTGGGGGGGGGGGCTCTCATCTGTTTGAAGCAATGGTGTGATGACAGATGTGTCTTCCCGTTTAGACACACACATGCGGAGCACATGCTACGGTGGATACAAGAGAGGCCAGTGTGTCAAGCCCTTGTTTGGTGCTGTTACTAAATCGGAATGCTGCTGTGCCAACATTGAGTATGCATTTGGGGAACCTTGCCAGCCGTGTCCTGCACAGAACTCAGGTATGTGCTGTCACGCAAATGCCTTCCTTGCAATGCTACCCTTGTGCCACCATGTGCAGTCTTGCATTTATGCAAGTCCTTTGCACTCTCTCTCACTTCAAAATGCAGCCCCCACCCTGCCTTTATCTCTGAGGGCAGCCTCTCCGCCTGGGGTCTTGGCAGGAGTTTTGATCCACATTACTCACCCGATTCTAACAACCGTTTGAAATAGGCAGCACATTTGTGCCTCCCCTCAGAACTCCCCCACCTCAATAATTGTCATGCTCTTTGGAATACAGGTAACTGTTTTCTAAAGTAGTTTCACGGTGTTTGCATTTTGTAGGGATGACTTAAAAAGGAGAATTTTATCCAGCGTAAGAGTAAATAATTTTTAGGTTACCTGAATATTTCCAACTTTTCTCCAAAAGGCCTTGTGAATTTTGTTCAAATCCATCGTGTTGATTTTAGTGCGCTACTCCTAAATGGTTTTATTCAAGCCTTGGGAAAAAGTAATTTCCACTATTTGAAGTGACATGGCACAGTGGAAAGAAAACTGGTCCCCGAGTCAGAATTCTGCTCCCTGGTCACAGGCAGACAAAGTACTCAACTGAGGAGTGGGGAGTGGGGAGAAAAGAGTGGAGTTAGTTTTTTGTGGATTTTTATTTGTTTAGGAATTTTTCTCACCTATTTTCAGAAAGGTTTGAGATGGCTTACATTAGTAAACATAATTATAAACTGGAATGATATGGAAAAGGGATTCTTCGTTTTCTCATCTCTAAAATGACTTGTTTTAGATAACCCAGAGGAGCCTCTCCACTTGTAAATTATATTTATTTGTAAGACAAAAAGAGTGTATTAAAATTAAAACAATAGACTGTTTGCATTTGAACAGAATTTTAAGGTGGCTTGGCCATTGGCTTCTAATGCCCTAGAGTTAGATCTAATATTGAAAACATGTAGCTCTGATTGTTTGGTACACATTGATAGGTTCCGTTAGTTCATTTCTGACCTAGAAATTAAAATATATTATAAGAAGTTTAAGAAAGATAAATGAAGACTTTTAAAAAATGGGGATACCAATGAAAGAAGAAAAGCTTTATTCTGTCTGGTTACTTTACCCAGTGACTAATATACAAATTATCATTTTATATATCATTATCAATCCATTAAATACTTGTTTATAATACTTCAATTATGTAATATACAAATATAATTTTATCCAACAAAGATACTTTCATATAACTTTATAGTCATACATTATTACTGTCAGCCTTTTGTATATTACTTTAACTTTTCAGAATACTTTCATTGCATGCTTTGAATTTAGAAGATAGATAAGTATCTTGAAAACTGGTGCACGAGACTATAGGTGATTTGTTCATATAGTAAATGAGTGGAAGAGCCAAACTTAGAATCCAGGACCCTTGGTGTATATAGTTCTCACCTTTTTCCTCTGGACTGAGTACATCTCC
>NW_006285258.1:4206646-4207616 GCF_000327345.1 Myotis davidii
AAAGATGACTAAGGAGACCAGATTTCTTTAGAAAGCTTAGAGTGACATTTGAAGCCCAGTTCTACTAGCCTCTATATTTGAGTGGATTTGCACAGCAGAGGTCCACATGTGGAAGTGATTTCATTCAGTGTGTTTCTCTACCTCTTTGGTAAATGAAAATGCCAAATTATGAAGGATCTGAATGTAGGCATCCCTCATTTCCGGAGAGAAGAAGGATTTCCGAAGGTATTGAAAATATCCCGAAGGAATAGCTTTCGTTAATCTACTGAGAAACCCCAACCACACAACATCTAAAGCCCATCTTTGTGCTCTGGAGGTCAAGTGGGCTGTATATGAAGATATTTCGCACTGGCTGAGCATTTCCTGTCACAGAGATCAGTCAGTTAAATACACAGAAGTGTCATTATTAGGAATTTTTTTCATCTGTCCCCATATCGCGACCTTCATAGCACAACACTGAGTTAGCTCAGCAACTCCTGTCATCTAAGTGCTTGAGCTGTTCCAGCTGTTATGCTGAGCACTTTCCATGTTCTCTCATTAAATCCATAGAACTATAGTGTGAGTTGGGTATCATTGTCTTCAATTTATAGAAGATGAAACTAACACAGGGAAAAGCCTTGCTCCCAAGACTCCCAGCAATAAGTATGGCCATCAGCATTCAAGCCCATGCTGACCTGAATTCACCACAGGGAATACTTTAGTACCAGATCTTGCCCAAATGGAAAAGAACAATAATTTACCTGCATTTAGTCCAAGCATCAGCTAATTTTAGCACTAATGTTAAAAGTACTTTTTACAAAATTGGTCAGATCTTGCTTTTCCTGTTTTTATTACATAGAATATTTCTCCACCTTTTGGTTAGATGTCTCAATTAATTGCTAATGTGAGAGAATAAAAAGAATGTGTTTCCTTTTGCTCCCAGTTTCTGTCTTTCAAACACACAATGGCAGGCACCTTCTTCCCTCCCCCC
>NW_006285258.1:4208079-4212467 GCF_000327345.1 Myotis davidii
AGGGATTTTCCTCCTTTTCTCAAATTTACATTTGCTAGAAGGCACAGGTTCTGAGGGATCCAACCTTAGTTTTCTTTCTATGTATGGCCTAACTCATTTGCTTCACTGTCATCAGGAACACGATTTTCTAGTAAGACTGTAAGGACTGTTGGCTTCAGCAGTGAGCTGCAGGAGCCCCTGTGAAGATGCTCATCTCTAGGATCCAGTTTTCCTGCCCCTTCAGGTCAAATGATTTGCATTTAACCATGAAGCTCTTCTGTCCATCAAATATTGTTGGAATTGCATGCAAAACATTCTATCGATTTTAACCAACGTTACCCCAATAAGTTTAATTTTTAAAAAAGAAATGGAAATCTGGTCCATCACAATCTTAGAACATAGTCCATAAACTTCTATTTCTTCAATAAGATCTCACAGTTTTAACATCATGCAATACTTCTCCTATGGACTTACAAAAAATGAGTCTAGCACCCTGAAAAATATTCACTTTTTTAAAAAATATACTTTAATGCAAACACAGATACCCTGTTGTTCTTGTGAATGGAGGCTAGAGACTTTGCAAAGAGAAATGAGAAAATGTTAAGAACTGGGTACTGAGAAAACAGCTCGCACCGAGAAATGAAATTATTCCCAAGATGGTGGGAGAAAGTTTTATTAACAGTTAAGAAACCACACTTTCACAGGCACATTTCGCTGTAAGTGTAAACTGTTCCCTGGTGAACAAAATCAAGTTATAGGAAAAACACCTTTTCTGAAAGTGCTCTGCACGGGGAATTGCTGGAACTTGCCTGTTGCCTTAAAACTTGTTTTCCTCAGTGATGCGGAGCCTTTAAATGGGAGCTCCGTGTAATGGTGACGCCCCCGGGAGATGCTTCCTTTCCGTTGCCACTTATTTCAGTTCCACTCACTTTGGAGGAAATGATGTGTGCAAAACCAAAAGCAGGATCGACCTGTTCTGCAAACAAAGGGATCATTTACTGTCTGTTAATTTATTGCAGCGGAGTATCAGGCACTCTGCAGCAGTGGGCCAGGAATGACCTCAGCAGGCAGCGGTAAGGACTGGTTTCGAAATTTACTACCTTGGGCATGTGCAGAGGCGGTCAGGCCTTCCTGTGGGTTTCCAGTTGGCCCCTTTACACCAGTCTGGTCTGACTCCCTCGTTGGCCATCACTGCATGATGTACCTGGGTCACCAAGAAGCCCCCAGTGGCAGGGCAACCAGGGCACAGCGGGTCCTGGGATTGCTGGGTGTGGGTGTGGGGCGTGGAAATGACAATTGGATGCCTTCCCTGGAGGGCGCGGTTAGAGGACGGTGGGTGAGACACAAAGACTGTGGTTGCTCATTTGCAAGAAGGGGCAGCCTGGCCTTCCTTTGTATCTTCCATTATCAAGTACAGTGAGGGCTATGGGCTCAATTGAATTGTTATTTCATAATTGTCCAGTCATTATAAGATGGCAATTGGGAGCCATCTTATATTTTATATTTTTCATCTTTTGTAGCAGGCAATGACAGCAATTAACTCAGTTGGACGAGAATGAACTATTTAAGTGTAGGAGTAAGAACTAGAGAAATATCAGTGCTATCAAAGGAATTACAATTAAAAGGGAGAGTTGGAATAAGTATAAGACAGGTGATAAGAAAGCCGAAAGGATTATTTTATTAATATAAAACGAAACTATTTGATTCAGGGGAGTTCTGAAAAAAGTGGACAGGCTGAATTGATTGTCAGTTCACTCAACTTGATTGATTTCATCACTTTGAGTGGATGAAGGTGGGAGAGGATATTTGGAAGACAGGAGAGGAGAATTTAGGTAATTTATAATGAATAAGGAGTTAGTGTGGAGTAACTAAGTTGTATTAGGGACCTGCAGAAGTCGAAACGGTCAGCTCTGATGTATAGAAGAGTCAGGCACCAAGATTTGAGACTGCCATTCGCTGTCATTCTGCATCGCCTTCAGCTGTTAGAGCTCTCCTCAGTCTGGGAGGGCACAGCAGAGGGGAACCTAGCATCCTCTGGGCAGAGCCACAGAGGTCTCCCAGCAGAGGTGGAGTCTGAGGGGGCTTTGGCTGGGAGCACAGGTCTGCCTCAAGCCTTCTGGATACAGAGTGAAGAGGGTGTTTTATGTTCATGGAAGAGTGAAAACTTTAAAGTCAATAAGCAGGGTTCATTTTTAATTTGAGCCTGAGGATATTATTACAAGAGTTTGAGCCATGAGAATGACACAGTCACCTAGTTTTGAGGTTAAGTCTGGTGGAAGTGTGGAAGGTGGATGGGAGACGGACAGCAGGTGGCAGAGAGACCAGTTGTAGGAACTTGGGCTCTGCTTTTGATTCACTTTTCCATCTGGCTTTTGGATCAGAAGCCAGGAGGTCTCCTTCAGTTGATTAAGGATTGGAAATCTTTAAGTCCAGGTCAGAAGCCAGTTCCTCTCATAGACTAAGGGAAGGAAGATTTGACTTAGGATATCTTGTACTGAGAAAAAGGGATCAAGGGTTTTTTAATCAAACTGTCACCTTTTTTATTTTCTCTTCACAAGATCCTAAGGTCATTACATTTATTGTAATGCTATCTTTTGACAGTAATTTGGTATTTAGCATGCTATTGATTTTGAACTCTTTTGTGGTGCAGATATAAACGAATGTGCATTAGATCCTGACATTTGTCCGAATGGAATTTGTGAAAACCTCCGTGGGACCTACAAATGTATCTGCAATTCAGGATACGAAGTGGATTCAACTGGGAAAAACTGTGTTGGTGAGGAGTTTCCCCTGTTTTCTAAGATGTTCCACGCACATTGCTTTCCTCCTTTCGATGCTTTGGGGGAAACCACTCATGAAGGACTTCAGGGACTGAGCAGGTGGATGCTCTACACTTTGGGTGACAGCATGGCCCGTCCATGTCTTGGTGGACAAAAATGGATGTAGCTGAATCTTGATAATTTATGAATAAACATATGTCAGATTCAATCCATAAAAGAGGAGCTCCTTAGATACATAAAATGCAAACACTGAACCATTCTTGGATGGCTACGAAGGCATCCCTAATTTTTATCATGAAGCAGCTCTCCTCCCAACCACATTTTAGGATTACTCATGAAAAACCTAGTTTATTTTCAGTAATAACTGCTCTCTGTTAATTTTAACAAATGTCATTTTTATGCTCTAACAATCCTAATGAAGGTTCCAGCCAGTAACTAAATAAATCCTTTGGTTGAGAAGAAAATGATCAACAGAAACACCATTGTTTTCTTCTTCAGGTTCTCCAGTTGCCTAGACTAGTATCTTCTGAAATATGTAGTGTCCGTTCCGTAGTGTAGTGACATATTGCCTCTGGTTTCCTGAAGTTCGACCTCTAAAACCAGAATATTCAGACTTGTGAAAATATGCCAAAGCATACCCAAACCCAAATGTAAGATGGTGAACCTTTTTTATTTGGAAGCAAAACACATTTTACCTCAAAGCAAACATACTTTCATGAAGTGGGATGAAAATTAGTAGTCTTTAAGATAAACAGGAGACCTAAAGTATATGTTTTACTTTCTGAAAGCCGTTTGGGACTTAGAAGTAGGTGTTTACTCCTTTCTGCCTTTAGGATTATGTATGTATGTATGTATGTATTTTTATCCCCACCTGAGGATATTTTTTAAACTAATTTTTAGAGAAAGAGAGAGAGAGATTAATAGTTGCCTCCCATGTGCATCCTGATGGAGGAGGATGGGACCCACAATGTTGTGGTGTATGGGACCACACTTCAACCAACTAAGCCAACCAGGTTTATTAGTGGTATTTTAGGGGTAGGGTTTGAAATGTACTGTTCTAAGGTGGTCAGTCAGTTGTTGAAAATGTAATGATTCAGAGATGCTACAGATTGAAATAAAGAAATGTCCTGTTCATTCTTTTAACACACAATCTAGCAAATATCAGCTGCTTATTGGGTAATGGATTCAACTATCTCCCATCCAGCCATTAGGGAATCACCATATGTTCTGACCCTAGGGAAAAAAAAGTTTCTCCCATATGTCCTTGGGTGTCAGCTGTTTTATTTGTCATGTTTCTCCCTTTACCATTTGGAATCCTCTGGTGTTGGAGAGCTTGATGAAATACTGGGACCCCTCCCAAGAAACTTGTTGCCTTTGAGTAGACAAATAGTGCTTTAATTTATAAGAGGAATGGGATTAAATTATATCATATAGAACTTTACTCCCTTGAACAAGGAACAATGGTCATGCCAATTAAGTTTTTTTTTTACCGTATTTGCCGGCGTAAAAGACGACTGGGCGTATAATGACCCCCTAACACATTTCCACTCAAAATACAGAGTTTGTTATATACTCGCCATATAAGACTACCCCCTCTTCCGCACACCTTCCACACAAAATAAAAGGGGT
>NW_006285258.1:4212932-4245293 GCF_000327345.1 Myotis davidii
GCCTGAACGGTATGTGGAATGAAGTGGGCGGGCATCGGGAGGCCACTATGGCACGGGGCAAGCACTATGGGCAGTCTATCTGAAGTGTACCTGGCGTATAAGACGACCCCCCAGTTGGAGGCATATTTTTCAGGGCCAAAAAATCGTCTTATACACCGGCAAATACGGTATTTATTGCTAGAGGCCCAGTGCACAAAATTTGTGCACTGGGGGTGGGGGTGGGGGGAGGGTCCCTCAGCCCAGCCTGCACCCATTCGCAGTCCGGGAGCCCTCAGAGGATGTCCAACTGTCAGCTTAGGCCCACTCCCTGTCTAATCCATCAGTCAGACATCATTAGCACTGCCACAGAGGCAGGAGAGGCTCCCACCACCACTGCTGCGCTTGCCAGCCGTGAGCCCGGCTTCTAGCTGAGCGGCGCTCCCTCTGTGGGAGCACACTGACCACCAGGGGGTAGCTCCAGCATTGAACATCTGCCCCTTGGTGGTCAGTGCACGTCATAGCAACCGGTGATTCTGTAGTTCAGTGGATTTGCATATTAGCTTTTTATTATATAGGACTAGAGACCTGGTGCACGAAATTCATGCACAGGGGGATCCCTCAGCCCAGCCTGCACCCTCTCCAATCCGGGACCCCTTGGGGGATAGCCGACTTCTGGTTTAGATCCGATCCTACCTAAACTGGCAGTCAGACATCCCTCTCGCAATCTGAGACCACTGGCTCCTAACTGCTCGCCTGCCTGCCTGTCTGATTGCCCCTAACCACCTCTGCTTGCCAGCCTGATGCCCCTAAATGCTCCACTGCCTTCCTGATCCTCCCTAACCGCCTCTGCCTGCTGGCCTGATCTCCCCTAACCGCCTCTGCCTGCAGGCCTGCTTGTCCCCTAACTGCTCCCCTGCCAGCCTGATCACCCCTAACTGCTCCCCTCCCAACCTGATTGCCCCCTAATTCCTCCCCTGCTGGCCTGATCACCCCCTAACTGCTCCCCTGCCAGCCTGATTGCCCCTAACTGCCCTCCCTGCTGACCTGATTACCCCCAACTGCCCTCCCCTGCCAGCCTGATCACTCCTACCTGCCCTTCCCTGCTGGCCTGATTGCCCCTAACTGCCCTCCCTGCCGGCCTGATCGCCCCTAACCACCTCTGCCTCAGCCCCCACCACTAGGGCTTTGTCCGGAAGACGTCCAGTCTAATTAGCATATTATCCTTTTTTTAGTATAGATGCTATATAGGATTATTTTAATATTGACCATCTCTGAAATATCCATAACTTGTCCCTGACCTCTTGTTATTATAAAGATTCTTTCCAAAGCTCATTCAGCCTAATTGTTATTTCTGTGTCTTTCTGGCCTGCCTAGTGCCTGTCCTAGTGCCCAGGTACTTTGGTTTTCTACAGCACTTTTAATCTGTTACAAAGACCTTCATTCAAATGTAACTTTTTTATAGTTGGCCATTTCTTCTTTTTTTCATAGCTCCTACTCCTACAAAATTCTGTGTTTATATTGACACTCTGATATTAGTATTAAAACAATGTAGGTACTTTTACACAGCAATACATGATGAAGGTCTGGACTCTATTTATAGCTCTTATCTAAATTAAGAAACAGGAAAGGGGGGGGTGGTGGGAGAGAAAGCGCTAACTCCAGGTGCTCTAAAACAAGCTTCAATCACTTTGCCCCCTCCCACTCTCTCTGCATCTCTGAGTTATTTTTGTAGGTCTCCTATTCTCACACCTTCTACTATGCTCTTCTTCTTTCCTATAACTTTCACTGTTTTTCATGAGTAATTTTTACTTTGTCTTCTATTTAACTACTTACAGAATGGAACATAGCGGGCGTGCTTACTGCCCCTCTCATACAATGTCCAGTTGTCCAGTTTTGCAGGTGAAAGCAGAGTGCTGTACCTAATAGATCCCTCTGTTGTTAGGGCTGCTGACGATTGTCATTGTGGCCAAGATAGAAACATGTTCTTTTGGGAAAAGCAGAGATCTTACTTTGAAATCTTACTTATTTTTCACCTGCTTGCCTTCTTAATATGTGGCATCTGCACACATGGAAAAAGAGCTAACAGTAGAACAGAGCATCTGCTCCCATTTAAATCAGCTTTCATCTGGGTTTCAGGCAAAATCCGTATCTAGAAAACATGGAGGTTGGAAGCAGGTCACGGTGGGCTACACACCAAACCCTCCTCTTTGAACTACAGGCTTCTTTCTCCCTCCTCTCTTTTATTGCTGCCCCAAAGGTGGCCCTTCCTTCTCGTGGTCTACATTGACTTTGGAGAAATGAATTCTTTCTCTCGCACACCCTTAATTGTAGGGCCCTTTTGTAGGCTACACATGGTGCTTTTAAACTAGATTCCACTGAAAACAAGTTTCACTATTTCGTTTTTCTATGAGAGCCTCTCTTTATTGGCAGACATGAAAAAAATCATTATTTATTTGGGCAGGCCAGAAAGACACAGGGATGTTTAGCTCCATCCAGAAATCACCCAATGGGAAGCAAAGGGGAGTTTGAGAGGCTGTAGGGATCCTTCCTTCAATGCTTTAGTATATACTTCAAAGTTGTATATGCTATCAAGTCAGAAGTATCTTCAGATTTCAGATTATGTTCAGAAGTTTGAAGTTAGGACTCAAAGGTCCATTCGAGCCATTAACCACACAGGACTCCAGGGCCTGGCTAGTTTTTAATGTTTGTCATCAATTCCTCAGTTTAAGTTTTTAGACATCATCAAAGTTTAAGAATTGCAATATGACCCTTTTGGAAAGTATTAGCATTCCATATGTTATTTTGACAGAATTCGCAGTATGCTAGTTCACTCAGCTGATAACATGACTTTACACTCTATTTTCCCATATTAAAAACTTTAAAAATATGTTGCTGAATTGTGAACCCATGTGGCTCTCCAGTGCTGAATTTCTGTATCCTTTATGTCAGGGTTACTAGCTTGTCAAATGCTGATCTAAGCAGAACCTCTCCATGTCTAAAAAAATTCCTTGTGAATATGTAGCTTTTTCTGTGGGCTGTGTGATGTTATAGCCCAAAGGGATACTTTAAAAAGCCATATGATTTCTACACTTCCTAATCTAAGTCATACATATCAAAAGTTAGAATTTGCATCAGATAGGCCAACTATTCAGCTGAAAGCAAGGAGTTTTCCCGCAGCTCTCTAAATCTCCAGTCTAATTCCCCATGATAATTATAAACTCTGCAGATTGCCTCAGACTTGATAAACATAACCAGAGACCTTTTAAATTATTCTAAAGAAGAAACACTCATCCTGGAACCAACACATATCAAAAACGGACCATACCTTCTACATGTTTATTTAGTTTCTTAAATCAATAGATTAGTCCTTTGAATTCTGGTACAATGAGACAATTATATAAAGATTAGTAATTGCCAGTAAATCCAGATTTTCTTCCTGCTCAAGAAAGAAGTGAATGAACACTGTGTGGTGACTTTATATTTTGTACATAGCAAGTACAGATAATCAGGTCAAGCCCCTATTTTCCTAAAATTGGGTGGTTTAGGCAAAGACCGATGGGACAGACGTTTTGCCTCTTTGTTTGAATTAATCATATCATTGTGACTTTGTAAACCCAACTAAAAGAGCAAAGAAGTTGCATGAATGGGATGGGCTCTTTTAAAAGTTCGTTTTCATTGGTTTTCCAGATATTAATGAGTGTGTATTGAACAGTCTACTTTGTGACAATGGACAATGTCGGAACACTCCTGGAAGTTTTGTCTGTACCTGCCCCAAGGGATTTATATACAAACCTGATCTAAAAACCTGTGAAGGTAAACTATATTTGTTTTGTTCCTATATTACATACTTTGCTTTCTTTTGTATTGCCACTAGAAAGCCATGGAAATAAATTAGAGTCACTTCTATTTTAGATAATTATGCCCCTTTAGTTGAGAATCTGTGGTCCTAAATGGCACTTGTATACACTTTGCAAGCTATTGGTGGTACTTACCTGCAATTGGCATATTATTTGTCCTTTATTCTTAGTTTAAGTACCTTTTAAAAGCATTCATTTGCATTTGCCTGCAATTGGAATTTTATTAGCTATCATTTAATAGATGCAGAAGACATTACATATATGTTGTTTGAGTTCATTATTCAGAAATCACACTTACATTTGCTCCATATTCTGTACTATAGACACTTGTTTAATTATTATTTTTGGCATTCCATCTAGTCTAGAAAAAATCTATTTAGGCCAGCTTTACTATCCAATGAAGAATTTATGATAGCCATTGAGGCCAAAGTTTCCATATCCATTCATGCTCAAGACTAGTGTTTAGCAGTGATATAGAGCTGTTTTTGTTTCAGATATCAATGAATGTGAATCCAATCCTTGCATTAATGGAGTCTGCAAAAACAGCCAAGGCTCTTTCATCTGTGAATGTTCTCCTGAAAGTACTTTGGATCCAACAAAAACCATCTGCATAGGTATTTATCTTCCTGAGAATGATTTCCTGGTGTTTACCAATGCTGCAGTATTGAAATACCTATTAAATATTATCCCTCCCTACCCCCCACAGAAACCATCAAGGGCACTTGCTGGCAGACTGTCATCGATGGGCGGTGTGAGATCAACATCAATGGAGCCACCTTAAAGTCTGAGTGCTGTTCCTCCCTTGGTGCTGCCTGGGGGAGCCCCTGTACCATATGCCAAGTCGGTAAGTGAAATGGGCGCTGTGGCTCCTGTACCCATCTCACTGGTCACTTTGCTTTTAGAAAGGGGAAACCTAGTACTTTATGCATTTGGGCTCACGTGAGGATTTTAGAAGATTTAATTCTGATGACTTCAATAAAACATATTGAATAGGAAACTAAGAGAAGTATCAAAGACAATAATTTCAGATAATTTGTCAATTTATTGTTTTCTATCACCAGTTACCTGGTGTTGCTTTCCTAGACCAGCAATTCCTATTGGCTCTCTGGAGAATCTTGGGACTAGGGGTTCTGAGCCTTGTATAGGTGCACATTTTCTTCCAAAAAAAATTGAGTAACATAAAGAAATCAGTATTCATGACTAAATTTGTAAGTCTGTTGCAAAGCTGAGGTCTGGGAGACTTGCTGATGATTTTGTTGATTCAATGTTTGGGTATATAAATGCATGAATTTACATGGTATGAATGCTACAGGGCATGAGATATTCAAGTTCTAGACTTTGGTTTTAAAATTCATGTTACAGTAATCCTATAGTTTGATTCCTATTTTAGGGCTAATAGTAACAGAGAAATCTAGTCAGTTTCCTTCTTGGTCATCAATATAACATGATATTTAGGGCACCTTGATGTCTTTTTGGATATCTCACAGGAACTGAGCTTTACTTAAGGATACATTTCATTATTCTTTTTCTCTTATGCAGTTTCAAAAACACTTTGTTATCTCAGACTTATTTATAGAAACAAAATGTAATTCATGTTCCCAGTCCTCTTTCGTGTTTCTTATACTAGGTCATAACTACAAAGTCTGGATATTGTTATCTCAAATTGTTTTTTGTTTTTGTTTGTTTGTGGTGTTTTTTTGTTTGTTTTTTACAGATCCCGTATGTGGTAAAGGCTTTTCAAGAATAAAAGGAACACAATGTGAAGGTATTTATGATTATTTATAAAACATAAATTTCTGTGTGCTTGAAGGATGCTTGTGTTAACTTGGACTGGATAAAGATGTCATGTAACTGCACAATGAGAAATATGCCACAGAGAAATAAAATAATGAGAACTGCAGAGCACAACAGATGCTAATTTCACAAGCATATATATGCTCTTGCCAGTTTCAAACTACTATGGCCAGAGTACAGGATGGCTGAAAATGTAGGCTGACCATACTTTGAATTGATTGCCCTTTCAAAATGCTGTTTATCAAGAAGATAAAACAGGTTTTTTAATAGGGCTGTAAAATTTGCCTTTTTCTTGGTTTGTCCTATTTTTTGTTGTTTGTTTGTTTCATCACAGATGATTTAGTAAGACACACGTAGCTGCATTATTTTTGAAAATATACATAGATTAATCTCCAGTTTGCCATGATTCTTTCTCCTGGAGTTCCAGATAGACATAGGTCAGGGTGACTAACACAACCTGACATGACACAGCAGCTGAACAATTTTTAAAACAGCAATTAGTCCCATATGTGGGATGAAGTGCAATTTCTTCCCTGCTGAAATAAAGAGGAACACTATAACCCCCACCCAAGGTCTTGCTTTCCAAATAATGACTGAATTCTTTGGCCTTTCTTTGGTCCAGACCCACTGTTAATAACTTCTCTGACCTCAGCAGCACATTTTTGTATACAAGTGGCCAGAACAAAAAAAAAAAGAACCCCAAAAGGTAAATGTCCCCCTTCCCATTTATCTCTCTTACAAGGAGAGATCAGGAACATGTTTTTTTTAGCATCCCTAGTTTGGGAAATATTTCTTCTAAACAGAGACACTGTGTGTGAATTTCTTAACCAATGCTCCATGTTTTCGACATTGGCAAGTAAGTGCCTTTCTTTGGATTAATTTGATGGTGAATATTTTTCCAAATTAAGTGCAGAGAACATACTGCTTTGCATTAAGCAAAGTGGGACAGAAAGGCACATTTGAGAGTCAGTGAATGATAAATGGATGAACACGAGCATCTTTTGAGTCTTCCCAATTCAAACTGGGACCACCAAGGTTTTGACAGAACAGTGAGACCGTAGCTGAGGTAGAACTAGTAATACACTCTTGGGAACTCCTCAGTACTTCTCAAAAGGGAATCTTTTTACTGGCTCCACATATTCCTTAGTAGGATTTTCTTCTATGCCCACATTCAAGCTCTTTATTCTTTGCCAATTTGAAAGACCAGGTTTCTGTTTCTCTATTTACTTCCAAACATCTGGTCTCATAAAGCTAATTATATGGTTCCTGGGAGCCTTACCTGAGATAGTCACAGAGACATCCAAGACCTCACACCAGCTCCCTGTCTCTTCAACTCAGAAATTACTCCTGGAACCAATGGAGAAACTCATATCTTTAGCAGCAGGTGAGCTCTATTTGTTGCTATACAGACACCCCAGAAATTCTACCTACATTCTTTGGGAGCAAAATAATTTTCTGATCTTATCAAGTTCAAATGGCCTTTTCTCTTATGAGACTAATTATGACTTCATGAATGGAATAAGGTAGAATGATGTTGCAGATATATTAACTTCATGCTTTTTTTCCTGCATAGATATCAATGAATGTGAGGTGTTCCCAGGAGTCTGCAAAAATGGCGAATGTGTGAACACCAGGGGATCCTTTAAGTGCCAGTGTCCCAGTGGGATGAGTTTGGATTCCACCGGGAGGATCTGCCTGGGTAACACAGAACTTATTACTTTTCTGGTGATCATTTCTTAAAGATTATTAACACTTCAGTTAATAAGCTAGAGCTGAATATTTAGTTCCAAGTACAGGTACACGCATCCCAAATTCAGCATTTCCGTTAGGATCCATGGTGGTTTTTTGGAAAAAGAGCCTTCCCTACTGAAACTCTTTGTTTATTCTTTATAAAAAGAGTAGAGAAGGTGTTAGTGAAGTGGATTGTATGTAACTGTTCCTTCAATCATTATCACCATAGTTATTATTCCAGAGCTCTTAAATCCACCCCAATACGTCATGGGCTCTAAGATATGAGGTGAATGGTGGAGAGAATACTTTCAATTAAAAAACTATAACTCATACCTGCCAGGCATGTCCTCCTATTGGCCAGGAGGACAGGTCCTTGCAGGAAACTCTTATGGGTATCAGGAAACAGAGGGAATATCATGCCTTATGTTTTAATTACACTTTACAATTTTCAGATGCATAATCTCATTTGTCTCATTGTCTAAGACAAGCAGACTTCTTAGTCACAGAATAGGACCAGACCAAATTCCAGGTCTTCTGACCTCTGGTCTGCTACTCTTTCTATTCTTCCTCATAATCCCATGAATTTTGGGTTGGAGCTAGATCAGTGATGGCGAAACTTTTGAGCTCAGCGTGTCAGCATTTTGAAAAACCCTAACTTAACTCTGGCGCCGTGTCACATATAGAAATTTTTTGATATTGCAACCATAGTAAAACAAAGACTTATATTTTTGATATTTATTTTATATATTTAAATGCCATTTAACAAAGAAAAATCAACCAAAAAAATGAGTTCGTGTGTCACCTCTGACACGCATGTCATAGGTTCGCCATCACTGAGCTAGATGTACCCCACATGTATCCAGAAGGATGTGTACATGAGTACATGTTGAAGTGAAAGGAATACTTGAGAAGAGGAGTGAATGGCTTTTCTTGGCTGTTTTTCCTCATTTTGGAGTTTACCATTCCATCTCTCCAAAATGAAGTGGATCAGAGGAAAAGGGGCTGTGGCCAGCTCAGATGTTCTCCAAAGATAGAGAGGGTAGTTTGATTTTAGCCTGAGAAGAGATGGCAAGACCTCATGGCCAACATGCATTGGTCACCGGCACGTCTGTGAAAACATCCCCCAACCAACCCCCAAGAGCATTGCAGGATTTCTTAGAATACTGCTCCTTTCATAGAATTATCAGAAAAGGGGAACAGAGTAGCTCTCCTCAGGCTCCCTCTGTTCTCTGGCAGATATCCGCATGGAAACCTGCTTCCTGAGGTACGATGACGAGGAGTGCACGCTGCCCATTGCCGGCCGCCACCGCATGGACGCCTGCTGCTGCTCTGTGGGGGCGGCCTGGGGTACGGAGGAATGTGAGGAGTGTCCCATGAGAAACACGCCTGAGTATGAGGAGCTCTGCCCCAGAGGACCCGGATTTGCCACAAAAGATATTACAAACGGAAAACCTTTCTTCAAAGGTACAGTGGTGTCAGTGGTTGGTTGCCCTTTCTTTTAGACCAGCAGGACGCATTTGCATTTGCATGAGCCCAGAGTTCTACCAATGGGATTACAATGAGTGGTCATCCTTGATCATCTCAGCATACATTCTTTGCTTCCTGAATGATCTGTAACCAAACATTCACTCTGTAATGCGTTTTCTTTTTTTCTATATCTCAGGATTTCCTGAGGTTGCTTGCCTCACCCATCTAGCCATTACTAAGTGTTAAAGTAGATTTTAATGCTACCCAAAGCCAAACATGAATGAAAGGAAATGGGAAAATTGTATGCCATCTGCTAAAGCCATATGAGAAGACCTTTTATCTGCTGATTTGAGCTTCCATATCTCTGCAGTCCACCTGAGTATAGATAATGGAGGGTGAATGGCATGAGCAACCCAGCGGCAGATCCTCTTTGTCCAAATGTAGTGTAACGCATTCCTGTGGCAGACACACTCCAGGGACAGGATATTTCAAATATTATTTCAGTTTATTATGCTATAATCTAAAATCCATGCAAAAAACAAGAAGTCGCATATTTAATCTAATTCCAATTTGATTTAAGTTTTTACGCACAATGAAACAGAGCTTGTTTACTTTAGCATATGGAAAAAATCACAATTGGTTACTCAGAATTCCGACTATTCAGGGAGGCTCAGCTTATGTTCCCAGTATAGAGTTTTGTGTCGGTTGCCCATTGTGTCTGGTCCTAGTTATTATGCTTCATAATTGAATCAGATGGGAAATGAGTATATAAATATCAGTTAAATATCTTTATAGAAAAATGTGTAGACTTTTTTTTTCTACTGAGCATTTTGTCCAAGAGGCTCTGGGGTTTAAAATTGTTGTGTCTAGAAAGACGGTTTCTAGATGGCCCTCTTAAATGTCTCTTAAGTAAATTTAAAGAAACTCGAGTGATTTGCTTCCAAAGGCTGTGGGAATCCATTGCCACAGAAGAACTTGATGTTCTTGAGATTTAATCTGCCCATTCTGTCTCTCATGACACTACACAAAAATTAACTTGTATTTCTTGAGCTTTAGCTCTTACTCTGGAAAGGTTCCTAAAAGGGTAAACTCAGATTACACATTACAGAAGTCATCTCCTAGTATACAAAAAAACCTCTTCTGCTTATATTAATGAAACTCTATGGCTCTGTAACATTGATAAAATATTTTTAAATAGTATACATTATTTCCAAATAATTTAAAGTAGAAATGATGTCTTCTTTTAAATTCTTGTATGTTGGGCATATCTAAAACACATCAAAAAGCATAAATGAATATCTTATTTCTCTACACCAGTGATGTTCAACCAGTGTGCCTCAAGGATTCTTAAAATATACAATATCTGACTACTAAGGGCCACTAACCTATTTTCCCTGAGATTATCAAATTAAAAAATGACAGGAGCCAGCACAATAATAGCCATCTGGTGTGAATGAATCAAAATTATACCTATAAAATTATACCTATTTTTTTAGTCAGATCAGCCAAAAATGTAAAATATTTTTTCAGTTTACTATAGAATTTTAGTATAATTACTTTATACATGCCATGAGATGAAAAAGGATGAAAATATTTGCTCTATACACCCAATTGGCTGTTGTGGGGCAATATATTCTAATAATCTTCTAGATGCTTTAAGTATAAACACTAGTGGTTTAGACCATTCATTCAGCAAATAGTTAAATGTTCAGTGTGTCTCCGGCTGGATTCTAGAAGTCCAAATAAACACACTCCTTACTTCTCTGATAATGCTTTCTAAAACAGAAGTTTAAAAGACTGGAAATGTGCACTCAGTCTTTTTTCTCATGGATCATCACACAGTCTTTAAAATGAATATTGCCAAGACCTTATATCAAGACCCTCCAATCTCCTCTCCTGGGTTTAACATGGTGGGATTGAGACCTATTGGTTACTCACAACTTTTAACACGTTTTATTTTTCTTGAAGATATCAATGAATGCAAGATGATTCCCAGCCTCTGCACCCACGGCAAGTGCAGAAACACCATTGGCAGTTTTAAGTGCAGGTGCGACAGTGGCTTTGCTCTTGACTCTGAAGAACGGAACTGCACAGGTCAGTGAGGGGACTCACCTTGGAGGGACACCCTTTAGACTCTTTATCTTTATTCCACAAGAATGAAGGCTGTCCTGATACTCACTTGCTGCCACTTGCTGCTTTTGTGCAGACATTGATGAGTGCCGCATATCTCCTGACCTCTGTGGCCGTGGCCAGTGTGTGAACACCCCAGGGGACTTTGAATGCAAGTGCGACGAAGGCTATGAAAGTGGATTCATGATGATGAAGAACTGCATGGGTAAGTGTGTGCCTGTTTGATCAGCACAGGAAAGAAAGGATTCCAAGCAGCTTTGAGGACTCATGGCCCATGGCCTGGCTTCCTGCTCCCCCAGTGCACTGCTCTCCTGACCAGTGAGTCTGGAATCAGTCTGTGGCAGCGGGAGACTGACATGTGGAAGATCTGAGGGAATTCATGCTGCAGGGTGGTGGGTGGCCTCAGACACCAGTTATGGGTCCCAGACAAATGAGTGTAAAACCTAGAATAGACACCCCAGGGAAGAGAGAACAATTCAAATATAAGCTATATTCAACATTATAGTGTCTCTGCCCAGTATTCCTAGAAGAGGAGATCAATTAAGCTGGTTGCATTAAATCAAGGCCCCTAGAAGCAAGCCTGAGATGGAGATTATTTTGAGGGAGTGCTCTCAGGAAGAGCCTAAAGAAGTGAGGGAGGCAGGTGAGGGAAGGAGAAGAGAAGCAGACTTCAGCCTTACCAGGCTTCCACAGGTGACTTGGGAGTGGGAATGGCATTGGAGAATTGTCCTACCTTGAGACAAGGAGGCCAAGATTTTCTGTTTCCACATTGTGCAGTCAACTATTGGCCATGTGTGCCCCCCACCCCCCAATGGGAAGGAAATACAATATCTCACTTCCCAGATATTTCTGAATTAAATGCACAGCAGTTCTTCAAGAAGGAATCTGTGAGCCATTGGTGGCCAAGACACCTAGAAATGGGGTGATGAGTACACTGGTGTGAACATGGGGACCTGGGCCGGATACCACCAACATCTTCAACACGGGTCGTTTCCATTTTGCAGATATTGACGAGTGTCTGCGAAATCCCCTCCTGTGCCGAGGAGGCGCTTGCCTGAACACCGAGGGAAGTTACCGCTGTGAATGTCCTCCTGGTCATCAGCTGTCCCCCAACATCTCAGCATGTATTGGTAAGGAGGAAGACTTCAGGCCACTTACTGGTAGTCAGTCATTCAACCCACGTCTCTGCCAGAGTCCGAAGCTGATGGCTGGATGTTTGCTATTCCTATTTTCTGCACAGACATCAACGAGTGTGAACTGAGTGCGAACCTCTGTCCTAATGGCCGGTGTGTGAACCTCATAGGGAAATATCAGTGTGCCTGCAACCCTGGGTATCATTCAACTCCCGACAGGCTGTTTTGTGTGGGTAAGTTCTATACAATATATTGTTTTATATTTTATTAGTCTCTAAAGCGCTCAAGCCATGTTCTCGGAGTTCTGCTCCCATCACTAGCTACCTTTACTTACTCTTCCTTGTTTCCCTGTGAGTAAAATTCTTTTCCTTGTGGCTCACAATGTTCAGATATCAGCTCCTTGTGTGTTTCAAGAGCAACTAAGTGAGAGCTATTGGATGTTTTAGCTCTAACAAGTATAGTTTGACCCATGCTGCTTTAACGGTGAATGGTAGCACATGCTCTGTTTACACAGATGCATAACTAGGCAAATCAGCACGTGATTACTAACCCCATGAAATAATGAAGCATGGTGAGTGCTGTGAAAAAGCCAAAAAAACATAGGGTGTAATCTCTGCCCTTAGGTGGTTTAGATCAACTGAGAGATTTCAAAGAATAATTATTGGAAAGAAGACTATATCTTACCCAGAAAGAGGCCAGGGGTGGCACTCCTTAAAGAGGGGACTTTGGGGGCTGAGCCTTTTGCTTTGTGGCTGGCCCTCTGTAGGTTCAGTCGTGCTGGAAAGAGTAGCTCAGAGAACCCTGTGGCTTTATTATGCCCAAAGTCAAAGTGAAACTTTGTGCAAACTGCCAGTTTTTGCCTGGTTTGGGGTGTACATCATGTGGAACTGCCAAGTCTCGCATGGTTTCTACCCAAAGTCATAAATCAGCCCAAAAATTCTCTTGAAATATGGCCCAGGACAACCTCAGAACTCTAACTCAAGTTCTTGAAAGGTTTAGAACTTCAGCCAGTCAAACCGAATGTCAAGTTTATAACTGAATCTGTGACCCAGAGAATTTCACCCATGTGGTCATTGTCATATATGTTCTCATAGCCCCTAGCATTTCTCCGACGTTGCATGTGGCACACTGTGTATTGTGTAATTAATTGTTCATCTAATTCTCCAGCTGCAGTTCAGCATTTTGAGGGTAGGTCCTATGTCCGTCACATTCACCATTAGATTCACATCTCTAGCACATAGTAGGTGTGTACTTCATATTTTTTGAAGGAATCAAGCAATGTGGTGACTTCCAGTTGCCCTAGGATGTTCTTTTTTGTTTGTTTGTTTTCCTTGACCCATGCCTAGAAATTATAAATACATGCCACGATCATAAACACAGAAAAAGGTAACATTATTTTTATTCTTTTTAGACATTGATGAATGCAGCATAATGAATGGTGGTTGTGAGACCTTCTGTACAAACTCTGAAGGTAGCTATGAATGTAGCTGTCAGCCGGGATTTGCACTAATGCCTGACCAGAGGTCATGTACTGGTAAGTAGGTTTTAGCCTCCTGGGAAATAACAGATCCCTTTATAGAGTAGTTTGGTGCCTGGACTGTGGAATTAATAGTTCTGAGTCCAGATCTTTGGTTTGTTACATATTTTCGCTGTGTGTCATTGATAAAGATCCTTAGCATAAGATTTCTCATCTATAAAACGGGGGTCAGATTGCCTATGTGGAAGAGTATGTACAGCAGTTAGTGTAGTATCTGGCACATGCTCAACAAGTGCAGTCTAAAATAGTGTCTCCATTGATCAGACTTTTGAAGAATCTGATCTCTTGACTGACTTCAGTGCTCTTCAGGGTGTGTTGCCTGGACCAGCAGCATCAGCCTCACCTGAGCATGTCTTAGAAATAAAAAATCTTGGCCCCCCACCCAGACCCACTGAATCGGAAACTCCTGGGGGTGGAGCACAGTAATCTGTTTTCACAAGCTCTCCAAGTGATTTGGATGTAAGAAATGCTGGTCTAATTTACACTTCTTGATGTATCATCCTGGGCTAGAAGAGCCATGTAGGCACCTAGAGGTGAAAAATGAGGTGGGTAGTATAGGTACTGATTTTGGCTTGGTTTAAGAAGAGAACTTAGGTGTAGAGACCAAAAATATCTTATCTGACCTCGAAAAATCTCCCTGAAAAGCCCTAAATATATATATTTTGCTATAAAAATTAAAGGTTGGAAATATTTTTACTAAAATTACATCTGAGTAGATATGCTTATTAACTAGTTTTCACTTTAAACATATCAATAAAACAGAAGATGATAGACTTTAGGAATTTAAATTTCATGAAAAAATAGGATTCACAGCCATTTTTGAATGACAAATTCATATCAGAAATAAAATTGCTAATTAAATAATGGACTTTTAATTGGATGTGAACCTTGACCTTGAACAGTATGTTGGAATCTTGAAAATGGGTCTCTCCTGATAGCATGTTCTATGGAAAGCTTCATTTGGATTTGAGACCTAATTCTCTAATGCAAGTGGGCTGAGTCCATTCAACTTGGGTCACTGAATTAAGAGAACCATTATCAACAACAGGTCATTGTGGGTTTTATTCTCTGCAGACATTGATGAGTGTGAAGATAACCCCAATATCTGTGATGGTGGTCAGTGCACCAACATACCTGGAGAGTACAGGTGCTTGTGTTATGATGGATTCATGGCATCTGAAGACATGAAGACTTGTGTAGGTAAGCAAAGAAACAGAATTTTCCATTTTCTCTGATTATTCACAAGTACTGTTAAATTACATAAAGATTAGTTTGGGGAGCTGATAGATCCTATATGAAAAGTAAGGATATTTAGGGGTATAATGCTAATATTCCAACACTGGCATTTCAAAAAGCAACTTCCTTGTGACTGTGATATGATGCTCTTGTCAGATATGTTATGTGGATGAGCTACCATTGGTCAACTCCAGATAGAGTTGATTTTGTCTATGCATTATTTCTGTCCACTTAGCCCTCCTGCTATAATTAGAGTTTAAGCTTTTAAAATGTTTAACTAAAAGCAAGCAAAATTTATTTCTGACAAAATGCAATAACTCTAGAATTGATTGCATTTGTTTTAGAATTTCTATTGCTACGTATTAAAATTTGTTAAACTTTTCTGCAATATCTAATCTGCCTTTAATCCTGTTCAGTATATTTTTTATCTCAGACATCATTTTCATCTCTAAAGTTTTATTTAGGTATTTTTCATACTTCTGTGTCTCTATTTGATATGTTCATTCATTCCTCTAGCTTTTGAACATATGGGATACAGTTATAATAACTGTTTTAATGTCCCGTTCCACTAATTCTGTCACCTGTGTCAGTTCTGAGTCATTTCAGTAAATTGACTTTTTATTATTGTTCATATTTTCCTGCTTCATGGAATGCCTGGTAATTTTTTATTGGATACCAGACATTATAAATTTTTACTTTCTAGGTGCTAGATATTTTTGGATTCCTAGAAATATTCTTGAGCTTTATTATGTAATTCCGTTAAGTTATTTGGAAACAGATTGATCCTTTCAAAATCTTGCTATTACGCTTTTAAGAAAAGTTAGTCTTGGGCTAATTTTGCTCCATTACTAGGCAAGATCCTTCTGGACACTCTACCCAAACCCCTGTGAATTCTGGGATATTCCAAACTGGTAGGAAGAAGCACAAGTCCAGGCCTTCCATGAACGCTGATGATTGTTCCTCTAATTCCTGTGGGTGGTAATTCCCCAGCTTTGAGTAGTTTCCTTGCATGAATCCATTGATCAGTACTCATCTGAATACTTGGCTGGGCCCCTTTGCAGGTATTTGGATGCTTTCTTACTGTGCAGTTTCCATCTGTCCCTTGCCCTACCCTGTGAACCCTAGTGACCTGGGCCTTTCAGGACTTCCAGCTTCACCTCCTTGACCCAGGGACACTACCTGGTTCCATCTGTCACCCCTTCTCTATGCCAGGGACTTAAAACTCTCCCTACATAGTAATCTGGGGCTTCATAGAATTCATCTAGTTTGTTTTTTTTCTTTGAGATCACTGTCTTTTGCTGCCTATCTTGTCCTTTTGTTGCTTCAGGTGGGAAGGTAAATTCTGTGCCAGTTACTCCATCTTGGCCAGAAGCAGGAATTTAAAATTGAAAATATTTAAATTGTATCACATTTATAGCTTCAGAAAACCCTTACTGAATATTTGTGAAGTCCCAGAAGTGAAAGTGAATGTCATAACAAAGTAAATAACTTTAAATTTGGGGGAAAAGTGAAGTTTGTAACTACCTACACTAAGACTACTAGTTTATCTGTCCTATCTTTAAAAATATGGAAACTAACTCGTTGGCATCAGGCAAACTGAATATAAAGTTTCATCTTGCAACATCATATGCTGTTTTGAAAAGTTTTCTAGACTGTCACATAAACAGGCTCTATACGTAGCCTAGAGTCAGTCAGTTTCTTTGCTTACTTGACCTCCTGCCTATGGCCCAGATAAATTGCCAGTGTGCTGGCTAGCCTGCAATGCAGAAAGGACATGTGAATTGAGCTCCACAGATCTGATGCATTTTTTGAGTGGAAGTATTTCACCCTTTCTTATTTATTTAGCACAGTTGCATTATCTAGGGGGAAAAGTACTCACTGATATCAAATAAATGGTTATATGCATTAATGATATCTATGTTTTACAGATGTTAATGAATGCGACTTGAATCCAAATATCTGCCTAAGTGGAAGCTGCGAAAACACGAAAGGCTCATTTATCTGCCACTGTGACATGGGATATTCAGGCAAAAAAGGAAAAACTGGCTGTACAGGTATGCTTTTTAAATCGGACAATAAAACATTAAGTGGTTAAAAGACTGCTACCATAATTATAGATTAATACAAATTTTAGGTCTACTAACATTTTAATTACATCATAAAGCATTTTGTATAATATTTTTTATTAACTTATCCTGTCCTTCTTTGATCTAAGCTGCAAGTTTTTTCTTTACTTGTTAAACAAGGCATATTGGATAAATTACCACTATAACTAATACTATAAGTATCACATTTTTATGAAATTAAAATCACATTTTATATCAAAGTAATTAACATGCTAGTTACCAGACAGTCATATCCCTTTACAGTTGTGCACCACATATAATGTGTAAGTCGTCAGACCACATGTACAACAGTGGTCCCATAAGATTATAATGGAGCTGAAAAATTCCCATTACCTGGAAATGCTGTTGCTGTGGTAATGTCATAGCTCAGTGTTTCTGTGGTGATGCTCATGTGAACAAATCTACTGCACAGCCAGTCAGGTAGCGGTACAGCACATCCTGTTACAGTGGAGGTCGCACCGTCTAGGTTTATGTAAGTGCACTCTGGTGTTCGCACAACAACAGAATTGCCTGACTATGCGTTTCTCAGAACGTATCCCGTCTTTAACTGGCACGTGATTGTACTAAAGCAAGCCTTTCTCAATAACCTCCACTGCCAACATTTTATTTAAGGTCATAACATTTTAAAGAAGCATATCCTATAATTCAAATATTTCATCAATTCTCATCAGTCTTCTAGTTCCTTAAATTAGTGTGCTTTTGATGTATTAAGTGGCATTAGCCCACATAGGTCTTTATTCCTGGGCCTTAACAAATCTTACGTAGTGCTAATTAAGCCATTTTGTAATTTTGGTTGTCTAATACTAATAGCACAATAATACCAATAAGAAAAATCTTTCTACACCCAGCCAGGGTTGCTCAGTGGTTGAGCATCGACCCAGGAACCAAGAAAATCTTTTCACAGTATTTCTAGATTATTCTATTAAATGTCAAATAAAAGAGGTAATTCTTTGTGAGTGATTTTGTTTTGGAGTATTTAGTTGTTATTTTCAACTTGAGACAATGATGTGTTAAGTATGTAGAATAATGAGCAACATTTTTCAGTAATTATTTATATAATAGATTATGGCATATAACATAATTTAAAACATAATAGAGACCATGGTGAGCTTGAATTAGGTAACTGCATAATTTCTTTACAAATAACAGACTTTAATTCCAAATGCCAGTTTGGCAAGCCCCTGTGACTTAGAATGAACATTAAAATATTTTCAGATTGGCAACATGGTAAGTGTACAGATCCTTTTCTAAATTATAGCAACATTTTCCAAGAAAACCCCCAAATATATTATCATTTTAAGCTGTGCAATAATACCAAGTTTCAAAGTTATAGATATACAAAATAACACCAATAATATTACTATTGGTTCAAAAATGGCAGATTCTAGCCAAATTGTAAAAATAAGCATGAAGTTGGAATGCTTTTCATCCTCACTATATTACTCTTCATATGAAGCATGGCTAGGGGTCCATTCTAATAGCACAGTGTTTAAAATCTCAACTCCTCATGTGGTCTCTGGGGTACAAATGATGCTTAGCTCACTACATCTATGGTGTAAGCTTTATTTTTAGCTTCCAGTATAAATAGAGAATTTGGGATAAGTGGGGGAGGGGTCTGGCAGTAATGAAGGGAAAGGTAGTACAGTTCCATATTGCATTTTTCTTAATAGAGGCTAATGCCAATGCTTGGCTCAGTTGAACTCACTGAAATTTACCCCAGGGAATAGTGATGTTTAAGAAGGGAGAAGTTAATCTAATGGGATGTTCTTCAGCTATAAGAAAAAGATATTTCTAGAATTGTATGCTCCAAATTCTAGCTAAGAGGGCCATGTGCAGAGGCCAATTATTTTAGGCCTTTCACCATGAAGACAGCTTACATTTTCATGCGATGTTAATTTTATTTTAGGTAAGTGAGATATAATGCCCTTGACACAGTGCTTGACATTCAGTAGCCAGTCAATAAATGGTAGCTCCTGTTGTTATTGTAAAATGAGACGTAGACAGTGTCTAGAAGCCTTTTAATTGAAGACATAACTTGTAGTCTAGCAAAATTCTATACTACTATTTACTGACACACACTTGAAGTCAGTTTTAAAAAAGAAAAATCTTCCCCCTTTATATTAAAAGGCTTGGTGGTAAGTGAGTTTGCACAGATACTGAGACTATGGTGAGAAGAGCTGTGTACATCATATAAGATGACATCAGTTTTACTGTACGAACAGCAATATTTCAGTAAATTCTGTGAACAGAAAACATAGATTTGAAGTCCAAGAAATTTCTCTCTTCCCAAGCGTCAACATCCACCTACTTTTAAATTATAGCCTAAGATGAATTTTAATTTCGTAAAACCCAGATAGCGCTGTAGGGAGAAGACTCCAGTCTCATGGCCCCTTTGATATCATACCAGTGTGGCCTATGCTCTTCTCCTGTGAGGCAGAAGAACTCCAGATTTTATTCCTAGTTCTTCCATTGGTTCATGAGCTTGAAGAAATCAGATAAGCATTCCCCTTGGGTGAACACCCTGCAGTGAAGTAGGGAAGGAGGGGGTGCATTCGGGGGGAAAGAAAAAGAGGGCCTCTGTAAGTACTGTGATTAACAACCAAGGGTATCACATCTGATTGAAAATGACTTATACAAACAGGAATTGGCAGCACGTCTGGTATACTTAAAAACAAGTTTTAAAAAATCTGAGCCAAAATAGTTTTTAATCTCATGTAACTAGGGCTCTTTTAGCCTGCTTTTAGTTTAAAATTAGTGTCACTCCCAACTTAGACTACTAGCAGGTTACCTTGGTGATAGCCATGTCAAACACAAGTGTTTATAATGTCCCAGGCAACTAATATAAATATAGATATGTTCTCGCCTAATGGGATAAGCAAGCCACACAACAAATAACAATGAAGAGCAGACCTGGGACTATGTTTTTGATGAATATCATATATATATGTCTATACAAGCATAATATGTATAATATACATAATATATATATTTTAAAATAAGAGCCTGTAAAGGAATTATAAAACTATGTGTACTATTTCATAGGGAGGAACTTTGTTTCACGAGAACGAGAAAAATGTCCTCTGGGTTCCATTACAGCTTTGTCTAAATATTTCAGCTCCCTTGTCATTACTGATTGTTTCCATTTTAACAAATAAACATGTTTCTCACCCCCCCCCCCATCACTTCAGCAGTGTTCAGAATCCACCCACTGACTTACATTCCCAGCCTACACAGATGTTAAGGGTTTCTTTTTTCTTCGTAAGCTTTGTCCAAATCCTGGTTTGAGGAGAATGTTCGATTTAATGGAGGAAGAAAGTACATTTGTTTGAATCTAGAACACAGCTCTCTGTCCCTGGCTTGAGGGAGCTTGCTGGGTTAGTGTTTCTGTGGCCCCATGCAAGGCTTCTGCTGCTCATTTTGCCTAGTTGTCATTAGACAACCAATCAAAAAGAGAGGAAGTAGGTTGCTGCTAGGTGCCATCCTTGGTGGGTCCTGGCTTTCACAAGCTAATTTGCAAGAACCTTCCACCCTCATGTGCTCACTCAATCAGTTAGCAAGGTATACCATTAACATCAGTTGTTTTGAGTTAAAATAGCGGGATTTCTTGGTAATGCCATTTCTCAAACTGTGTGCTTCTTTCTACCTGAGAAATGTTGCCAGTGGGTCCATGAGAGAGAATCATACACTTCAAAACCACCAGCACTCAGTGACAATTTGCACCCACTTTCTTCCAGCTTCTTATCACTGCTAATTGTTCTCCACTGGCTGTCAGCCTGTGGAAACTCGGTGGGCGTTCACTTAAATTATCTTGGCTCCAAATTTGGATTCAAATGAAGAAACCCAAGTAGCCTTCACGTTTGGCCTCTCCATTCACTCAAACATCCTCTTCCCCAATGCCTAACCAAGGAGATGCCACAGTGTGTCAGCTCTGCTGGATTAGGCTCACCACGTGACTGATGCCCAGATGGTGGGAATGCAGGTGTTTGTGTGGGCGATACAGCCTCTCCCTGTCTGACGGCCAGAGGCGGCCAAGCAGCTCAGAGCACAGCCCTTGTTCAAATGGCAGTGGAACACACCCAAGCCTGCGCCTGGGGTCTGCTCAGGCCACACCCTTGCCCTTCCAGGGAGCCCTGCAAATAGGACCTTTGAGTCTGTGAGGCAGCTCTGGGGTTACGGAGGCTGCCGTGTCAGCCCTAAGTTTGAATTCCTTGCTTTCCTTGGCTTATGCTTTATTCTTAATCTTAAAAAGGAATTTTCTGTCTGGAGCAAACTTGTGGGGGAAAGAGAACATTTGTACAGAAAGAGATGTTCTTGGCAAACGAGCGCTATGTTTCCTTCACATTACTGAGGACTAGAGTGTTGTGATGAGAATGCAGCATTTTTGTTTGCTTGTTTTTCTTAGGGCTCAGTTTCCCCTTCTGTTTGTTTTTATAATGAGTGCAGTCTTAGGCCCAAGTCTGCCACAAAACCGATTAAGGAATAATAGTTGGCACATGTGTGCACATACATACATGCAGTAACTTTTTATTCAGAGATGCCTTTATATTATGACCAAGTCTTTCTAATTCACGTGTCGCATACTGAGAGTGTAAGACGTTGAAATGATGATATACAGATATTCACAAAATGGGGAATTGAATATTGGCTCCTGAGTTACTCTCTCCTCGTATCCTAAAGCCCATGATACATGGCTTCTTGCAAATATAATTTCTTTTCACCTTGAAAATGTGTGGTGAAATTGCACATCTTTTCTTGAATTAGAAATTTATATTAGCATATTATTAATAATTTTAAAAGGAGGGAGAATCTCCTTTAATTTTTAATTTTGTTGTTGTTGTTAATCCTCATGCATGGGTATTCTTTCCATTGCTTCCTAGAGAGAGTGAAAAGGAGAGAGGAAGTGGGAGGGAAGAGAGAGAGAGAGAGAGAGAAAGAGAAACATCTATCATCGGTCCTACACAGGCCCCCACTAGGCCAGGGATCTAACCTGCAACCCAGGTATGCTCCCTTGACTGGGAATTGAACCCGAGAACTTTTGATGTGCGGGCTGACACTCTAACCACTGAGCCACCAGCGAGGGCGCCTCTCATTTTAAAAGAAATTGTCGTTTTTTAAATTGCAACACTAAATATGGAAAGTTAAAAATAATCCATATGAAAATAAAGGTAACTTTGGTCATTAGAAAACTAAAAAGAAAAGGATTACAGAATGACTAGATTGACAGGCTATGATAATCTCTGAAAATTACACTTAGTAGAAAAGATTAGTGAAGACTTCTATGAGCCTGTTAAACTCACCAAGGTTTTGAAAACTCCATAAAGCAGGACTTAGAATAAAGTCCGGGTGTGCCTGAAGAAATCAGCCCAATTAGGCAGCCGGGGCGGGGCCTAAGGGGAAGAGCACTAAGCAGTGGACAGGGAAAGTGAGTTCCTGGTGGTCCTGGCTCTGCCCCTCACTGGCTATGAGGCCCTCAAAAGCCCCCATGCCTTTGGGGACCTCTGTCTCTTCCTCTTGGAAACTGAGGATCAGAAAAGTAGAATTCTAAATGCTTTCCACTTAGAAAATCTCTTGATTTTGTAACATTTGGAGGCTTCAATACTTAGGCAATTGAAGCTCATTGTTTCTACCTAATTCAGAGATCATGACAAATAAAGGAGGGAAATTATGAGGACTCTGCAAGAAGCGCTGGTTTGCATCATTAACTCCTCTGAGGGGCGTGATTATCTGAGGAAGAGAGACATGCCCGTGGCTCTGGTTGGGGGCCCTTTAGGTCAGGCTTACTTTCTTGAATTCCTGTGCCTACTTAAGACTATTATACCTGGGCAGGCCTTGGAATGTGCCCGGCTCACTTATCCAGTTGGTTAAAGCTCCCAATCACATGTCTAAAGCTGCCTGGTATGTGCCTCCCTTGACCTGTTAATAACTCAATAAGTTCATGTGGTTGCCAATGTTACATTAAAGTCACCTATGGAATACGTTGTAATTGTAAGAACTTTCAGGTGTGTTTTCACCTTATGATGATTAGTGACACTGCAAAATAACTTGGTAGGGAAATTTTATTATTTTATTTTGTGTTTCTTAGAAGTTCTGAAGAAGCCAAAGAGCCTAGGACCATGTCAGAGTTTCAGATGAAATATTTGGCAAACAGCGGGTTTGCAAACACTTTCAAATAATTTAATTGGGCTTCTTAAGTAAACAAAAGGGTACACATAAGTTGCTTGCCCAGTTTCCTATTCATGCCACTATTCAAGCGAGCACTGAAAATTCTTGCAACGTTTTGTAGGCCAAAATTATCCTCCTTGACCCAAATTTTGTGTTAGGCACTGGTTTCTCTATAGAGTCATCCATACCTATGAGCTCTAGTTCTTAGTTAATAAAAAAGTTGATTATGAGGTTAGATGCCTGGCTTTCCTTATCTAATGGATTAATTTTAGGAAATAAGATGATGGTACCAATTCCAATTCTGCTCTTTAACAAGGTGTCCTATAATTCAATGAAATTTGGACACTGGCTTCAGGTAGATAGTGTCAGAGTCCACAAGTTAAGGGCTCAGTACTACAAGACTGTCCCAATTCAGGTGCCAATCGAAAGTCTAGTTTTGTTACCTGTGCTTCTGACTGATTGGCTACAAATCCTGTAAATCAGAGGTTCCCACACCTCTTCCTTGGGTTTGATTAGTTTCCCAGAGAAGCTCACAGAACTCAGGAAACCAGTTTATTCTCTAGATTACCAGTTTGTTATACAAGGATCTAATGCGGGAATAGCCAGATGGAAGAGGTTCATAGGGCAAGACATGGGGAAGGGATGTAGAACTCTGTCCTAGAGGGCACGCTCTTGCTGAATCTCCAAGTGTTCACGAACTGGGAAGTTCTTCTAATCCTGTTCTTTTGGAATTTTATGGAGGCTTCTTTACATAAGCATGAGTGGCCTTGGATTGATTCACCCTCCAACCCCTCTCCCCATACCTTGTCCTAAAGTCAGGGGAGTGAGATTGAAAGTTCTAAGCCTTTAATCAGAGGGATGGTTCTCCTTCCAACCAGCTCTCCTGCCTACAGTCACCCCATTATCCGTAATAAAAGACACCTTCCTCACTCTCATCAGTTCCAAGGTTTTAGGAGCTCTGTGGCAGAAATGGAGACAAAGACCAAATGTATAAATCTTACAATAAATTAAAATTTCACAGGAAAAAAACCCATTTAAATTCTTTATTGTAACATTTTTATATTAGAGAACCTATCTTGGCTAAATTTGGAAAGGAAAATTTAGAGAATGGAGAACTTTCAAGAATTGGGAGTCTTAGTAGAGTGACCCTCATCTGGTACTCCTTTTTCAGAGACATCTCCATTGGATTGATTTGAGTTTTACATGAACCATGCAAGAAGACTTGGGTCTCCAACGTGCTAGGACTCTGAGAAGCTAGAGAAAAGAAGGTTCACACACAGCCTTAAGGAAAATTCTCTGCAAATGCTTAAATTAGCAATACCTCAAGTAAAACTGTTATAAAAATAAAGCATAATTAAATAATAGTGTTTTACATTTAAGAATAAAATATATTCAATATATAGAATATGAATAGAGAAAACATAGAATATGAATATAGAAAATATATTCAATATATAGAATATTTCCAATATGCCAACACATTGCATTCCTTTGTCTGTATGATTGACTTAATAAAAATATTGGATATAGAAACGCCTGACCATGAGTGTTAATATCACAGAACATGAGGCAACTCACTTTTTAAGGTCAACTGGGAAATGTTTCCTTATGTTTTGCTGTGACTAGACAGTTACACAGTATAATGGAAAATAATTAGAGTCAATAATAGCAAGTAGCATCATGTTGTTTTTTTATAAATTGAAATTTAAAGCTGTTCAATCTTTATAGAGTATTTAGGTGGATGTTAAACCAATATATATTTTACTGTGGGAGGTGTGAAAGTAAGTCCACTTTTGATGTTACTAAGTTCCTATCGCTACAACTTAAAAGGCCCAAAAGGCATCTGTGCTATAAACTTTTTTTTTAAACCGCTGCTTCTTTTTTCAGACATCAATGAATGTGAAATCGGAGCACACAATTGCGACAGACACGCCGTATGTACCAACACAGCAGGAAGCTTCAAATGCAGCTGCAGCCCCGGATGGATCGGAGATGGCATTAAGTGCACTGGTGCGTTGGAAATAAGAGACATTTTCCCATGAACTGCAGAGATTATATGAATTCTGTAAAGAAAAATCTAATGTGTGCATTACTGATGTTCAATGACACACTTCATGTTCATAAAGAAATGTTCTGTTTCCTTCAGATCTGGATGAATGCTCCAATGGAACCCACATGTGCAGCCAGCATGCAGACTGTAAGAATACCATGGGCTCCTACCGCTGCCTCTGTAAGGAAGGGTACACAGGCGATGGCTTCACTTGCACAGGTAGGTTTGTGATGGAAACAACTGTATAAATAGCAGTCAGAGAAGCAAGGTCTTTCAGACCGATTCTTTTCTGAAGGCTGTGTCAGTTATGGATGTTTTCATCATAAAAGATTAGTTCTTTGAAACTTGATCCTTGTGGGATGGAAATTTGGAGCTAGGTCAGTTAGGAAAACCTCAGAAGCTGATTATATATGTACATAGTTATTAGTGCTCTATATATCTCATTGTATCTAATGGTGTCATTAATTTAAAACAAGTCACACTTCCTTTTATAAACCTTAGTTTTTGTATTTTTGTGCCCATTTCTCACTGTTGACTTGTTTGTCATGCCGTACTTGAGAGTGAGCTTGCTGTAGAAAGCTATGTTCTGGATCATGTTGGCAGTATATGTTTTTCTCCCACAGCCTGCCATCATTATCACCCCACATTGGTATAAGCAAGAATTTCCCAACTGCTTTGTAAGGAATTCATTCACTTCCAGTTTTACAATATATCAATGACATTTTTCTTCAGTTATAATTAATAGTCATGGAATTAACATGAATTGCTACGTTTTTTCAATATAGATGATTAGAAATGTGATTGTGTAAATATAGTGGTGGGCAAAAGTAGGTTAATAATAATAAAATATAAGAATTAATAAACAAATAATAGTACAAGAGTAAACTGTTTCGAGTACTCACAATCATAAACCTATATTGGCCCACCCTGTATGATACATATACTTCCATGAACACGTAAAAACAGATAATACTTTTAATGTCAGGGCTTTGGTATTAAATAAGATACCGAGATCCATTTCTCATTGACCACTATACTATGTAGCATAGCTGCTCACATGACTTGAAGTGTTAATTTATCCTGAGCACTTTGCTCAGAAGAAGTCATTCAAACAAAAAAAGAGGAAGGGCCCAGTAAGTGATCTACCTGAGTTCTTTTTAACTCTCTGCAAGTTGTATCATACTTGAAATTGTTTTTGCCTAACCCGGTGAAGTTTTGTCAGCATAAACCTCTTATTACTTTTTAGAAAATATTGAGTGCTTCATGTATCAGGCACATATGATTCTTGTGTTTGATATTTGATGCCCATGATTATTAACAAAACTCGGTAAGATTAAGCAGATGGGAATTTTTGGTGTCCTCTATCGTTGTTGTTCTAGCTCGTTTGCTTCCCCTCTGCGCTGAACCTGAAATTTGAAAAACAGGCAAAAACCATGCTATGTTATTTCCTGCCATGGATGTGTCTTCATGTGGATAATTCTGCTGGAAAAATCCTTGGTTGGAATGATTTGTTTAACTTATTCATTTTACGTCATTAGTGATGATTTAGCATCTGAACACCAGGTTCACAGAATTCAATATCAGCATTCAAAAGTGAATTTAAATGTGTCAAGGACAAAGTGTGACCAAACACCACCACACTCAGGAAGCTGACAATTATAAAAATTGTCGAACCCGAGGAGTGGGAAAACTAATGGAGAAAGAGTAACTTGTGTTTCTTTCTGGCTGCAGATCTGGATGAGTGCTCTGAGAATCTGAACTTGTGCGGCAATGGCCAGTGCCTGAACGCCCCGGGAGGATACCGCTGTGAATGCGACATGGGCTTTGTGCCCAGTGCTGACGGGAAAGCCTGCGAAGGTAACCGATGGGGAGGCTGCTGGGAGCCTTGCAGGCCTGATGAGATTAGGTTATTTACACATTCCTGATTTTATTTTTTAGCTGAAATGTGTTTCGGCTTCAACCTCATCAACTCAGTTTGTGGAGGGATTAAGTCTCCAGCCAGATCATTTTTCTTTATGCAGAGAAAATCTTCTCTGGCCATAAGCTTCATATTCAAAACCTTGGCCAGATAGTCTGCAACAGTACACTTGTTGGTCATAGGTGAGAAGAGGTCACCACGTGTGTTTAACTCAATGCAATCTATTTGTCCCCATTGCTGGGGGAAAGAACGCAAAGTGCTGGTCCCCTGGGAATAAGCCTATTGAAGGATTCTCTTTAGATATAGAAACACAGTTTTGAGTCTCTGCTATGGTTTGGCTTCTGGAAATAGAAGCTTTAAAATAGCAGCGAGCAGATAGTCTTTTCCACGTAGAATAATGTCTTGGGTCCGTACGTCTCACATGGTCTCTAAATGTCTTTTACAAATCTGGCCTGTAGGAGACCCTTTGGGGTAATGTCATAGGTCATGATATGTTTCAGCACAAGCCTCTGTCTTTCTGATAAGTGTTGGTCAGACAGGAAGAGCCCTGGGAGCCTGTTGGCTAAGGATGGATCCCACTAGAAGACACGGGATTCTTCTCTTTGCCTACACATGTGAAATTTAAGCGCATTGTCCCTCATTGAGAAGAATTAGTCGCTACAGTGAACTAAAAAGATTTCAAGAGAAATAAACAAATGATAACAATTGACAATAGAAATTTAAACAAGACGCTGACTAATGTTCTTAACTAATAGTTGTTGCTTGTTAATAGGACATTAACTCAAAATCAATCTTGAGCTATGACATGTATACTAATTCCCTCATATAGTTCTATAAATACTTTGTTATGGAATCATTGGGTGTTCTTTATACAGTTTATATTAATATGCAAAGTTTGATATAAAATTCCTCTGAGTCAAGAAACTAGATTATGCTCTTGGTTATGTGCCTAATGCCTTGTTTAATTTTGTTATTCCAAACATCCAAGGAAAACAGGTACTGTGCCACCTCTGGTAACATAAATAGTTGCATTCAAAGTTTTGCTTCTCTTAATGCTACAAGGGAAGGTTTTGTTTGTTTGTTTGTTCTTAATATAAATCATCCCTAGCAGAGTGGTCATGGCTATTTAAAACCAGTCTCAAGGCTGAAAATGTGCCCGTGTGTCAATTATACCAGCAGAATGTTAATGTGAGGCCGGGGCAGAGGCCTAGAAGAAGTGTCTGCAGTTTTTAGATCTCCATCAACAATAGCAAACACATGACATGGGGATACAGAGGGTTAGAAAACTGATTATCAAAGTTACCACAAAGCCTTTGTGATTCTCAAAATTTTAACCTACAATGAAAACTGTAAATGAATAGATTAAAAATAATAATAATTTAGGCTAATGTGGTCTTTTTGGCTCTTTACAAAGTTAAGTGGACCTGTGTGAAACACCATAAATGAGATAATATATGTAAAATGCTTAGCGCACTGCTTGGCATGTAATAGAGGCTGAGAAAAAGTAAGCTCTCACCTAAAAGACATCCCTACTCATAGCAAGTCATCTAAAAGTCAATAGAAGTGCCTACATTTATGTCTGCTAGTCCTGATTTTCCTAATAACATTAGTTGATGAATTATATTAGGCAGTTTCTTTAGTAAAAAATTAATTTAATTATTTTTTTTTTTACTTCTTTCCAAGATATTGATGAGTGCTCCCTTCCAAACATCTGTGTTTTTGGAACTTGTCACAATCTTCCTGGCCTGTTCCGTTGTGAGTGTGAGATTGGCTATGAACTGGACAGAAGTGGCGGGAACTGCACAGGTAAGGTGTCCATTGGCAGCAAAATTTGCTTCCAGGGGTGCCAGGGGACTTGGCTGTTGGGGCCCTGCTGGGATTCCACAAGGATATTCAGAGTCACAAATAAAAAGCTGGGATGAAACATTAGGGATCACAGAATACATTTTCTGAGACTTGGAACTGATTGGACATGAGGATCCAGACCAGAGAGTTGAAGGCAGCTGAAGGAGCAGAGCTTATAATCTCAGAATCAAGCTGTGATACAGAGAATGTGCCAGGGGTGCTCCAGCTGTAAGGCTTCCCGGCCATTCCTTTTCTCCTTGGGTGCAGTTTCAGAGTTTCCTTCTGAAGGCCACGGGATCATGGCTTTTCTCCTTGTCTTCTCCAAAGCCCTACTCACTCCTTGTCAGCCCTGGCCTGCCAGTGGTCACCAGAGAATGTGGTACTCAGCCACCCATTTGTAGTGTGTCGATCCTCTTCATGTAGAGCAAAGGACTCTCTGGGAACACATGAAATACATGAGAAAAGCTATGAGCACGCCCGTAGACTGTTACTCTGTTCGCTTTGGCACTGAGTTAAGACTTTGAAAGCCATTTGCACTTCTCCATCCTAGTCTACCCTTTGTTCAGGGATATTGAGGAAACAGTCCCATTCTGTATGGGCTCAGGATATCAGGAAGAAAGAGATTTTCCCAGCAACCTTCACAAATCATGACTCAGTGGCTCTCCAGATTATGACCATAAACTGCATATCCGCCCTTGGCTCGTCCCCAGATTGCTCTGCACTAGGCACAATCTTCTCTTGGTTTTCCTAAAGACAGTTAGGACACCAAGCTGGGCTTCTAGCATAACACAGGAAGTTGCCTCTCCACATACCATAGCCTCTCCTCAGTGCCCCAAATCGCCATCAGCATCATTCTGTCCAACCTCATTTCTGTGAGTCTGCCCTGTCCCTCCAAGTTCCCATGAAATTTGAGCAAAATCATTTTCTGCTACAGGTTCCAGGTCCAAGGGGGAGGTCCCAAGGAGGAGGTACCATCCTCACCCTTCAACCTCTCCTCTCTGAATCCCTGTTTATCTGATCTTGAGTATTTTGTGAGTGTTCAACACAAACTAAAGGATTATACAGAGTTGGAATTTGCCAAAACTCATGTCCTAAGTATCTGGAATTTTGTACATAATTTTAGACTAGAAACTGAAAGGGAAATCCTCAAACCAGCATCAGTGACAGGAGAGAGACTCTTAGCGGCCTTATGGAAACGCTGAGCCTCGTGCATGTGTGTGCTCACTCTGGGCTGCAACGAGGCAAGCACAGCCAATGGAGGAAGCAGCAGAAGTGCCTGCTCCTGAGGGTTCCCTGGGACATCTTACTCTAATTTGATGAAATAACAAGCCACACATATTACATACATTTTCTTAAAACCTGTGTCTGAATTTCTGGTTGACCGAGGTCACAGTCGTGTTTTGCTTTCAGTTACCTTGACTGGAATATTTTTCCGAGTTCCAAAGTCATATTTTCTCCTGATGACAAATTTGAATGCTAAATGTGTTCCAGAGGAAAAAAGACCAAAGACTATGACAGATTTCCTTCCTGAGGGGTTGTATTTCACAAGTAGAAGACTGTATTTCTAGGTGTAATTATAATGAGTAATTCTTAGAAAATTCTCACTGGGAGCCCTAGATTTGGGTGCTACTATTTCATGGTAATGTCTTCCCCACATTGGCTCTTGTGACAACTCTGCCCCTTGCTGTTTGATTTTAGATGTTAATGAATGTCTGGATCCAACCACGTGTATCAGTGGGAACTGTATCAACACTCCAGGCAGCTATACCTGTGATTGTCCACCTGATTTTGAGCTGAATCCGACTCGAGTTGGCTGTGTCGGTAAGATCTTAAAACTTTTCAGAGAAGCATACTGTTTGTTATTTTTAAAGCAGCATTGAACATTACATTCTCAATTTTTTTTAAAAAAAAGTAATAATATGAAAATGTAAACATTTCCTAAATTTGTGAAATACTTTCAGATTCCTTTTCTGTAGATAAATTCCCAATTTAGTTTCTCTGTAAAAATAAATTTTGTGTTTTTAAATAGTTTCTGAAATGGATTTAAATTTTCAGCCTCCACATAGAAAGAATCTGCCTGACACTTTTTTGTTTGTGTATGGTAAATAGATACCCGCTCTGGAAATTGCTATTTGGATGTTCGACCTCGAGGAGACAATGGAGATACTGCCTGTAGCAATGAAATCGGAGTGGGTGTTTCCAAAGCATCCTGCTGCTGTTCTCTGGGGAAAGCCTGGGGTACTCCTTGTGAGCTTTGCCCTGCTGTGAACACCTGTAAGTGGACATCCTCTTATTTATTATCATTATTCCAGCTTAGGCCAATTCTCCTCGCTAGATACACAGAATAGAAGCCCCAGTGGGAGGGAGCTGCCACTAGTCTCTACTCTTCCATCAGGAAAGGAGATCAATCCTCTCTGCTCTGTTGAGGGGACCCTGCTCCCAGTTTGGTGGTCAGGCTGTGTCACCAGTTGGCTTGCACTAGGAGGTCAGGTGGAGCAGCTTACAGTTCCCTTCTACCTGCGTGATAAGCAGATCCCATTATGTTAAAGAACACCTTCCAGGCTAAGTCACTTACAGTGCTTCCTTCCCAGGGACACATTGACTGGTCTCTCCTTTGTCATTTATTGACTTGTTTCAGAAGCTCTAGGACAGATTTGAGTGTCCCTCAGTTTTCGAAAAAGAAGCAATTAGTTAAGCAAACATGAAATGGAAGATTATTCCATTCTTTTTAAAATTTCTTTATTGATTATTACATATGTGTCCTTATCCCCACATTACCTCCCCATCCCCCCCACTCATGCCCTCACCTTCCTGTTGTCTGTGTCCATTGGTAGATTATTCTATTCTTATGGTATGACTTTAAAGAAAGTTCTAGAATGATTTTAAGGACATAAATAATATATCCTAAAAAGAATAAAAGGCTTCCCATTTTTCTAAGTGTGTCCCCCAGTATGATTCAGAGTCAGATGTAGTTTCTTTGGCAAAGATCAATGGTTGCTACTTATGCGGTATATTGGGTCAGGCATTGATTCTTTCCTTGATAAGAGGCCATTTATTCAGTTTTTCTAAAAGTACTTAGAGTACCCAAAGTATGTTCCTTGAGTGTGCAAAGATGAATTTCACTAGATCCTGCCCTCCAAGAGTATACTGTCTAATAAAATAAGGCCCAAGCATATAAGCAATAATTCAATGTAGGCCTCTATAAGGGAGAAAAGGGGGCAGACTGTGACATGAGTGAGAGGAACAGCCCTCCTGGTTCTAATTAGGACTCCATCTCATGCCACTCATGTAACTTTGGGCAAGTTGCTTAGCAAGCCCGAGTTTCCTCATTCATAAAATGCCTCATAGGATTAAATGAAATGACTTGAGTAAAGCACTCAGCACAGGAATGAATGT
>NW_006285258.1:4245313-4257390 GCF_000327345.1 Myotis davidii
TCATCCCCCTCTTCTCTTCAGAAAGGGAAGTCAGTCTGGCATGCGGTGGTGATGACTGAGCTTTTTTTAAAAAAAGTTATTTTTTTAGAGGGAGAGGAAGGGAGGGAGGGAGAGAGAGAGAGAAAGAGAGAGAGAGAGAGAGAGAGAGAGAGAGAGAGAGAGAGAGAAACACTGATGTGAGAGCCAGACATCTATCAACTGCTTCCTGCATGCTGCAACCCAGGCAAATGTCCTGACCAGGAATGAAACCGGCAATCTTTTAGTGCATGGGATGATGCCCAACCATCTGAGCCACACTGGCCAGAGCATGACTGTGCATTTTTTTAACTGGGCCTTGAAGGAAGGGTGTGATGTGAAAGTGAAGACTTAAAAGGAATAGTGGACAGCAGAAATAGGAGAGAAAAAAGTAAAAGAGGAAGAGGAGGGTAGTTCATTTCATTGATATTGAAAGAATCAAACCAAGATGTTTAAATGGGGGAGTCAGCTCTGTTGATTAATAATGATTAGCAAATAAAAGTCCACTTTACACCAAACTAGATTGGAGCTAAAACTGAAATATATCCATATTTAAAGTTATGTATATATACATAACATTTCAGAAATCCAAGAGAGGGATTATCAAATTAGGGAAGAACATGAAGGCCATGAAAGAATTGCTTCATATAGATACTCACCAGGGCTTTCCAGCAGGTTAGGGTCATTCTTATTCATGTGTTCCTGTATGTATCACACTGCTGGTGCATGCCACTGAAATAAATGTTTTTGAATGAAGTAGTTGGATCAGAGAATTAATGGGGGAAATCAAAGGACACTGTAAAAACTTGGTCAGAGGCATCAGTATTACTGTCAGTTAAACAGAGGGCAAGAAAGATCTCTCGTCCTTATGGAGAGAAGTGGGGTGGGAACCAAGAAAGAGCAGCTCTTCCTAGGGCGCTGTCTGGAAAGGGTTTTGGAAACAGACTGATGAACATTATTATGGAAGCTGTGATTTCCAGGAAGTAAGTCTGAACCAAACATAATAATAATGGAGGAGTCTGTGAGAAAATAAAAAGGAAAAGAAGATCTTTAAAAAGAAAGAAGGATGGAGATGAGGGAATAAAATAGTTCACAAGAACATAAGGCCAGGGGAGTGTGTACAGGGTTCAGAGACTGAGGACAGTGGCCATAGTAAAAGCCTTTTGAAAATGATGAGCATAGATAGAGATACTAACTTGCTTCAGATGGGTGGGGGTCACTGTTAGAGATTCCTGCAAAGGAGTATGTGCAGTTGGATATGTCGGTATTTCTCTCAAGGATACCATTGCTAGAAATTTTATCCTCAGAAGAACTCAACTTGATTTTTTTTTGTTTCCATAGCTGAGTACAAAATTCTTTGTCCTGGTGGAGAAGGTTTTCGACCCAACCCCATCACTGTTATACTGGAAGGTAATTCTGTTTCCTTTCTCAGAAAGAGCATACATTTTGAACTTCCTTGGGTTTACTGACAATGCTGAAGAAACTCTGCTGTCTTCATTTTGACAGACATTGACGAGTGCCAGGAGCTTCCAGGGCTGTGCCAGGGCGGCAAATGCATCAACACCTTCGGTAGTTTCCAGTGCCGCTGTCCCACGGGCTACTTCCTGAATGAAGATACCCGAGTGTGTGATGGTAAATGGCCCCGACAGGATGATAAGTTCTTTCCAATATTGAGAACTGACCTCAAAAGCCAGGAAAGCTGAAATTTAGCAAAATAACACAATGGTCTAAATAGGAACATAGGTATAATGACAGGTGGCAGTGTGCACTCACATTACTGATATAATGTCATTGTCGTAATGCCAAATTGTCACAAAACTCCCTCTTTTCCTGTGGGAAGTATAGTTTTATTATCTTACACTTATGTGTACCAAAGTTTTCCATGCTTTTCAGAAAAGCCATTTTTTATTAGAGCCGCACAGGTCCCATTTCAGTGACTTCTATATGCTGGGCAGTTCTGGGCTCTTCTTCCTGCCCTTCACCACTTAGCATGGGTACCAATGCATTTAAATTAGCTTCTCTTAAATGGGGCCCCTTTGGTTTCATAATGTGTTGACCCCTGTTCATCCTGGAAAAATGGAGAATATTGACCACTTTTAGCTGTAGGACTTGGGCTACAGACCAGGCTGAGAGAGATGGATTTCATTTACATGCAGGTGTCACAGGACTAGTTTAGAGAAGAGACTTCCTTGCATCCTGGAGGAAAAGTAGTCCTCTGGTTCTCCAAAAGGCTTATTGGGTGACTCAGTGACAACCTTGCTGAGGGTTAGCTGAGCATCCAGTGTGTACAGCATAGCTCTAAGATCCATGGAGTTAACAAAAGTTGGAATCAACTCCTGTGTTTGAAAATAGGGAAGGAGGTGTGAAATACCTGTTTTCATGCTCCCTTACCAACGCGGATTCATGAATCCAGCTGTCAATAGCTTCAGGATACATCATATCGTTCCATGGATTTTGTGAACATATGAAGTACTATACACAGTTGTCTTTCTGAAGGATGCTTGAGAATTATATTTTCTCCACATTTCCATCTCTGCATGCTTTTGAGGATGTTATGGACTCAGTTATTAGGAACTCATATCAGAAAGCAAAACTTCCCTTGCTAAAACCTCCTTTTCTGAAAATGCATACCCACGTTAGCACAGATAAAGGACACTGATGAACTAAACATCTGTTTCTCTTATCTGGATCTTAAAGTGCCCTGTGGACTTTCTCCTTCCTTGTCAACATTTATAGTGATTCTGAGTACCAGGCTATTCCCAAGAGTGAAGTGTCCATCTTCCCATACCACTTTCTCTTTGGGTTACAGATGTGAATGAGTGTGAAACTCCAGGAATCTGTGGTCCAGGGACATGTTATAACACCGTTGGCAACTACACCTGCATTTGCCCTCCAGACTACATGCAAGTGAATGGGGGCAATAATTGCATGGGTAAGTCCAAGCTTTTGTTAATAATGCGTGGTTGGTCCTCATCTGCAAAGAGAAAAAGAGCTTACAGGTCCAGCAATTAGTCCTTATGTTATTTGCTCCTTTCACTGTCTTTGTGAGAACCACCTCCCCTTTAAACCATGAGCTTGGCCTTTTCTCACCACCACCTCGTGTGGGTGGTTGGGAGTTTTCTTTAAACTGTAATGTTGGAAAATCCCAAACAATGGTTTAATAGTACTTCTTTTGTTTGACTTTGGGTGTATCTTTATACAATTATATTTACAGCACTGACCGGCAGTATTAAAACATCATGAGTCGGAAATGAGAAAATTACTGCCAAATAGCAGTGGAGAATTGTTACTAGGAGACGGGGTGGAGAGTCATGTAAAGTTTATTAATGCTACAGCTACATAATGACATAGTTCGGTGGCACCAAGTATCAGGGTCTATATTTCTCAGTTGTTGTTTTTCTTATGGCACTATAGGTAGATGGAAAGTTGTGTACGAACAGGCTTTGCCCTTATCAAAGTCCGTTCAAAAGAAGCTCACTGCTTGAATATCCCCTTAGAAATACCCATGGCATCGCCAATCCCTTCCTTTTTCCTTTCTTCTAGATATGAGAAGAAGTTTGTGCTACAGAAACTATTATGCTGACAACCAGACCTGTGACGGAGAACTGTTGTTCAATATGACCAAGAAGATGTGCTGCTGTTCCTACAATATTGGCCGAGCCTGGAATAAGCCCTGTGAACAGTGTCCCATCCCCAGCACAGGTGAGTTTTAGCTTCACCATCACCAAAACTACAGGTAAATCAATTCCTCATAGATTGTTGGGGAAATGAGTTTCAGCCAGGGAAGGGATGGGTGCATCGTTAATCTTCATTAGAACAAAATGAGCTCACATAGGCAAATATTTAAATTTGCAGTTGATCCTGGTCCTTCCAGCTGAAAATTTAAGTTACAGAATATGTTTTCTAATTTTTATATTAGTTCATTTACCAGACTTACAGACTCAGCATATCACAAAGATATACATACTGTTATCAGTCTAACTAAGGGACTGGAAACATCATGCAAAGCAATATGACAAATAAGCAAACCATATTCCCATTATTTTAACTTATTTATAACTAGCCCTGTTCCAAAATAGAATTTAAGGCAGCCCACAAAGAATCAAATGTAAAACAAGATGGCCTAAGGCAAATGGCAAACAAGGGCAAGAAACTTGGAGCAAGTTAGCGAGGCTAATCCACAGAATTCCAGCCAGGAATTTCCAAACACTCGCCAGAGATGAGCAGTAAGTTTGGCTCCAAACTTCCCAGCAGCTCACAGGAAAAAGGGAGACATGAGCAAGTCTAAGAATCTCAATGACCATGGAGCAAACTCAGCGCTAAAGGGAAGCGCAACTCTTTTTGATATTGAGACCTGAGAGAAATTTCTTCTTCTGTCCTCATAGAGAAAGATCTATATAATGTTACTTGTTTTTTAAAAAGGATAATTTATATCCTTGGAGCAAATGAACTGAGAACTTTGGAGCACTGATATTATAGCATATGCTAGATGATATATTTCATGTATGCCATGATGACATCACTTACTAATGTGATGTTTTAGATTGAGTGAACTATTGTGCATCCTATAGAACCTACTCCATTCTCCAGGGATCCATAATACAGCAAATCTATGTCTAGTGCTACCTGACAACACATGAAACATTTTATTTGAGTAAAATATACCATTGCATCTATGGTTTACTGCAGAAATAATGTAGTATCTATCACTTAGAATTATAAATTACCTTACTCAGCAAGATAACACTAAACCAGGTTTGATAAACTACATATAGCCCCTGGGCAAAATCTAACCCACCACCTATCTGTGTATGGACCACAAGCTAAGAATGAATTTTACATTTTTAAATGGCTGAAAAAATTGTTAATTTTTTAAATTACCAAAAATAATTTTTTAATCCTCACCCAAGGATGTGGGTGTTTTTTTTTTTATTATTATCAATTTGAGAGAGAAGAAGGAGGAGGACGAGAAGGAGGAGGGGGAGGAAGAGGAGGAAGATGAGGAGGAGAAGAAAGAGAGAGAGAGAGAGAGATTACCTCCTATAAATGTTCCAACTGGGGATTGAACCCCCTTCCCAATGCCCTGACAGGGAATTGAACCTGCGACCTTCTGAAGCATGGGATGATGCTCTAACTAACCGAGCCACCCTGCCAGGGAAGAACAGACTTTTTAAATTAATATTTCATGACCTGAAAATGATATGAACTTCAAATTTTGGTGTCTATAAATGAAATTTTGTTAGAATACAGCCACTCTAATTTCTTTACATTGTCTATGGCTGCTTTAATGAGATAGTTGAGACTGCACAGCCTGAAAAGCCTAGAATATTTACTCTTTACCCCTTTAAGAAAAAAAATTGCTGACCCTTTGTCTGATTGTCTTTGATGATACATACCTTTCAAAAAAATACCTGTGGGTTACACTCACTTGGTGTGTGTATTCACATATAAAAGTATATGTGTATATGTCTCTATATATTTGTTTTTAATTATTTTGGAAAATAAATTTATTTTTATAAAATGTTCTATTATAAAATTTACACAAAAATCTTTTTAAATTAGATTTTGCAAAGCTAGATAGTTCTAGTATTTTTTTTATCTTAATGGATCTTTGTATATTCCCTTGGAGACCACATTGGAGACCCCTGATAAAGACTACCTTTTACTTTCAGAACTGTCTGTCTGAGGTTTAGGCATCTGCATACTCTTACTAAAATGTAAGATGTCTTCTTCATATTGAATATTGACCAAATCCAATCATGGCTTTTCATTACCTATACAATCTGCACACATTTGAGGAGTCCCTGAAATTTACCTGGATGACCAGTGTCTGTTGGCATGACACTTACTGGAAATGGACACTCATAGAGTAAGACATAAATCACTAGGCGAAGAACATGCTACATTTACTTCTAGAAACCGTTGACTAATTTTCAGTGGGTTTGACCAATACGGCAATGGCCATCTTGAACTTAAATTTATATCATGCCATAATAGTTACAGTCATGATCTGGAATGACAAAACCTCAAAGTTAGAATGGACAGCAGATGGCATTTAGCTCATTCTTTATTATCAACTTTGCTGAATTCAGGCATGAGAGAAAGACAGAGGGTCAGGAGAGAGAGAAAAGGCAAGAGTGCAGCACCAAAAGAAATCCAGCTCCAAAAATTGAAGTAATGGTATAAGTTGGTGGTTTGGCATGAATTAGTGATTAATAGACCTGATGTCAAGAACTTGGCTAGACTTACTATGGTCTTCCCCAATCTACTGACGAAATGGCTTTTGTAGGCATTCCCCTTAATGCAGAGTGGAAAGAGACACTCCTGCCAGTCCTTGGGCTCAGAGGTGAACATTATCCTTATAAAAGCCCAAATTCCTACAGGCAAGTTTATACAAATGAGTGTCAGATGTGGTGGGAAGACCGCTGCTTGTCCCTCATGATGTCAACATGAGGTCACTTCCTGCAACATTCACCTTAAGGGCAAGATTATAATATCTGTAGGAATTGCAAATTTATTTTTTATTTTAAATGCTTCAAAATATAAATAAATATCTTTCCAGAATGTTTACAAAGTAAATTCTTTCAGCCCAATCATTGCTCTTTACTGACCCTTGTTCCTATGCCCCTCACCCCACCTTTGTCTAATCACTGCAGACGAATTTGCTACACTCTGTGGAAGTCAAAGGCCAGGCTTCGTCATTGACATTTACACCGGCTTACCTGTTGGTGAGTTATGATGCCATTGTTGGAACTTTCTGCTTTTGCCTTTGTGTTAAGGGTTACACGTTATTTTCTCAATTTGCTTTTTTTTTTTCTTAGAAGGAAAATTCATTAAACAGTGTCATTTCAATTTATTGAAACACTGATTCTTAGTTTGAAACGAACTGTGCAAACACCCCGGGTAGCTCCACCTCATTGGCAGCAGCATTTGTTGCTCATGATTAAGGGGACTGGAAGGCTTTTCACAAAATTACAATCAAGCTTAGTTAAACCAACCCTAAGCATCAACAAAGAGAGAGATTCTGGGAGCAGGGCCAGTTGACGTTTGATTTGACTGTAATTCCCAATCCTGCCTTCTGACGAAGACATGCGTTTAATATGACCTTTCATACCAATCCTCACGTGTAGGTTGTTCACCTAAATTCCTTCTTGTGGATCAATTTTGTCTTTCATGGAATCTCCCCAGGTTATCTGCTTTGGGAATTTCAGATATGAAATAAAAAAAAAATCCTGCCAATCTGGTAACTGAAGCAGAGACCATTATAGTGCTAGAGATGCTTGAGCAAGAGTCAGAAGTATTGCACAGCCGTCAGCCACCGAGGCAATGCTTCTGTGGTTTAAAACCAAACAACATAAGAGTAGAAAGCTATTGCAGCCTCAGAGCTTTTCCCCTGTGTGATTTATAGGCATCCTTAGATGCCCCTCCTCAGTCTGAGCGCTCGAGTGGAGTAGCAAACACCACCACTTGCTTTGTTCCACCTTATTCCTAATAAGTAAACTGAAATCCACATCAGCCTTTCCAATGACCGTGTTTAAGAAAACAAGGGTCTGATCCAGCAATCAGCCCAGCTCCCTTAGTGCCAAATCCATATGGCTCCACAGTCTAGTCAACGTCCAAAGAAACTTCATGGTTTGGAAAAGGAAACTGCTAAGTGACACTGGCATAAAACACCTGGCCGCAGCTGCTTTGCTTTTCCCCTTCCCAAAACAGATCTTTTCATCTCCCTAGAATCTCTGATCCGAAGATAAGTGGTCTTTAGTAGTGATGAGTCTCCATGCTAGGACCAGGAGTATCCCCAGAAAGGCCTGCCCTGTAAGGCTGGCAGTAGTTAGACTCGAAACAGCATTAGCGCCACCCACTAGTCGAGCTGGAAAGGTCCCAGACAGCATCTAGTCCAAATGCCTTGCTTTGCAGTTGAGGGGAAGGGACTAGGCCGAGGTCACCTAGCTAATTAATAACAGAGCTAGGACCAGAACCCAGTCCTGACTCACAGCTTGCTTTGACTCTAGCTCTTGAAAACTGGAAATGTGATAGTGAGCAGTATACTTACTGTACCAAATTCCACCATGACAAAATATTTAGATGACTGGGAAACTTTGTTTTATTTAAGCTTTATACTCTTCTTCTGAAAGGCCTTAAGATTGTTGGCATATAGAGCCCATTCGTATGGGGTTAAAACTATAGCAAGTTTATTAATCTTGTCTTAAAATATAAACTTCTCCATGTTAAAGTTCAAATGAAATCCAGACAGGAAAAGAAAATATAAATTTTTATTATATCCTTTGGCTGTTTTATGCCGAACAATGGCTAGAAATTTGACCCAGCCTATTATTGTTATACATGATAATATATCACTTATATTTAAAACAAATAAATATGCAATTTCATGTTTTAACCCATCCTATTGTTGGATTGGGTTGTTGTTTTTTGTTTGCTGATCAGACACAGCTGTAGTCTTATTTGCATAAGTTTTTAACAACATGAATGATAAATGTGTGAAAAATCTAAAAACATAATTACCTATATTCAAAATAGCAATAAAACTTTTGAAATTTTTAAAGAGATCAGTTTGCCTTCACACAAAATCAAGCCCTTTAGAAAAGGGTTTAAAATAAATGGATAGCCTGTCAGATTTCTCCTTTAAAACAGGCTGGTTTCAGAGGTGAGTCTTCTGAAATTATAGCATCTTTTGTTGGCTCCACTTACGTCTATGGCCAACTTCTTACAACTTAGGAAAAACGCCTTGCAGAGCCTCCAGACTACAATAGCAAATGAAAGGATCTCAACAACAGTCATAGAAACCTGGAGAATTGGAAGGACGTGTGATGTAGATAGACCAAAGCTTTATATCCCCTCCCAGCTTCTGGAGTGTTTTGTGAAACTACCAAGGGGCTGATGGAGGGGCCCTGAGAATAACAAGTGCTTTGATAAAGGTTTTCTGAAATTTGTATGACTGTGATGTGAAAAAACACAAGGGAGGCAGGACAGCTGGTTAGAGGATCCCTGGTATCAAATCGGACTCTGCTTCTTATTGGCTGTGTGGTCTTTGGCAAGTTCCATCCCCTGACTTGGCCTCAGTTCCATCACCCACATGGAGACCACCTCGTAGGGAGACTGATGATTCAGTGAGTAAATCCAGGTTGACTGCCTGACAAACTTGGTATAGAGACATTATTAACATTATTATCCTGGAGGGAACTGAATGAATGGGAGATCGGAGCAGGTTAGACAGAGAGTGGATCTACCAGGCTGGTGGAGAGTGAGACCTGCCCACAAGGTTCCCTCACCAACTGGCCAGCCTGTGTCCTGTTCAAATGCTCACCAACTCCACTTCCAAATACTGGTTCTTAGTTTAACAAATTTTAATTGACACTTAATATTTGTCAGACAGCCTGCTAGGGGCCTGTAACAGTGGTGTAGCAGCTAGGCCCAGCCATGGGTTTAGGAAGCCACAGTCTATTCCAAATTCCGACAACCCTTCCTTAGTGCTGACTCCATCTTCGCCATCAGCTGGGGCCCAGAGTACCCCCAGACCTGACCAAAAACCTAGTGAAAGAGGAGGGGGCACTGAAGTTGAATTTGAAAGGCCAGAGTTGGCTTTGACCTTAGGCTCCTCCTCTTCTTTACCAGCTCCCCTTTCCCATTCTAGCCAAACATTGCCATACCCTTTGGGTAGAGAGGCTGTCCGGTCTCAGCAGTCACTTTTTCCTTCTCCTCTGCCCAGTGTCCAGGGGTTGCAAAGATGGCTTCCAGCTGGACAGTGTGGATGTTCTGAAACAACATAAAAAAGACAGACACTAAATCCAGATAGACACATGAGTGTCTGGAAAGTGGTTTAGTTATTTCAGTTTGCCATTCATTGATGTTCCCTCCCCATTCCATCAACCGCAGCACCCCAACATACACCCACACACACGTATACACATGCACACGGCCGCACATGTGCGCACGCATTTTCTCTTCTTTGGTTTTAGACTTTCGTTGAACATCAAGTGACTCTCCCTCCTGATCGACCCTGCCCAGGGGCCATGTTCTGTGCTGTCACTCATGCCTGGCTGCTCTGTTTCTAGATATTGATGAATGCCGGGAGATCCCGGGGGTCTGTGAAAATGGAGTGTGCATCAACATGGTTGGCAGCTTCCGATGTGAATGCCCAGTGGGCTTCTTCTATAATGACAAGCTGTTGGTTTGTGAAGGTAAGTGATGATGCCACTCTGTCATGTCCAGAAGTGAGCTAACTGGTGAGCTGCTTACCCACACACTTGGCCAATTTCACAACATCGGAATTTCATAAATTCATCAAGCTCTAGCACAGAGAAGGGCACCGTGGGGAACAGCATGAAACCTCATGCAAAAAACATTCACTAACTCCCAGTGGAAAATGCAGGACGCACATTCCCCAGCCCCCTCCCCCTACACACACAATGTGTTAGATTTCCCAGCTGATATGAAAGAGCCTTGAGTTCCTGGGTGTGTCAGATGGATTGCTTTTGTTTCTCATTGCTCGAAAGTGAGCGTGAGTGGTGGGCAGTCATCTTGAATTGAATCTCAAAATCGGCGTTCTCTTCCAAAGGGAGCCTTTGCTATTCCCAAGTGAAAACAAGGCTAATGCAAATATTCCAAATGCATGAGAGAATTCCAAATGACAGGAACGGCAAATTCAATTTTATAGGAAGAATGTTGGCATGCGTGCAAATGGTACTTTTTTCATTTTCAAATGACCTTCCCTTGCCATGTGTATGTGCTGTGATTCTGCACATTCCTTGCAGCACTTCATCTTTTTCCTATGTCTGGGGAAGATAGTGTCCCTTTACATTTTAGTAAAAGGGACAACGTTACTGGTTATTAAATATACCGTGTGCTCCGGGATAGCTGGAATAATTTTCTATTTAATATGTAAACTTGGAGCCCCTGGCAGCATTTTTATTCATGTTAGAAAGTGTTAGTATCCCTTAGCGCATGGATTAGAGCACACATGTCAACATTTTAATGTTAAAAAAATACTTTTCTCCTAAACTGGGGACAATTATAGACCATGTTATAGCTCTAAGCGCATGTTTGTTAAGTTATCCTCACCCGGCTTTTGGTTACTATGGCCAAGCCGACACATGGCCTTTCCTCTGCCTGCTGGGTGAGGGAGTGGGAGTGGGGGTGGGTGATAGCCACTCAGAGCCTTGCTAAGGAGATAGTCATTTCAGACCTGGGCCGGCCCTGTATTTGGAGGCAGTCCAGGAACAGGTGTCTGAGGGGGAGGCGTGATGCCAGGGAGAGAGGAAGCCCACCATGGATGATCAGACAGTGCTAGGGTTGACCTTCTTCAAAACTACAGTCTTCTCCCCTCCGTACAGGCCTCAGATGGCTGCCGCCTCCTTGTGGCATCTCCCCTCTGCTTTCATTCAGAGATCCCTTTGATGGTTCCTTTATCCAGATGCCTCTTTCCTATTCATATTTGCTGAAACAGCAGCCCTTGGCCAGAACCCGTAGGGAAGGCCACCCATGACCACCAGTGAACATAGAGGTTGATACCCACATGAGATCAGAAACCCACAGCTGTGCCAGTGTAAGCCACTTAGCTGTCAGGGCAGCATTCGGTGGATATTGAGATTACGAAGTGCTCCAACTTTCGGGTCCCGTTTCATAGGATATCCATCTGCAGGGTGAGTGTTTAATCTAGGGTCAGCCGCTTCCCAGCACGATCCTAGCTCTCAGAATCAGAAAATGAAGGTTGATTTAGTACATGCCTCAGCAATGCTGAAGTTGGAATGAATTCCAGAAGTGATTTAGAGGGAGCTACTATGCATCTGCTCTTCCCAAGTATGCACACAATCAGATGTTAGGTGTCTGATGCACCACAGAAATGCTTGTCAGTGACACCATTTGGCTTCTCCGAGGATACAATTCTCCAAGGATACAAGCTACCCTCTGTGTTTCTGAACACCCTTACTAAGAGCAGTGCACACATGGTGGGTGAGGTGGTGCTGGCAAACAGACTTCTGCTCTTGTATCTACTGCACAAAGAAGCATCCCCCGACCCCGGCCTCCCCCTCCCGCCTCCCCAC
>NW_006285258.1:4257415-4273687 GCF_000327345.1 Myotis davidii
CAGTCCTGACATTTTCCCGCCACAAAGCACAGGCCTGAGAGGCACCATTTGATGTATTTGCCGCCCCCTTGTGGGAACTTCTGCAGAGCCAACTCTATGTGAAACCGCAGTGCTAGGGCCGAGGGCTGACTCCCACCTGCGGTGCAGGCTCTTCCTTTAGTGGTCTTAGGCCTGAATTAGATTATTTCATTGGAGCAGGGGCAGGGAACACGTATTTTGCCACATGGAATAGACGGGAATGTGCAGTAACTTTTGCGATGCCATGAATTTGAACTACATTTTAATTCCATTTACTACATAATTTGAAGTACATAATTACATTTAAGTGACTTTAAACTGTTTAAATATATATATATATGCAAACAACCCCCTGAGCATAGTCAAAGCTTTGAAGTACACAATATCCATTTTATTCTTTTCTTTGATAATGTGAATTGGGTTGTTTGCAGTAGTTTTATGTGCAACATGTTCAGCTTCCTTGGCTTGGCTGCCATGTGGCAGTAATTTGAGCAGCAGCCTCTGCGGCCCTGCCCTCCAAGTGCATCTGTGGACCAGGAGCACCAGCTTCTCCCAGGCACTTATGGGAAATGCAGGCTCTCAGGCCACCCCCAGACGTGCTGGTCAGAATCTGCCTTTCTACAGATTCCATGTAATTCATATGTACCCTGAGGTTTGAGATGCTCTGCCCGCCAGATCTTCAGACAAGAGAAACCAGATTGAATCATAAAACCCTGGGACTTCAAGCAAATACAAGATTCCCTGGGATCATTGTCAGGACTCACGTAAAGTCCTGACTGTAGCAGTTGAGTTTCATGCCTTTTTAAAAAGACATGAGTAACACTAGAGTCCACATGTGTCCTAAGTCAAATACTAACATTTATGAAAAATACTAGTAAGGTGGGAAAATTAGAAAATCATTTTCAGTCCTCCATTGTCTGTTTCATAAAACTGATCAAAATGAGAAAATATAAATTTGTTTTGTGTGCGAGGCTTCCTGGACGGGGTACCAGATTCCGTTCTCCTCCTAATTAACTCTCTTCTGCCTGCAGATATCGATGAGTGTCAGAACGGCCCGGTGTGCCAGCGCAACGCCGAGTGCATCAACACCGCCGGCAGTTACCGCTGCGAGTGCAAGCCCGGCTACCGCTTCACTTCCACGGGGCAGTGCAATGGTAAGTGTGCCCCATTAGCTGGACGTGCCTTCCCAGGGGCTTGTCTCCATTTCTGTATATATATATAAATATTTTTATTTCAGAGAGGAAGGGAGAGGGAGAGATAGAAACAGCAATAATGAGAGAAAATCATTGATTGGCTGCCTCCTGCACGCCCCACACTGGGGTTCTAATCCACAACCCAGGGAATTGAACTGTGACCACTGAGCCACGCTGGCCACGAGGTTATCTTCATTTAGACTGCTGAGTTCTAGCAACTAAACCGGAAAAAGCAAAACTGTTGCAGTCTAAACACTTACCTTTTTTCCCCTCGTTATAGATGAGATGTTTTCAAAACAATAAATAATGTACATGCATAGATTTCATATTTACCCATCTGCTACCCTGCCGCAAACAGCCACACCCAAAATTCATACACATAGACACACACACACACACACACACACACACACACACACACACACCCCTAACCAGTATTCAGGACCAAATACTTATCTTTTTAATTCCACATAATCCCCCTTGGAGAGTTGAGGTTGTCACCATCTCAGCCACACTCCCCAAATCTAGACAGCAACGCTCTCCTGAGCTGCACATTAACCTGCAAAAAATGAACCAAAAAGAGCCCAGTATATCTCTTCCTCCTAAACATTGTACAGATGTAAGATCACTCACTGAGGGCAGCAAACATTAACAGCCTTTTATTAGCTGTGAGTCATCTACAGTAAAATGAGAAACTATCTCCCAGAGGTTAGTTTTTTCGTTGTTCACTTGTATCAGGGATGCGGTAGAAGTACAGAGAATGAGCGTGTTGCCAACTTAAATTGATGGTAAAGGTATTCAAGTATCTGATGGTACCTTGTAGCCAGTGGTATCAAATTAAACCACTGGTATTTCAGCCCAGAAGCAAAATAATACTTCATAATGATTTTCATATAAATCATTATATATTTAGCAAAAAGGCCAGGGAGAATGTGTTATTTTGCTTATGGTTCATCTCACAGCCAGTTGCCTGGATATTTTATGCATTTGTGAATGAAACAACACAAGGGAACATGGTCAGATTCCCCTTGGATTTCCTTGCCCACCAGTGAGTAAGTGGTAGGAAGTGCACGACTCTCTGCAGGGTATTTTGCATTGTTTCCTGAGAGCTCGGTGGGAAGAGGGTGTAATAGCAGAACAGAAACTCAATTTGAGAATCAAGACTTGTTTTGTTGAGGTTAGAGGAGCATGTGCAAGTGTTTAGCATTTTGTCAACAGAGCTGTTGTTATCCACGTATTTTTTAAAAAATGACAGGAAAAGTGAGGACGTCTCTGATATGAGCCACAATGCCCTTGTGAAACTTGGCATTGAGACCACTTCCCTGCATTTTGCTCTTAATTTATATTTCTTTGAAACTGAATGAAATAATTCCAATCCAAATAAAGAGTTGCTGATAATATAGAATGTGCCATTTCACACCATTTCGCGCTCAGGCAAGAAGTTCTTTATACATTAAGATAGCATGTCCAGCCAGGGCCTGCTGGGCTCAAGCCCTGTCATGTTTTCTCGTAGAGTTAACATAAATAAAACTCTCCAGGCATTAACCAGCCATGAGGGCTGTGAGAGTGCTGTTTGTAGCCAAAGCTCTATTTCCCTCCTTCATTGAAATCCTCAGAAGAAAGGGAATGTACATACATTTTGCAATTATTCAGTCTTTAGGGTTGAAGACTTCATTCTGGTAATGACTTCGTATACATCTTACTTTAAAAATATTTTTAGTGTCTTTCAATGCTGTCCTATATATGGCATTTTTTAGACATAATGCAAAATACTGCTCTTTTCCTGTGTTTCAAATGAAAAGAACTAAAATTTTCTTTCCATCATGAGATTTTTATTTGAATTCATCAGTACAGTACATAATTTCAAAGCAAAATCATAGTTGGTGGCCATAGTGCCCACAGAGTTGCTGAGAGATCTGAGAGAATAATTAGTTAGTTACCTAAGCCCAGGATGCTGGCGGGACTTCAGGAGTCGTATAGTTACACCAATATAGCCCCCTTCTGCAATCTCTCACCCAGCTAAAGACAAGAGGCAGGTTCTTCCCAACCACTGTCCCATGGTCTCTCCTCTCTCCACTGACGATGTGAGTTTTTCTCCCCCAGATACCACGTTTAAACCTCTTATCTCAACCTCAGACATAATCTCCTGGGAGTTCACATCCTGATGCTTGAGAAACCTCGTTTTCTAGTCTCAAAACAAAGTGAACTTCACCATTAAGTTCTATAGGATTGTAACTTTCCGTTTCACCAGTAGACTCTCAAAGTACTCTCTATGTTTAATTTTTTGAAATCATCATGAGATAGGCAAGGTAGGAAAGAAAATTCCTGATTGGGGAGCCATTTCTAAGAAGACCCTTAATATTCTATATTTCCTGGGGGCTCCAGAGATAAGACAGACCTAGTCCCCTGCATACTTCCAGGTCTGGCACTACCTTGAGGGCACTCAAGGTTTGGGTCAACTATGGTAGGCCCAAAGACACACCCTCAAATCAACTTCCTTCCCAGAGCTTGGTGATGGAAATCAGTTTCCTCTGTCTATCCCAGAGAACAGTTTGCTCATTTTAAATCCATTTTCTCCAGTGGGAAGAATCAGAATTTGTTAAGTTAACTAGCATTTCTGCATAGGCTGGCGGTAGCTCCTGAGCTGCTCTATACCAATTTCCTCTCTTAATGAAATATTCAGCCCTACTTTTAAACAGTATGGTGATTGATCACAACTCTACATGTTCTGTGTATTGGAAGGAAGTGCTTGTAAAAATGTCAGCCGGAGCCCATGGAATGGAGGGGATACCATCTCTTCTGGGCACCACTGCTTTGTGTGGTGGAAAGTGCCCATTCCCAGCTCAGTAGGCAGGGCAGACAAGCAGCAAGTGTGGATTATTTGGCTGAGAGCAAGGTGCTGCTGTGCCCCACAGCATCTACACCCAAGGGGGCGGTCCGCTTTTTGCTTTCTTCTGTGATAATGGGAAAATCAGGATGAATCGGTGCTCCTAAAATTATGTTTGACCTAAACATGTCCTGGAAGCTTTAAAAAATTAAATTAGAGACATAAGTAAGCATGTGATTATGTCACATGTGGATTTGTGCAGTCAATTCTGCCCTGTAGATGATTAGATTTCAGAAGAGCAACTAAAAGACTCAGTTAATGAAAAATACAGTTTAGAGCTTAAAGACTGGGCAAGATGACAGAGCTTTCCTTTGAATGAATGTGAATAAAAAGAAAGAAATATCATTAGGATTGTCAAGTGTTGAAAGGAGCCATGTGTAGACATGAAGACTTGGTTAAAATGGAACTAAAGGTTATAGGAATAAGACAGAACAATGAGGTGAAACTTGAACAAGGGACAAGGCAGGTTGTCCTTCATGAAAACCTATCTTAGCAAAGGGATTTGTTTGACTTTGGTAAAAATTTCCAAAGGAAGCTGTGAAGGGTCAATAATTTGAGGCCCCAAATCTTTTCTAGACAAAATGCTTCAATGAATTCCACAGCCTGTGATGATGCTTTGGGAAAATAATCAAATGAGTTGTCTCCCAGCTTAGATTTTTCGTCCCCATTCTAAGTTCTCTCATCTTTCAGAACATTTTTTTGAATACTGCCCCTGTTTTCATTTTTTTCATGTATTATTAACAAACTCTGAATGTGCCCAGGAGGTGAAAATAAGTTTTAAGCAGTTTTGAGGTAAAAAGAAACATAATGCCTGTACCTGTTTTACTGTCTTAGTTTATAAAGAGCGAGGATCAGCCATGGAGAAATACCTAGAAGTAAGTTATTCAGTTTGATTTTGAAGCTGCCACGTAAGATGCTAAAGATGCCTTTTACCTACAGATCGCAATGAGTGTCAAGAAATCCCCAACATATGCAGCCATGGACAGTGTATTGACACAGTCGGAAGCTTTTATTGCATTTGTCACACTGGTTTTAAAACAAATGCTGATCAAACCATGTGTTTGGGTGAGTACGTGATTATTATTTCATTCTTCCTTCATATCCTGTTGAAAAATTCATTTGCATCTGAATATATATAATAGTTAATACTAAACTTTTCAGTAGTTGTTCTGCTACTTATAAAATAAAAACATAAGCAGATGTGTAGCATTAACATCCTTTGGTATTTAATCTCTGGCCATCTGAACATCATAAACTTCTTCCTTGATTTCATTTGGCTGTTAGTTCAGAAAAAAACTTCTGACTAAGGTATAAATTTAGAAAGATATTTAGATAAAAATTACCTTTTATTAATGTTAATAGCCTGTTATTATTTTATAATATTATTCTTTTATAATATTCTTTTATATTTACTTAAATAATATTTATAATATTTATGAGTGTTTGAATATGAACATTCTTTAAGACAAGTTTATAGATTTTACTGGATCCTCAAAAGCAAATTTACAGATGCTACAAAGGCATAAAAAGTAAAGAAACCTTTTCTGAGGAGAAACGAGCTCAAGATTTTAAATCTCTTCCCAAGTATTAGTACTGAATCAGGACCTCGATTTAGAATAAACTTCAAATATGTAATCAGTCATTTTCTCTCTTTATCTCCTTTCTTTATCCACTTTAAAGCAACATCCATTAGATCTTGTGGGAACTTCATGAACATGAATCAGTTCCACAGCTGGAAAGAGAACAATCAATACAATGATGCTTAAAGTGCTTGCCTTTGGCTATGATTGAAGTCACCTGTTAGGGAACAGTCTCATAAAGTTTTGTCTTCTTCAGAGAGGATATGTTTTAAATGAAAGGAGTATAACCAGCCCTGCTCATCACTGGGGAGCTAACCCCTGCATATTAATGGGACCCTGCCCAGATTCTTTCTGTCTCTTTCATCTGAATTATCTGCAACCCACTACCAACGAACCTACTTTACCAAAGCTCAGCTAAACATGAATCACTCTCAGCAGAAGCTCTTGCTTGCTGGCAGGGTGACTTACCTGGATGCCATCTGCAACCACACACACACAGACACACACACACACACACACACACACACACACACACACACACGCACGCACGTTGGAGTCACCCTGGAGTCAGCAATAGCTTCTTGCTTTAGGATCACAGATTATGTATCTTCCTGTGCAAAATTGGAAAGGACAGGAAACCCTAACCCTGACACCACACTTTGCCAACCTGAGGTGTTGCCTCTCGGTCCCTCTCCCTCTCTTGGTCCTTCTCTTCCTCTTTCTGCCCCACTCTTGCAAACCAGTAGTATCAGCTTTCTTTCATGGAAATGTCTTATTTCCCCTTAATGTGCACCTGCTCTTCATAAGAAAGATGTCAGCTTCTGTGGTGAGATGTATTATAAGATGTCCAGATAGCTTTACACAATAGTCCAAGAGAAAAGTCATAGGCCAAGGAAAAGACAAACAATAATGCATGAGTGTGTGAGAGGAGCTAAGTGCCAACACCACCTTGAGATCATTTAGGAGGGAGAGATAAGTCACTCTCGGTGGGAGTGGTGGGGGTTTTAGGGGTGGACTGGGGGGAAAAATGTCTAAAATGTCAGGTGAGTTGGAAAGCTAATTTATGTTGTTGCTGATTGCAGGATAATATCGGGTGACTCACTGCTTTTTGGGAAACTGGAGTGAGAATCTTACAGGCTGACGTTTGCCAAAGGTGGCAGCAAATCAAGACCCAGATGCTCACACAGTTTTCCATTTGCAAGTGAAAAAGAAATTGAAAAAAGTGGCAAGGGTGGAGGATTCTAGAAGTAAATAGAATAAAATAATCCTTGTCCAGTTCTCATGTCCTTAGCTTGCCTCCTTTCACATGCCAGCCAAGGAAATGATTTACTCCCCAGCGTTAGAAACCCGCCTTTTGCTGGGTTCTCACAGGGAGCTGCCACTGCTGGAACCCGTACCAACACTGAGGACTTCTCAGCCCCCAGATGGCACTTTATGAACTCTAAAATGCCTTTTATCCCCAGGTAACCATGCAACCTCCTCTTCTGTTAATATTCATGTTTTCTATGTCTTTCGCTCCTCCTAGACATAAATGAGTGTGAAAGAGATGCCTGTGGAAACGGAACTTGCAGAAATACAATTGGCTCCTTCAACTGCCGCTGCAATCACGGTTTCATCCTCTCTCACAACAATGACTGCATAGGTGCGTGTGCAAAACAGTCACCAAGGGAGTCAAGTTCATATGTGCTCTTTGGAATTGACATCATTCCTAGTGTGCCAGCTATCTTTTTTTAACATACGCTGTCATATGCATGACAGTTGTTTAAAAGATTTGTCAAATAGAATATGCTAATTAAATGTCATATGTAATAATGTACGTCCATTACTTTTATTAAAATGCTTATTAGCAACTATATTTTTATGCCTGGTATGCTGTGAATTGAATAAATTTTAAAATAATTGAAATGATTACATTTTAAAACATACGCAAGTGATGCTCTGTATAAAAATTACATAATTTATGAATAATGTGGACCTGCTTGTCTACATGTTTCCCTCTAGCCTCTTTTAAAAGAAGTAAATTATTGAATCTAGTAAAACCTCCTCATAAAACATGCACCATTATTCATCAGTGAGTGTAATGAACCAACTATATATTGTTCTTGAGGCGAATTTAATATAATTCCAATTATGGGAATACTTAATAATACCGTCAGTGGTGTTGTGTATTAGTAACTCAGTTTTAGCCTTTAAAATTGAACCTAAAGGAAGATTAAGATAAACTCATATAAGATCGTAATATAAATGATAAATCACTAATTAATAGAATGGTGTAATCTTTTTAGGTTTTGATAGGTACTTATAGCCAGGTCTAGATTTTCATTGGAATTTCTTATGTTTGGCTGAGCCAGCAAAGGCCACTGAAATTCAGAACAAGTGTTTTTCCCTTTAAAGGTTTTGATCATTGCTGGGATTATGACATTTTCTTTGGAATATATCAAAGGATATTTTTTTGGCAGATGTTGATGAATGTGCAACTGGAAACGGGAACCTTTGCAGAAATGGCCAGTGCATCAATACTGTGGGGTCCTTCCAGTGTGAGTGTAACGAAGGCTACGAGGTGGCTCCGGATGGCAGAACTTGTGTGGGTGAGTCCATTCTCAGCGAGACCCTCCAAAGAACATCCCAGAGACCAAGGAATCATGCAGGCTCTACCACCATGCATCCTTCTGGAAGCTCAAAGAGAAAAAAAGCAGAGTAGAATGACAGTAATTCTACACACACACACACAGGAACACATATACCACTTTCCCCCCTCATCTTTTAAAATTCAATTATACTCACAGGTAATGGTTAACCTGGTAAAGAATTAGACAATTAAATCATTCTAAAAACAATTGTAATTCCCTTTCTTATATTTATTTTCTTCAAAATAACTTTGTAGTAAATTCTTATATGAATTTTTTGGCTGCTCTCAAAATCTTCATATCCGTTGACTTTTTACATGCTACACTTTTCTGGGAATACTTCATTTATAGTAGGTTAAATAAAACGTGGTTGCCATATTGCACACTTCTGAAAGCTGTTAAAGCTTATTTTTATTGAGTCATTAATTTTTCTCCATGGTAGTTTCATGGACTAATTTTATTTAGTTTTATGTGTGTTTCTTTGATTTGATCCCAGTTTCTTTGAGTTTTAATTGCTTGGTGGAAAGCATGCCAGTTGAAACCTCTTCCTTCTTTTTCTCTTTCCATTGCAGATATCAATGAATGTGTTCTAGAACCCGGAAAATGTGCACCAGGCACCTGTCAGAACTTAGATGGGTCCTACAGGTGTATTTGTCCACCTGGATACAGTCTACAAAATGACAAGTGTGAAGGTATAAGGGCATTTAGAAATAAGTAGTATTGGTTACTGCACTGGCATTATGAGAGTCAAAGCTTTTCTGATGGTGTGACGATGTCTTCATTTTGGAATGCTTTAGCAAAAACAAATCCAAGAGCAGAGAGTGTGACTTATGGCCTCAGATGGTGAGACAGGACATCTAATTCTCATGCTAATCCCTGATGAAGTTATTTTCTCTGTACATAAGGGTGGTCATATGACCCTAACTCTTTTCCAGTGTGCTTTTATGCAGCTTATAAAATATCTTAAGTTACCTGTTTTTAAGTGCCAATAGTTTGCAACTAAAATTAGCTTCCTTCTGGAAGCTCAAAGGGAAAAAAAGCAGAGTAGAATGACAGTAATTCTACACACACACACACACACACACACACACAGTTAAAATATTTGTGACCGCATTCAAGGTTGGATGCACGTGGCTATATAATGTGTCTATGTTGTTTTGACCTATAGAGAGGTGGAAATGTGTTACTACAAATAAATTCTCTGCAAATTTTATAGTACTGCCTTCCTCAGTACATACGCCATTGCATTAAATGAAAGACATTAGTTGCCAGAACTTTCAAAATAACTAGGGTTGAAAGGATTCTTAAGAAGTCACCTAGCCCATGCTCCTGCTTTGAGCAGAACTGCATCTAATCCATAATGAGGAAGAAATGTCTCTACTTTAAGTATCATCAATGAGGAATTTTATCATATATCCAATTTAAATTGCAGTCAAGTGCAAATATTACACATGGAAACATATAATCAAAGGTAGGCCAAAGTGCAAATTATTAAACATGTTATTTTACTCTTAAAGACCGGCTTTTTTCACTCCATGGTTACTGCAAACTTCCTCTAGAATGAACAGAATAGAAATGTATAGAAAGAAAAACAACTTCCTGAATAGTCAATATATGTGCCCATTGCACAGTCTTTGTCGTCCCCCCCCCACCCCCACCCCTTAGGAACTCAACATTTACAGGTTAATTTCTACTATAAGAGAACAAATCATAACAACAATGACGAAAACAGTAACCAAAAAGAAATGTTTGACATTTTTACAAAAGTTGGCTTTCCTCTTAAGAAAAGGTTGGATGTTGCGGTGGAGGGAGTGTGGGAACGGAGTGAATCAGCAGCAGCAGTTCAGATGTGTTAATAAACCACAGGAAGCGTGATGCAATTATAAATTCCATGTAAGAAAATGGAGTGATGAAGAGGCTGGCTTTGAATTGTACAGGAAGATAATCACTTCACAGTGCACATTACTAAGTACCACATTTTTCGTGTGGTATTTATAATGTTGTCAAGATAAAGAAGTTAAGTTTCTAGTTTCCCTTTAGTTGGACCTTTGGGAATGAAGCTGTGTGAGGCAACTACATTTTGGTGTGGGTAGAACTCTTTGTACAAACATCACAATAAAGAGCCCCAAGATGCAAGAGATATGTGTTTTAAAGGGGAGAAAGGTATTTCCATAAAAATATTATAGCTCAGAATCAAGAGTGACCTCTTTTTCATGACAAATGTCTCCTGAAAGGGGAAACAATGGGCAAATCTGTTGGAAAGAGAGGCTATACATTTTCCATAAGTAGGATGGTCATGTAATTTTATGACCAAACCAACACAATTTTAGGATGAGCACCATTAATAATGAGGCCAGGCCAACAGGCATGTGCTGGGACTCTCTTAGGGAATCTAGGACTATGGTTACCCAAACCATTCAAACTTTACCTCGGGCCAGCCTTAATCACTCCTTCAGAATAGCTAAGATGCAGAAGGAAACATGATACAATTATAAGTATATCAGATTCTTATTATCTGGAAGATGAGAGAAGAAGTACAGGAAGATATTCTGTGTTTTCAGAAAAATTAACCTGCAAGTGAGAGTTCAGAGCCTCATCCTCTGTGATCTCATTAGTTTGTCCTGCATAGGGTTATTTCCATGAGTGTTAGTATCTTTGTAAAATTCACAGTTAGGGCTATAGCATGAGGTACTGAGAAAAGTGATGTGGGTGAGTGGAAGAAAATAAATTTGGTTCAAAACTAGATCTCTCACTGAGTAACTCATTGTCAACACACTTAAAATTTCAGGGCTTCTGTTCAGTGTGCAGTGGTGAAGCCAGACTGGGGTGTGTTGCATCTTTCCTAGCTTAGGGGAGGTTGGAATTACTCCAACTTTTCTAACTAACCAAGCAACATAGTCTGGGTAAGAGATGTTTTTGGTTGAGTCCCTTAGAAGGTACTTGCCGATTCCATTTTTGGGAGAACTGTCAAAGACTAATTTTTAAAGTCATCACAGCCTATACGTCTACCCATAGCACATGATATAGGAAAGTATCCTTATAACTGGGAGAATTTTGAAAGTCAGTCACACTTCATATTTCCACATTGTGCATCTGGTACCTGATGGTTTGACTTTGTTTGACATGTGTACTTCTTTTAGATATTGATGAGTGTGTGGAAGAGCCAGAAATCTGTGCCTTGGGCACATGCAGTAACACTGAAGGCAGCTTCAAATGCCTGTGCCCAGACGGGTTCTCTCTGTCCTCTACTGGAAGAAGGTGCCAAGGTAAGTGCCTTTGAAGGCCTTGGGCTTTCATTACCCTGTGTTTATTTGTTGTGGTTTTATTTTTAAAACATGGCAAAGCTTTGATTCTTTGTGAAAGAGAAGATGGAGAGTTTTTATTCACCCAGAGGTCTAATGACTACCATATGTCAGAAAGTTCATTTTTACTTTCAAGGTTAAACACTCATCCATCAAGTTATGGTTGCTTGTGCAACAACTGTCCTGGCACTGAGACCCAGACTCCCCTAAGAACACAGATGCTGGTAGGCCTGTGAGTGGGATCAGCCAATAGCCACTGAATGTGGCAGAGCCTGGCACCATCAGCCATCAGCCACAAAGTCTCTGCCCCTGAAGAGGTGACCTAGATAAATATGGGCCAAAACCTAGGCTTTCAGACAGAAAAATGCGATTAACCCACATGTCCCCAGGATATAGTGCCCATCCCTTACATCACAAGTTTTCTAAGAAAACAGAAATAAATTTGAACCGACCAAGATTCTTTCTAGGCCATAGTCTGTTTGCAGGAATAATACATGTGCACTTTTTTAAAAAATCAAAAGGGAGCCTGAACTTAAGCATAACACAGTGTATTGTGTCCCAGAATACTGTTTACATTTTACTTACCAATGCAATGGTGTGAGTCTGTCTATTTTCACAAATTAGTTTAATGAATTCAAGAAAAAAAAACAACCCACAAACACACATAATTCTCCTCCCCCACACCCCGGCCCTGCTCCAGTGCCTTTTTGTTGTTTTTGTTGTTCTGTTTTTTCTTGTGTGTTTTTTTGTTTGTTTTGTGTGTGTGTTTGTTGTGTGGTTTTGTGTGTATATGTGTTTGTTTTCCTTTCATATTACCAAATGAGAGGCAATGGATATCACTTAAGATTCTAAAAATTGTGTTTAAAGTCTCAGCATGGCCATGTTTCGCCTATGGCAAGGTATTTAATCTTTTGTAACCTCCATTTTCTCATTTTGAACAACAATAATTACCTGCCCAACCAATCTTATTGAACAGGTGACAGAGCTTTTTTACTTTCTGAGTCCTTCATATACAGTGGGGCCTTGACTTACGAGTGTCCCGACTAAGGAGTTTTTTGAGATACCATACGAGCTCAGTCTCCGAACGAATTCAACTCGTAAGTCAAGGCCCCACTGTATTCTTCTTATTCTAATCTATTCACTTTTTACTGTACAACTGGTCACTTAGCTACCTAGTATGTAAAAGTGAGAAAGGAAAGAGTTGAGAGTTCTCTGGTTGGTTTGGTCTTATAGGTAGTTACTGGAGGCTGTGGGTTGATTTTGAGGTTGTGGGTTGGGTGGTGCTTGATTCAAGCAGATACTTGGTCTGGAGGGTAGAGACCAGCCCGATAAATTCTAACTTCTCCCTGGTTTTTGTGTGCCTTTGGGTTGGCCCGAGTTTGGAAAGAAAGTAGTGAGAAACCAGGTGTGAATCTGCCTTTGCGGCAAGCCAGAGGAAACTCAGAGGCTATTAATTCAATTTGCACTGGCCCGTCACAGAGCAAGCTAAAGCCGCAGGAAGAATCAGCCCAGCTTGTGAGCAGCCCTGCCACCTGCTCAGCTCCAAGAGGCAGCACCAGAATTGAGGAATGCAAGCAGGGAAAGCGACTATTGTAGTTCTGGTGCAATTTCAAAGGTCATGAAGGGCTCTTTGCAGATGGACTGGTAAACAGGCATCCCAGGGAGCCCTAGTTAGAGTGTGTGGGCAAGCCACAGTTCTCTTTCCCAATGCAAGACACCTTTGATTAATAAACCAATTCTAGAGAATCACCACAAGCAAATGGAAATCTCCCACAGAGCACAGATTTCACTGGAGCCAGGGAACAGAGACCCAGGTTTTTCTTATAAGAATAGGAGTCAGGCTTCTATTGCCCATGAAATGAGAAAGGGCCGCAGAACTACTGATAATGCTATGAAAGAACAAATGTGATGGATCCTGGCACCTGGAGGTCACAGATGTAAATGAGCCACTCCCACTTACAAAGTTCAGTGAAGATAATTTGTCACTTAGGCTCACCCTAAATGTCCTGTGTTTGAGCCTCTGTGTAAAGCCTGGATTTTTTTTCCCAGGGGTGGGTGGGGTGATGGAGTAGGGTTGGGGAGACTGGGCTGAGGAACAGGGTCAATGATAAAAGGAAGAGAGAATGAACATGTTAACAGACTAGTATTAGAACATGCACGTGTCTAGGTTTCAAAGAAACATTACAAGCTGGAAGACAAAGGAAGGAATTAAGCTTTAATGTATTGAGACATATTGGCGAGTAGTCACTAAATGATATCTTAAGACATTTGTAGGCATAAATTACAAAAACAGGGCCGATAAACTCAAAACTTTGAGAGAGTGACAATGAACTTGAAGAGTAAAGCAAGTCAAAAGGTGTCCTTGCCATGACTGTATGGCTCAGCTGGTTGGAGCATCATCCTGTACACCAAAAGGTGGCATGTTCAATTCCCTGTCAGGACACACACCCAGATGTTGGGTTCAATCCCTGGCAACTAATCTCTGTTTCTTTCTCTCTCTCTTTCTCTCTCTCTCTCTCTCTCTCTCTCTGTCTCTCTTTCCCAATATATAGATTTAAATGTGTCATTCAGGGAACTATCATTTGTTAAATCTTGAAGCTTCTCAGCAAAGCAAACATTTGGTTGGCAGACATGCTGTAGGATGAGGACTGCCTTTAAATTGCTCTTGACCTTCCGAAGAGTAGTTGACTGAAGGGTGCCTGTGAGGTCCTGTCTATAGCAGATATGGAAGTGAAGTAGAAACTAGGGAGAGAGTTTATCTGGAAAAGTTGGCTGAAAAAGTTGAACAAGTTCATTGGGGAGGCCAATAGAATTTGACTTAACAGAGCCTCATAAATCAGATAAACGGGCAGATAGATATTTTTACTTTAATTCCTGAAAATTTTTCTGATATGACCTTTGACAACTCAGTTATTCTTACATTGTCTCATTGGTCATGAAATAAAAGCAAGAAAAAATGTCTGAACAGAAATGCATAGGTGACTATAATAGTATGCTACCCGAGATTGGAAAACTAACAGGAGAGAGCAGACCTGATTAAAAATATAAAAGGGGAATTGTGCAGAATGGATATGAAAGCATTTCGTTAAAACCTGCAGATTTTGCCTCTGTGTAACTAGAGAGGAGTTTGCAAGGCTCTGGAAGACAAGTTTGAGGGAAAACACACTCCAGGCTCTTGGATGAGCTCACTTTTTAGAGTCACTCAGTTTGCACTGTAAGAAATGGAAAAGTCAGTTGCCAAAATTATGTCGCACAATGTTGGAGAATTTTGTAGGAACTAGATCCCATATTCCATGTTGGAGTCACCAAGAAATAATCAATATTAAAGAAATATATTCTTTGAAAGAGAGGATGTTCTCCCTCTCAGTCACTCCTCTCCCTGCCCTCCTCTTTACCTTCCCTCTCCCTCTGTTAAGCTAAACAAGCTTCTGTTGGCGTGTGTGTTTGTGTGCATGTTCATGTGTAAAATCTGCATCCACTTTGCAGATAGCAACTGCATGAGCAGCTGCTGCAGTAGATGACCATTGTACTGTGTTCTTTCCAGTCCACAAAATTGCCATGTTTTTATCTGCTCTGTGCCTGGAATCTGGGGTTTTATTTTGTCTCCAGGGCTTAGGGGACATAGAATAAACAGCAAAGTGTGGTGCCACAGTAAGTACTAGAGCTGGGAGGTCTCCCTTCACCTAGTGTGCTTGCTAAGTGTTATCCCAGACATGTGTAAGCAGAGCTCCCAGTGAAAGGTACTCATGAATGATTCCATCTTTGGATGTCCCCATCCTGAAGTCTCTGATGATATCAGGTTTGAAATGTGACAATCTACATTTTTATTATTTACATCAGGTTATTTGGGAAAACTGGCAAAAATGAGAAATAATATGGTGAAAGTCACATAGATTTGTCCATATTTCACTACAAAAGCTACCTAGACTATGAAGACTCAGCTCAGTTATTATTATAATCACTTAAGGCAGCGGTTCTCAACCTGTGGGTCGTGACCCCTTTGGCGGTAGAATGACCCTGTCACAGGGGTCACCTAAGACCATCCTGCATATCAGATATTTACATTACGATTCATAACAGTAGCAACATTCATAACATACAGTTATGAAGTAGCAACAAAAATAATTTTATGATTGGGTCACAACATGAGGAACTGTATTTAAAGGGCCAGAAGGTTGAGAACCACTGACTTAAGGGGTGTTTCTATAGTCATGAGAAGAGAACACATTTAACAGGATGGCTTGTTTTTTTCTTTTTATATATATAATCTTCACCTGAGGATATTTTTTCCATTGATTTTTAGAGAGAGTAGAAGAGAGGGATGGGGCGGGGGGGAGAGAGACATTTATTTAAGAGAGACACATCAATTGGTTGCCTCGCGCATGCACCCAACCACGGCCGGGGATTGAGCTTGCAACCCAGGTACCTGCCCCTGACCAGAATCGAGCCCTCAACCCTTCAATGCACAAGGTCGATGTTCTGACCACTGAGCAACATCAGCGAGGGCAGGGATGGCTTATTTCTTATTCACTATTATACATTAACAATTTAGTGATTTAGTAAGAAAGCAACTGAAGGGCCTCTTGAATTTATGCTGCAGATTTGCGAATGAGTTACTGTTATGCGAAGTTTGAAGGAGGAAAGTGTTCATCACCCAAATCCAGG
>NW_006285258.1:4273738-4289301 GCF_000327345.1 Myotis davidii
GAGAAGGCTGGGGAGATCCCTGTGAGCTGTGTCCCACTGAGCCCGATGGTATGTTTACATCTGTGTTTCTCTTTGGCCCATTCAGGGTGCACACTGGCCACAAAATAAGCAAGACCTTAATTTAATTGTAAGTCTAACTAAAATATTCTTTAAAATTATTTTTCCTCAAGAGCTAGGTAGTTCTTTTCTTCTAAACTATGTTATGAATTGGAGCTGCCCAAGTAGTAGGCACGGCAGCTCTGGGACCTCGTTAACTGTCTCTGGTTTCTGGGCTTGTCCCGTTCATTGTTTCCCAATATGTGCAGCATGTGGCAGTTTGGCCGCCACAAAATGCTTGGGGAGGAGCCTGTGGCTGGTGCCACTGATCTATCTATTCACGAGTATGTCTCCACCACAGAGGCCTTCCGCCAGATCTGTCCCTATGGAAGTGGGATCATTGTGGGACCTGATGATTCAGCAGTTGGTGAGTGGCCTGTGCTAGATTCTCAGCATTTCTAAGTATCAACTAGCCTCTTCCTTGCTCATTTCCAGTTGTTCTTATTTCTTCACATCTGTCTTCAAAAAGTAAGCTCTATTTCTTTGTCTTCTCATTTAGGTATCAATTGTATTTTGTATTGTATTTGCGATATTGTATTGTAATAACTATTCCATGGATTAAACACTGAAATGATTATAATTTACCTGTGTGTGTGTGTGTGTTTTTAAATACCTTGTTATTTACTTTTCCCTTCTCCTTTGCTTAAGATATGGATGAATGCAAAGAACCTGATGTCTGTAAACACGGGCAGTGTATCAACACGGATGGCTCCTACCGCTGCGAGTGCCCCTTTGGTTACATTCTGGAGGGGAATGAATGTGTAGGTGAGTGATGAATCCGTTTCTTCCACTGGGGTTTTACAAGTTAAAAATTAAGCTCTACAGCAAGCATGTCAAACTCAAAGTCTAACATGGGCCAAATAAACAAGGTTTAAGTCTACGTGGGCCACAAAAAACCAAAAGCTTCAATTTTCATAGAAGTGTACATTTATTTTGATAGAGACATGCTGAATACAAAGGGCTGAAATAAATGAGTAATCGTTAACATAACAAAATAGAATATTTTAATAAAAATTAATATTTTTTTCTTGAACATTAACTTACCAGACACTGAATAACTGCACAAATTAATAAGCATAACTCAAATAAACCTATTTTTCTTATTCTTCGAAAGCGAAGTATTTCCTGTTGCGCCACACCAAACAACTCAGGCTGATGCTCTATTCGCTGAGCCAACACTAATGACGTGGCAATTGGCTGCTAAAATATTCGCTGCTAGTATTAGTGGAAAGAAATGGTGTGCCTGCGCGTAAGGCGCGTAAGGGAAATGAATGCAACACGATTATAGTAATCAGTCATTAGGGAATGTTGTAGTTCCTTATTAATAATTATGTATAACAGGATATTGTAAAAATTAAGTTACAAAATTTTTATTTAAAACATTTCTTACATATTGTTATATTGGCTGGGCCACATGCGGCCCATGGGCCACAAGTTTGACATGCTTGCTCTCCAGCATTCACACCAGGAAGTACAAGTACCAAGATGGAACAGAAATAAATTTTGTTCATTCGTTTATGTATCATTCATCTAGCAGTATTAGCTGAGGCCCCACTATGTGCCAGACACTTTGTTTGGCTCTATGACTACAGAAGTGAATCAAGACAACAAGGTCCTTCCTTGCATGGACCTTAAGTCTAATGGGAAAGACAGATGCTGGACACATTTGAAAAGATAGTGGAAAGGACAATATTATAATGAAAGTCTTCTGAAATTAAAAAATATTAATGGTCATAATCTTATTCTCTCAAGATATAAAATACAAAATTTGCCCAGATTTTATTGCACATAGTAATATGAAATGCTATGTACCCAGTGTATTTCCCCTTGTTTTAACCATATATATATATATATATGTTATTGATTTTTTACAGAGAGGAAGGGAGAGGGATTGACAGTAGAAACATTGATGAGAGAAAAACATCGATCAGCTGCCTCCTGCACATCCCCGACTGGGGATGTGCCTGCAACCAAGTTACATGCCCTTGACCGGAATCGAGCCAGGGACCCTTGAGTCCGAAGGCTGATGCTCTATTCACTGAGCCAAATCAGTTAGGGCTGTTTTAACCTTCTTATTGAAATTTCAAAGAATGACTTCTATGGCTGACCTTTGACCTCTTAATTCACACTAACTCCACATGGAATCCAAGTATTATGTCTATTTATCTAAGAAATCCAAACCTGAATTAATAATGGCATAAATGCTAAGAGTCTGTGTATATTAGAAAGTGTTCTTTCCACACTGGGAATCAGGGTGTGAGGATTTCAGCTGCAGTGATACCTCTGGGAGCTGAAGCAAGTTCTTTAGGCCTTAGAATGTTATATTACGCAGATGGACCAAGTTATTTCTAATTACCTTATAACTCTAAAAATCAATGATATTGTGATTATTAACTTAAAGGAGATATGACATTCCTTATAGTGAAATGGAAGTTCATAGCAGAACGAAAGCAAAGTCATCAATGTTTTCTCTCTGGCATCTTCAGTTAGTGCTACTATGGATGAGACATGAGCCTCCTCACCCAGAGTCTCTCTACCACAGTCTCTTGTCTTCACTTGATGAATTCAGGGACCAACAGAAGACAGAACCTTTGATGCTAGTCTACTACTTTTCTGTGCCCTACATAGCTAAAATACAATGTTATTTTTCAATCCCCCCCCCCACACACACACACAAAGGAAGACGTTTTAGAATGAGGATTCTAGATGGATGAGTTGGGAAGCATGTCTATTTTTTGGACCTCCTTGGTAAAACTTGTTCTCTCTCTATAGTTATTTAGAGAGATCAGACCCTAAATATATTTCTTTCTAGACTTTCTTCTGCCTAATGTAAACCATCTGGCTTCAACAGAATCAACAAAATCTACTTGGGTCTTGATTTTATCCAGTGTATTAATTTTGCTTAACCTCTGGTCTCTTATTTTGCGTCAGTTTAGTCTTCTATTTTATATCTGGCAATGCTCCATCATGTTTAAGGCTTCTTGGAGAGTGATGTAATGTAAGGCCAAGCTGGAGATGTATTTCTAGCTTTAAGTAAGTAAAAACTTTTGACTTGTGAGAGAAGCATTGCTTTAACCCTTTGAACATCTATACGCACTAGAAGATATACTTCTTTATCGTGTGGGAGGCTGGAGAAACTCACGGCGCACTATGAGAGCTAGAAACCCAGCTACTGTCACTGTCATTGTCACTGCCACTGCCACTTAGCAAGTTGGATTTTACAGCGACAAACCTGTGGCAATAGGACATGTGCATTCCTTCTCTGCAAGGACAGAATGAGAATAAAATATTACAGATCAAAGTATTCTGATAGAATAAAAGGTATTATCTGAGGCCAAGCCCGTTTTCTCTCATTCATTGTGTTTCGAATATTCTCTTGGTCACCTGCAGATATTGATGAATGTTCTGTGGGCAATCCTTGTGGAAATGGAACTTGCAAGAATGTGATTGGAGGGTTTGAATGCACCTGTGAGGAAGGATTTGAGCCTGGTCCAATGATGACTTGTGAAGGTAAGACTCTTAAATTCATAATAGTTGGTTACATGTTCTGATCTTGGAAGCAACAGTTGGTTAATTATAATCCTTAATATGAAATACCACTCGGGATGTATAGAATAAAAAACATCTGGGCCGGATGGGCCATTCCATCTTTTCTTCTCTGTGTGGCCTCCTCTCTGCAGGGAGTATCTGAAAAAGATACAGATGGCTCATGGCACAAGTTATGCTGCAGATCATGCAGTTCTTGGTGGTCTCTCTACTACTGATATTTGTATACAACTCCGGTCTTGTTTATTACCTTCTTTCGTACTTTCCATTTTCCCCTTCTGTCTTAATTTTCATCTTCCATGCTCCCTTTCTTTTTCTTCTCTGCTTTTTCTTTTCTATTCATAGAAACATCTACCCACTGAGGTAACCACCAACATCCTGCAGCCATCACAGCAAAAGAGATTGCCTATATGGTATACGTGTCTGCCAGTGTGGCTGGAAGACTGTATGGAAAGAAAGCAAAGGGAGAGAGTATCTAGAAGAGTGGTTCTCAAAGGATGGTCCCTGGACCAGCTACATCAGCATCACCTGTGAACTTGTTAGGGCTTCAAACTTTTAGGCCTCATCCCAGACCTCCTGAATCAACAACTCTAAGATTGGGGCTTGGCAGCCCTCCAGGTGATTCTGATGTGTTCTCTAGTTGAAAACCACTGGTCTAAGAAAAGCATGAAGGGAAAATGAAGGCAGAGAGTAAAGTTGCTATTAAAATGAGCTCTGCATTAGAAATATGGCCCATCGGTACCCATTGTTGAGGTTGTGAGTGGACCTTCCAAGGCTGTAACTAGTCATCATCTGGGGTCTCACTGATGATCTCAGTTGGCATCAGTGGCCTTAGGGAGAAACATGATCATCAAGATGGTCTGTTTTAACCCTGATTTTCCAAAAACACATTCTGATGTTTTCAAATTATGAAATCTATAAAAATCACTTTGACCCACTAACAGTAAAGTCATTCCCACCTATTGAAGGCTCTAACCTGGGCATCAGTGGGAACTAGGTATCTCTGTAAGTGTCTAATAATTCAGGACACTATTTGCATGGGTATAAGGAACACTGTTATTTAACAGAAGCCTCTTCTATATGGGGAAAGGGAAGTGTTTAACAGTCATGGAGGGGTCTGCTTCTGTCCTGACAGCAATTGACTTGGCACTTGTTTGGGCTGAATGGGGTAAAACTGATCGCCACTCCATGTGACTTTGGGGGTGGCAAGTGATCATCTTGAGGCTTCAAAGCAAGAATTTTAGAACAGCTCCCTCTATACAGGTGACCTCATCCATCTAAATAACAATTCATAATTACACAGGAATAACAACCATAAACTTGACTGTGCTGGGAGCATCGGGGTGCATGGCCACCCTACTGATACCAGTTATAAAATAACCAGATCATTTTATAACTCCCTGAAAACCAGAGACTGCTTGGTCCACCCATGTTTATAACAATGAAGCATTTCAGCTTTTGGTAAAAGTATATTCCTTTTGTTTTTGGTTGATGTCCATGACCCATTATTTTCTTACTACCTCTGCTGCAGATGTAAACGAGTGTGCCCAGAATCCTCTGCTCTGTGCTTTCCGGTGTGTAAACACTTATGGGTCGTATGAATGCAAATGTCCTGCTGGCTATGTCCTGAGAGAAGACAGGAGGATGTGCAAAGGTGAGACATTCATGTTCAAGGTCATACAAGCCAGGGAGCTCTACCACGATGATGGGAGATGTCCCTCCAAAGCTTCCAATCATAGAGGAGGGGTGGGAATTGGGGAACACTGCTGTAGTCATGGACATTATGAGGGTTGTCATTGCTACCTTTCCTAGTAAATTGTTGCTTGAGGCTTCAAGCTGAGTTGAGGGCTGCACTGCAGATCCCTTTAAGTTCACTCTGCGTTGCATGCCAGCCATGCCACAAATGTGAAGACAGAAAGAAAAGACATTTCCCCACATTCAGGAAGTTCTATATGAGGAGGTTGAGATGGAGATATTCAATTAATCAAAAAGTATTAAAAATCATGCTTCCTGCTTTTTGAAGAGGTTCCCAGTTAGTTAGGGAGCAATTTCTTCAAGTTCATACGTGGTTAGAAGACCTCTTCTCATTCTTGGGAGGCCACAGCGTCCAACAATGCAAAAGGAAATAGGTTACTTAATACTGTTTTATGTGTAAAATGCAAGAAATTAATGCAGCTTCTCTTATAAATTTGTGGTTGCACATTCTTTCCAGACCTGGATGAGTGTGAAGAGTTGAAACATGACTGTGCTGAAAAGCAAATGGAATGCAAGAACCTCATTGGCACGTATATCTGCATCTGCGGACCTGGGTATCAGCGCACACCTGACGGGGAAGCCTGCGTAGGTAAGAGTATCCCTGCAGAAGGAGCTCTGTGTGAGTCAGAAGTGACAAAGGACAAACTTGGGCTGAATCCTTATGGGTGCTATGTTCTTCTTGGCCAGAGCCATTTTGCCCCTCTCAACCTCATGCCATAACTTCCAGTGGGGGGCCCCTTGTCTCTTGATGATCTGTGAATCCCATGAGCTCTGTGATTTTCTCCCTCTGAGCTGGCCTTTGCCTACTTTCTCAGCCCATTTTGCTTCCAGGATTGGAATATTGGGTGTTTCCTCTATTTCCTTCCTCCTCATTTTTGTACTCTTTTGTTTTGGGGTCAGTTCCACTTACTGCACTGGAATGTCTCCCTGTTGACCCAACTTTGCTACCAGTACCCTGACATTGAGTTCTGATGCCAGGTCCTGAACAAGGAACATCACTAAACGAGTGGGATCTACCTCCAGAGAATGGTATTGTGCAGAGTGGGTCCCAGGCAATGATATTTTAAGGCTCCCCCAAGTTCCTTTCATGTGGATCCAGCATTAAAAACCACAGCTTTAGACTAGGGGTTGGCACACCACAGTGTGAGGTTCAAATCCAGCCTGCCAGCCCACCACCTGTTTATTTAAATGGAGTTGTATGGGAATATAGCTCTAATCATTTACTTATTGTCCATGCCTGCTTTCCTGCCACAGTGGCAGAGCAGAGCAGAGCACTTGCAACAGAGACCATATGGCCTGCAAAGCCTAAAATTTACTATATATTTATAGTAATACTGTAGTATTAGTATTACCTACAGAAAGTTTCCTGACCACTGCTTTAGACAAGAAATACAGGAGAAAATTACTAGAAAACTCCCACATGCGTCCCTTTCCTTTTTAATAATCAGTGACATTAGAAAACATATTTTATGTTGTCAGTCAAGAATCTTAAGGACCTCACCATCCCCTTCCTCTGTAAGAAACTGAATTAAATAGTCATTAAAGAGCAGACTTTAAAAGCACAGGAAAAGGGTGTGGACTGATGATCCCATTCTGGGTCTTCTGGGATCTGTGCTGCTGACTCTCAGCGGCACATCGGAGTCGGAGAGCTTGCGTTCCACGCCAGAGATTCTGAATCACCCGGTCTGCCACTGGGTTTTTAACCGGTTCTAGCCCTCTCTAGGTGTCACCTTCCAACTCCCTGCCTCTCTTTTTGAGATCTGTGCCTCAGGGGTTGGAACTATTCTTTCAAATGGGATGCACCTAGTCAAATTATTTCATCAGACACGTCTAAGAAACTCAAGCTATTTGAATGCTTTTCTCTGAACCTGGGAGATTGAACTATGATTTATCCTTTCTTAAGAACATTGTTGAAGTATTATAATAAACATAATCTATATTGAACTGGAAGGTTAGTCTAGATAACTTCCTTAGGTTGTAGCTGACCATTGCAGATATTATTCTACTGAAGTATTGCAATATTTCTTCAATATGTTGATTTTAAAATTAAAATTTTTTCCCCTTCATTTGAAATGATCCTTTGAGAATCCCCTTTACGTACAGATATGAAACATTTTAAATTTTATGAAATGAAAAACTGGAAGTGTACATAAAATACTATCATCTATGTTTTAAGTATATGAAAATGCCATCAATTATGCTTTTGAAAGGGTGGAGGTACACACACAGATGTATGTATTTGCTTGTATGTGTGCAATTCATCTCTGGGAAGACACATTAGTAACGCAGTTGACTCCTTGGAGGGGAATTTGGTGGCTGGGGGATAGGGAGAAAGGGGAAATTTTGCTGAATTATGTTCTTATACTTTTTGTATTTGGGACCATGTGATAGCTTACCTAGTATTCGCAAACTAAATTTAAAAAAAGAAAGAAAGAGTCCATTCTTGTACAAAGTGGTCAGATGACTCCTCTTGTTTTCGGTCCTTCGATGAAACCGCGCAGATGAGAATGAATGTCAGACCAAGCCAGGCATCTGTGAGAATGGGCGCTGCCTCAACACGCGGGGGAGCTACACCTGCGAGTGCAACGATGGCTTCACAGCCAGCCCCGCCCAGGATGAGTGCCTTGGTGAGTACGTGCAGCGGGATGCCTTTGCAACCGGCTCCACACTGGGGTGCTTAGAACCCAGATCTCTTCTTTGACATAATAGAGACTGTCAAAATTTCAGGAAAGGTTGAAGATGTTCCTATTTGGGAGAGGATTCAGTGATTGATTGTCCATTGGCTTAGCGCCACCCTGCAGCTCAGTTCTTCTTTTACTGATTGTATCACTGAATCACTTGTTTGAAGTTTCCTTCTGCCTTTTTAAACCCTTGGTGCTCAGGATGCTTCCATATGTTTCTCTGCTTCCATGGCGTGACTATAGTTCTGGGAGCAGATAGAGTCACAACCTGGTCCAGACCAATGCTTTTCTGCCTGCTTACTGAATTTCTTATTTGTCTCCTCAGATGTCATCCTTTCTCTCTCACTGCAGTTTCCAGCTTTCCCTTCTCGCTCCTTCTCACCAGGGTAAAGTGTTATATCCCTTGTGGGTTTCATATCTGACCAAATTTTTTATAGCTTGCTGTGCTTAGAACATTTCCTAAAATCTTCCTTTTAATATAATGTCCCTTCCAGACAACCGGGAAGGGTACTGCTTCACGGAGGTGCTCCAGAACATGTGCCAGATCGGTTCGAGCAACAGGAACCCCGTCACCAAGTCGGAGTGCTGCTGTGACGGAGGGAGAGGCTGGGGTCCCCAGTGTGAGATCTGCCCTTTCCAGGGGACTGTGGCTTTCAAAAAACTCTGCCCCCATGGCCGAGGATTCATGACCAATGGAACAGGTACTTCCCTTTGTTCTGGTTCATTACCAATGGAGCAGGTAATTCATTTTGTCCAAAAATACTTGCAGGGAATTTGTTTTTGTTCTATAAAAAACAGAGAATATGGAATCTGCAATATGAACCTAGGCTGAGTTGCATAGTGGAAGTTGACAAAAATTCTTCATTACGATATTTTAGATATTCAAGGCCATGTTGCCAAAGTGTCCTGAATAAGTTGTGTGTGCTAGGGTTCCTGCCTCTGCTTTATAAGGAGTCTTCAACTATTTATCTATCTATCTATTTATAAATCCTCACCTGAGGATATGTTTTTATTGATTTTTTAGCAAGAAAGGAAGAGAGACGAGAGAGAGAGAGACAGAGAGAGAGAGGGAGAGGTATAGAGACATTTTTTTTGGCAAAGTTTTTAAAAAGCTTATTCTGTAGAATGCCCAATCTTTTGCAGAGGAAAAAACTGGAATAGTTGCTAAATGAGGAGTAAAATATTTGTAAGTAAAGATTATTCAGTTTAAACTTATTTGTAATTATTTCCATATTAAAATGTATTTAATTAGGTAGAAAGAAATGGCCAGAGGAGAAGAGTGTTGCTCATTAGGGTACAGTGCCTTCAGGTCATTCCATCGGAGTTTGCTGCTCCCTTTTATTGGTTTGTATAGACTGTCCCATTCTGTGAAGATGTTTTTGCACAGTTTTAATCATCTGGTTATAGAGGTTTGAAATAACATGAGAGTGGTAGTTTGAATGGAGAAAATGTAATCTCCCATTGCCCCTTTCGAGAGAGAGAGAGAGAGAGAGAGAGAGAGAGAGAGAGGGGTGAGAAATATTGATTGGTTGCCTCCCACATGCACCCTGACTGGGTATTGAACCCACAGCCTTTTGGTGTATGGGATGATGCTCCAACCAGCTGAGCTACCTGGGCAGAGCAGGAGTCTTCAACTTTTTAAACAAAAGTTTCTTGTAAGTGTTGTTGTTTATTCAGAACATAATTTTTAGATAAATTTTAAAATAAATGTACATTAAATTCCTAAACTAGTGCGCCAATATGTAATGATTTTTTGGAGGAAAAATTGAAATGGTGGAAAACACTCATTTCTTGAGACCAATGAGGGTAGGCTAAATTTCACTTCAGAGTAAACTTGAAAAATTTCAGGAAAAATATTAGCTGTTGGTACAAAATGGTTATTTGGCAATCAAAAGTGAAGAAATCGCTGGTATTGGCCCCCACCGAGCAGTAAGTGGATAGGTGGGTCAAGATGGGGTGGACAGTGGCTTTAATGCTCAACAGTGCAAATCTCCTTTGGTGGAGCTGTGAGTGGGGTTCTCTCTTCCTTAGCAGGCCACAAAGGCCCAGGAATCCACCCCAGAGTCCTGGGCCTCCCCACCAAAGAAGTGAAGTTTAGTCCAATTTCCCCCAACAATGTGATTTGATATTCTTTAGGATTAACTTTAAACACAACAAAAAGAATAGAAAAAAACCTTCCTCCTTATTTTGGACATGCAATATTAGAAAAAAAGTGGGATTTCCTTGTCAGAAGGATCCACTGCTGCGATTCACGTTTGGAACATCAGCCTGAAGTGAGCTTGATGCCGTGAGATGGCGCAAGGAGCTAAATATGTCTAGATGAGGTAGATGTTCTGTGACCCACAGGAGGAAAACGGTATAAATTTAGAAAGGAATTATTTTTAAAGTTTTCTCCTAGCCTGATTAGTTTACCACTACAGTCTGATAAAGTTATTCTTTGCCTTTCAAAATAGTTACCATTACATGTGAAATGTATGCTGTCATTCCTTTCGTTGAATTTCTTAGGTCCATAATTTAGTAACATAGTTCATTAGTACTTACACTGAAGTGATCCTTACATATTATTGTTGTCCATTTTAATGCCTTTTTAAATTTCTGTTTATTAAATTACAGATATTGATGAGTGCAGAGTTATCCATGACGTTTGCAAAAATGGGGAATGTGTCAATGACAGAGGATCATATCACTGCATTTGTAAAACCGGCTACACTCCCGACATCACGGGGACTGCCTGCGTAGGTAAGTATTCTGTTTCTTCTGGTTTATTAACGCTAGATAAAATTGTAGATTATGGCAAAAAAATCCTCAAACTAAAAAAATCTAAAAAGCCTGTGTAAATTCATAAGAAAACATAAGACAAGGATCAAACATTTCACAGAGTTTACTTTTTCTCAAAACAAAAATTCTTTGTTCGACCTTGTGGGTATTGATATCTATGCATCTTTTCAGATAGGTAGTCACACTGTATCTCTTTGATCATAGACCTGAACGAATGCAACCAGGCTCCCAAACCCTGCAATTTTATCTGCAAAAACACAGAAGGGAGTTACCAGTGTTCCTGCCCTAAAGGTTACATTCTGCAGGATGATGGAAGGAGCTGCAAAGGTAAAGTAAAATGTGCCTTCACCCATTCACCTGCCTCCAGGGCACAAGGTTGCTGAAAGATCCTCTCTACACACAAGAGGTGCCCCCCTGGTGTTAGAGCCTGGATGGAGGCTCCCTATGTGGGAGGGAAGGGAGATGGCAGAGGACCAGTGGCAGCATCTATGCTTACTGTGTGCCCCATGGGGGCCTTCCCTGAGCCTCTCAGAGGCAGCAGGACCAGTTCTACAAGGTCCTGCCCTGCAGGAGCTGATCTGAGACATAAATGTCACAATGAATTAAGAAGCAGCCAAAGCTTCAACAAAAATCCCTTATCGACCCAGGATTTTTGCAAAATTCTGTTGGTGTAAACGTACTCTTGTGAACAACCTCCTCAACATTAAGGACTCCATATATTGAGTGAATACACTAGTGCATCATACTTAAGGATAATTTGGAAAATGAGGGATTTGGAGAAGGTAGACCAGATGGCAGAACAAGAGTTAGAGTATTCTGCCATGAAGTCTTGAAGGGGAAAGAGGGAAATAAAGAAGTTAAATGGTGCGATGGAGTGGAAGTAGGGAGCAGAGGAAAGGAGGGAGAGAAAGCGGGAAGAAGGGAGGAAGGGTCCTGCATTCTCAGTGATTTTTTAAAATTGAAATTCTACTTAAATTTGGAACCCACTTGGTATCTCCTGACGTTATTTATAGCAATGGAGTTGAGAATGAACCTTAACTTTCTGGCAGTGAGGAAAGAAGCCTGGTCAAAGGGGAGGATTTTATTGAGACGTGAGGAATAATCTGTAGGCAGTTTTATCGGAATGAGTATTTTTCTTTCCTTTTTTCCCTTCCTGATTGCTCAATTTCTTTTATCCCAAGGAGGATCTCTAAACAAAAAGTCAGTTTTGTTTTGTTTGGTTTGGTTTGGTTGACCAACTCCTTTAAGCAGAATAAAAAACAGCAAAGAATGAAGTGAACAAATTTTCAGCCTCAACATTTTTTTTACGTTTCAGCTTAAATAGATCTTTTCAACATTCTGGAAATCTTTTGAGAATACCTAGTCTCTTACCTCATTTAAAGTTTATTTAAAATTTTATAACTGATCTGAAATTTCTCTCTTGAGGGATTCCCACTTTCCTCTAACTAAAGAGAATTGGGTTTTCCTTGGATTCCCACAAAGAGCTACATTTTTAATCTAAATTGAGACCACGTTTTATCTTTCAAACTCTTCTCTCCTGGGTGCTCCCAGCCATTTGCTTGGCTCTGTTCTGGCCAGGCACACTTGAGTCAGAGAGATGAAAACTCAGAGCTTCCTCCTAAGGCAGCTTCTAGGTACGCGTGCTGTCAGCTCTACTCCAATGCCCGTCTTGCACTTTCTTGTAGATCTTGATGAGTGTGCAACTAAGCAGCACAACTGTCAGTTCCTGTGTGTTAACACCATTGGCAGCTTCGCTTGTAAATGTCCTCCTGGCTTTACCCAGCACCACACTGCCTGCATTGGTAAGTGGGGAGGAAAGGACCCTCTGTGGGAGATAGCTATTCCTTTAAGTTCTTTCGTTGTTGGAGTAAGAAGATAAAAACTCGGGAAAATATGGGGGTACATATATGTGTGTATGTGCATGTGAACAAGTACATGTGAGCAGTTACAGGCCTTTTTGGGTCTTTTCTAAGTGAATCATCCATCTCTCTTCCTTTTAAATAACAGAAAGAGAGCTTCAGGGGATTCCTCCCCCCACCCTTACCTACTCTGTCTCTTACAGATAACAATGAGTGCACCTCGGACATCAACCTGTGTGGGTCCAAGGGCATTTGCCAGAATACTCCTGGGAGCTTCACCTGTGAATGCCAGCGGGGATTCTCACTGGATCAGAGTGGCGCCAGCTGTGAAGGTGGGTAGGGCCCTCAAGCTCCATCCAGCTGGTGGGTCCCTCTCAGGGGCCTGTGTGACTGTCAACACCTTCATCATCATCCTCTATGTGATATCACACCTGAGCACCTGAAGACAGGATTTGCACAGCTCCCATACCTTAGCAATCCCGTCTTTTGTTCTCATGCTTGACTGTGTTGATAACCATGCCTTTCCTAGGTATTTCTGCCTAGTTATTCATTTAATTGAATAAGAAAAGTCAAGAAAAATAACTAGATTCCTGAATTTTATTCATTAATTTTCTGGTCATTGGATTCAGTCATGAAAGGATTCCCCCAATGTGGTTTAAACATATGAGGAAAGCCCTTCTGATAATGTATAATTAAAAGTTTAAACCATTTTTTTTAGCAATTTACCTTTGTATTGACATTTTTTGGTTTCTAATTCTGGTACAAGTAAGCAAATATAAATAATTTACACCGCTAACCCATAAAGTGCCTGTGTGCTTTGCATTAATTTCTTCATCATTTTTTATTTGTAGACTTTACCAGGGATATCCGAATATTTTTCTCCTTAAACTTAACAAACCTCCAGAGTAGATATTCTTAAAGATTTGGGTGGTGGAGTAATTTTTAAAAGTAAAAACAGTCATGGGGATGTAAAGTACAGCATAGGGAATATAGTCAACAATATAGTGATAACCATAATGGGTACTAATCAGAGTGATCACTTCATGAGTTATCTAAGTGTCTAATCACTGGGTTGGACAATATGTAATATTGTATGTCAACTGTAATGGAAAACTAAATTTTTAAAAATCTAGCTCAGAAAACAAACAAACAAAAATCAACAACCGTGGAATAATTTTTTTCAGGGTCAGATTTCCTTTGAAAATGGCTTTCACTTTAGCACACATATAAATGTTGCTTCAGAGAATGCCTCTGAGACAAGTAGGAATGTGGCTTAAAGGCGACTGCACCTCCTTTTTTCAGACGTGGACGAGTGTGAAGGAAACCACCGCTGCCAGCACGGCTGCCAGAACATCATCGGGGGCTACCGGTGCAGCTGCCCGCAGGGCTACCTCCAGCACTACCAGTGGAACCAGTGTGTTGGCAAGTACTTTTCCTTCTGAGCAAGAGGAATTGCTTTAAGCTCCTTAGAGTCAAAATGCTGCTTTCTCTCTGGAAACTTACTCTTGTCACGGAAGCAACAAATACTCATTTAAAACTGCCCTAAGCCATGGCCAGTGTGGCTCAGTGTTTAAGGGGTTTGATGCCTGGTCAAGTGCCTGTACCTGGGTTGCAGGTTCACTCCCTCGTCCTGGTCAGAACGCATGTTGGAAGCAACCACTTGAGGTGTCTTTCTCACATCAATAGTTCTCTCTCTCTGTCTTTCTCACTTTCCCTCCCTTCCACTCTCTCTCTAAAAATGGATGGACAAATATCCTCAGGTGATGATTAACAATAAATAAGTAAATAAATAAATCTGATATACTAAAAGCCTAATCAGCAAATCGACTGAAGAGTGGAACGACTCATTGTTATGAGACGCACTTCCCCCTGGTGGTCAGTGTGCTCCCATGAGGGAGTGCTGCTCAGCCAGAAGCCAGGCTCATGGCTGGTGAGTGCAGGGGTGGTGGCAGGAGCCTCTCCCACCTCTGTGGCAGCACTAAGGACCCCTTGGGGGTTGTCCGCCTGTCGGCTTAGGCCCACTCCCCACGGCAGGCAGACAACCCCTGAGGGGTCCTGAACTGCGAGAGGTCACAGGCCCAGGCTGAGGAGACACCCCCCCACACACACAGGGCACGAATGTCTTGCACCGGGCCTCTAGTAATAAAATAAAATAAAACTGCCCTTACTTGGTTGAAACCAGAGGGAAGATACAGCCTTCACAAAATAGCAAACTAAGAAAAAAAATAATGATAGAGGACACTTCAAGGCATTTGAAATGAAAAAGTTTATGGACTCCCAATATCCCCCTGCCCTTCTGTTGCCTTGCTAGTCTACTCGGCCCACACTTGACTTCTGTAAACATTAGGAGCTGACAAAATCCTACTTCTGACTAAAAAATGTCAACCAGCTAGAGGCCATTATGAGCAACTGTTGGTCTGAAGATGCAAAAGTGGTTCCATTTAGCTCTGCACATCTTTGGGGCAGAGAGCAAGTAGCAGACACAGTGATTTTTTTTTTCAGAATTGCTTAATTCTTTTGAAAATTAAGGAGACCCACAGGCTCTCTCATTAAATTGAAATTATGTCATTTTTTATTGCACAGTGTCACGGGAAAAAACTTTTTGTTGTTGTTGTTAATCTTCACCCGAGGATATTTTTTCCATTGATTTTTAGAGAAATTGGAAGCTAGGACAGGCCACCGGAAGGGAGGGAGGGGGAGAGAAACATAGATGTGAGAGAGAGACACAGCTTTTGGCTGCCTCCCACACGCTGGGGATTAAACCTATAAGGCACTTGGTCAGGAACCGAACCTGAATCCCTTTGGTCCACGGGCAACACTCTAACCCAGTGGTCGGCAAACTGCGGCT
>NW_006285259.1:0-561 GCF_000327345.1 Myotis davidii
ACATCACACCTGGGGAGCCGGGAAAAGCTCCCCAGTTTCCCCGATCACGCCTGGGGGGCGGGGCAAATGCCCCCACTTCTCCGATCCGCCTGGGGGGCTGAACGAAGCCCCCAGCTTCTCCGATCACACTGGGGGGCTGAGCAAAGCCCCCCACTTCTCTGATCACGGCTGAGAGGCCAGGCAAAGGCCCCTGCTTCTCACATCACACCTGGGGAGCCGGGGCTTTGGGTTCTCCGATCACACCTGGGGGACTGCAAAACCCCACACTTCTCCAATCCCAACTGGGGGGCCGGGCAAAGCCCCCCACTTCTCACTTCACACCTGGGGAGCCAAGCAAAGCTCCTCGGTTTCCCTATCACACCTGGGGGTGGGGCAAAGGTCCCCGCTTCTCCGATTACGCCTGGGGGGTAGGCAAAGCCCCTGGTTCTCCAATCACACCTGAGGGGCCGGGCAAAGCCCCTGCTTCCCTGATCATGCCTGGGGGGCCGAGCAAAGCCCCCAGATTCTCCGATCACACCTGGGGGGCCAGGCAAAGGCCCCGCTGCCGGGGTCCAACCCCAG
>NW_006285260.1:0-225 GCF_000327345.1 Myotis davidii
AAAAAAAAAAAAAAAAAAAGACTGAGTGCTCTGACTGATAGCAAAGCACCATGAGCGGCCACCCAAAGGCACTTGCTCTCTGTCAGAGGTGGAATCGGCCCGCCTAACTAGTTAACATCTCTGTCTGTTTGTTTGCTGGGAACTTTGATTTGCTCTGTAATATTCTGTGCTGTGTTGGGATTTTGGAATTCAGGGGTAGATTTAAAAGGTATCTGTGGCTTTTCT
>NW_006285261.1:0-512 GCF_000327345.1 Myotis davidii
ATCTCAACATGATAAAGGCCATATATTGACAAAACCACAGCCAACATATATTGACAAAACCACAACTCAACGGGCAAAAACTAAAACCATTTTCTCTAAGAACAGAAACAAGACAGGGATGCCCACTCTGACCACTCCTGTTCGACCTAGTACTGGAAGTAGTAGCCATAGCAATCAGACAAAAAAAAAGAGAATAAAATGGCAACAGTCACAAGTCAGCCAAGCAATAAGCACTCTGGCAACGACGTGCCTGTGGAAGCTGTCGACCATCTTCAGCTTGTACATAGAAAACCCAAGGACTCCGTCAAAAACCTACTAGACTTGCCCTAGCTGGTTTAGCTCTGTGGATAGAGCATTGGCCTGCAGACTGAAGAGTCTTGGGTTCGATTCTGGTCAAAGGCACATGCCTGGGTTGTGGACTTGTCCCCTAGTAGGGGGCATTCAGGAGGCAGCTAATCACTGATCCTCTCTCATCATCAATGTTTTTCTCTCCCTTTCCCTTCCTCTCTGAA
>NW_006285262.1:0-234 GCF_000327345.1 Myotis davidii
CTCAAAAGGAAATCAGATTCATTATTATACTCCACCAGAATTAACACAACACCCTGTTCCTGTGCCTATTACCTCCTGCCCTTCGATTGCCATGTTCGCGGTCGGAGCTGATGCCTCTTCTGCGCTGTGGTCCTCCCTCCCTCGATGCCATGGCGGGGGTCTATGTTTGATGCATGGTTGCGCTCTGACCCCACTGCCCTGGATCTCCATGGTGTAGGTCCAGGGTTTCAGGCT
>NW_006285263.1:0-479 GCF_000327345.1 Myotis davidii
CGCTCCCACAGGGGAAGCACCGCTCAGCCAGAACTGGGCTGATGGCTGGCGAGCGCAGCAGCCCACCTCCATGGCTTAGGCCCGACATCCTCCAAGGGCTCCTGGACTGTGAAAGGGTGCAGTCCGGGTTGAGGGACCACACACCTCCCTGCCCCCCATGCACGAATGTCGTGCACCAGGACTCTAGTACAAGTATAAGAGCCAAGGACTTCAACCTCGCCAAACTGACTTTTGAATATGAATATTACAGACAACATGCAAAAATTCAGGGAATATTGATTCTATAGCCCTGGCTTAGGAAACTAGTAGAGGATAAAGTTTACACAGCCCAGATGACGAGTGTGTGTGTGTGTACAATCGTGCACCATTTTCCACTGAAAGAAGTCAGGGCTTCAAGGAGAAATGTCTGGGACAGGAATGGTACAAGATGGAGTATCTTGTCAGAGGGGATGGAAAAGAAGCTATCAGAGACACAGGAG
>NW_006285264.1:0-412 GCF_000327345.1 Myotis davidii
AAAATATCATTATTAATATCAACAGGCTAGCTTATATCCTGTGATTTAAAAGCATGAGCTTACCTGGACCTCTGAGTGGACATTTAAAAAAATATTTTTATTGATTTCAGAGAGGAAAGAAGAGGCAGAGAGCATTAGAAACATCAATGATGAGAGAGAATCATTTATTGCTGCCTTCTGCACACCCCCTACTGGGGATCGAGCCCACAACCCTGGCATGTGCCCTTGAATACAATCAAACCCGGGACCCTTCAGTCCACAGGCTGATGCTTATCTACTGAGCTAAACAAGCTAGGACATTTTATCTAGTCCTTGATCAAGTAGATACTGAGTGAATGAAGGAAAATGACTGAATTTCATTCATTTGTGATTCCTCAGAGTCTTTGGCACAGAGTAGCCAACAAAAACAAAA
>NW_006285265.1:0-270 GCF_000327345.1 Myotis davidii
ATAGAAAAACCTGACCTAAAATTCAATTGGAATGCCCAGGAAACTGAATAGCCAAAACAATCTTTAAAAAGAAAAACAGCCCTGCCCAGTTTGGCTCAGTGGATAGAGCATCGGCCTGTGGACTGAAGGGTTCCAGGTTCAATTCCGGTCAAGGGCATGTACCTTGATTGCGGGCACATCCCCAGTGGGGGGTGTGCAGGAGGCAGCTGATCGATGTTTATCTCTCATCGATGTTTCTGACTCTCTATCCCTCTCCCTTCCTCTCTGTAA
>NW_006285266.1:0-949 GCF_000327345.1 Myotis davidii
CACAGACCAGACATGACGTGCAGACGGGCAGCCGAGACTGGTGGGACAGGAAGTGGCGAGTGACCCCATCTAGAGTGATGACACAGTCTGAAGCCCCTCCCCAGGCTGCCCCTTGGTATCAGCCTTCCAGAGCGAGCGAGAGCCGGCAGGGGCAGGGGTCTCTGCGCCACACAGCCTCGGGCAGGGCAGCTGGCCGGGGGCCTGGGCTCTCTGCCTCGGACCCTCCAGCAGCCTCGAGCAGGTGGGTCCTGGATGCTACCCCATCTCCTTCTCATCAAGCACTCTGACCGTCCTGGGACCAGGGATGCGGAGAGCAGACACCAAGACAGAGAGAGAAAAAGCAAACAGGACCGAGAGCCAAGAGGACCCAGGGCAGGATGCTCTATCCGGACAGGGATGAGCTGGGATACTGTGGCCTGGGCTGGGCTGGGCTGGACTGGGCTGGGCTGAGTGAACTGGACTGAGCTGGGCTGGGCTGGGCTGGGCTGAGCTGGGCTGGGCTGGGCTGGGCTGGGCTGAGCTGAGCTGGGCTGAGCTGGGCTGACCTGGGCTGAGCTGAGCTGGGCTGGGTGAACTGGGCTAGGCTGGGTGAGCTGGGCTGAGCTGGGCTGAATTGAGTTGGGCTGGGCTGGGCTGGATTGGGCTGAGTTGGACTGAGCTGAGCTGAGCTGGGCTGAACTGGGCTGAGCTAGCTAAGCTAGGCTGAGCTAGGCTGGATTGGGATGAGCTGAGCTGGGCTGAGCTGGGCTGAGCTGGGCTGGATTGGGCTGAGCTGAGCTGGGCTGGATTGGGCTGAGCTGAGCTGGGCTGGATTGGGCTGAGCTGGGCTGAGCTGGGCTGGGATGAGCTGGGCTGAGTGAACTGGCCTGAGCTGGGCTGAGCTGGGCTGGATTGGGCTGGGCTGGGCTGAGCTGGGCTGGGATGAGCTGGGATGAGTGAACTGGCCTGG
>NW_006285266.1:1052-13265 GCF_000327345.1 Myotis davidii
CTGGGTGGAGTGAGCTGGGCTGAGCTGGACTGAGCTGGGCGGAGCTGAGCTGAACTGGGCTGGGCTGAGTGAACTGGGCTGAGCTGGACTGAGCTGGGCTGAGCTGAACTGCGCTGGGCTGAGTGAACTGGGCTGAGCTGGACTGAGCTGGGCTGAGCTGAGCTGAGCTGGGCTGGGCTGAGTGAACTGGGCTGAGCTGGACTGAGCTGGGCTGAGCTGAACTGCGCTGGGCTGAGTGAACTGGGCTGAGCTGGACTGAGTTGGGCTGAGCTGAGCTGAGCTGGGCTGAGTGAACTGGGCAGAGCTGGGCTGAGCTGAGCTGGGCTGAGTGAACTGGGCTGGGCTGGGCTGGGCTAAGCTGAGCTGGGCTGAGCTAGGCTGAGCTGGGCTGGATTGGGCTGAGCTGGGCTGAGCTGGGCTGAGCTGAGCTGAGCTGAGCTGAGCGGGGCTGAGCTGGGCTGAGTGAACTAGGCTGAGCTGGGGCTGAGCTGGGCTGAGCTGAGCTGAGCTGAGCTGAGCGGGGCTGAGCTGGGCTGAGTGAACTAGGCTGAGCTGGGGCTGAGCTGGGCTGAGCTGAGCTGAGCTGAGCTGAGCGGGGCTGAGCTGGGCTGAGTGAACTAGGCTGAGCTGGGGCTGAGCTGGGCTGAGCTGAGCTGAGCTGAGCTGAGCGGGGCTGAGCTGGGCTGAGTGAACTAGGCTGAGCTGGGGCTGAGCTGGGCTGAGCTGAGCTGAGCTGAGCTGAGCGGGGCTGAGCTGGGCTGAGTGAACTAGGCTGAGCTGGGGCTGAGCTGGGCTGAGCTGAGCTGAGCTGAGCTGAGCGGGGCTGAGCTGGGCTGAGTGAACTAGGCTGAGCTGGGGCTGAGCTGGGCTGAGCTGAGCTGAGCTGAGCTGAGCGGGGCTGAGCTGGGCTGAGTGAACTAGGCTGAGCTGGGGCTGAGCTGGGCTGAGCTGAGCTGAGCTGAGCTGAGCGGGGCTGAGCTGGGCTGAGTGAACTAGGCTGAGCTGGGGCTGAGCTGGGCTGAGCTGAGCTGAGCTGAGCTGAGCGGGGCTGAGCTGGGCTGAGTGAACTAGGCTGAGCTGGGGCTGAGCTGGGCTGAGCTGAGCTGAGCTGAGCTGAGCGGGGCTGAGCTGGGCTGAGTGAACTAGGCTGAGCTGGGGCTGAGCTGGGCTGAGCTGAGCTGAGCTGAGCTGAGCGGGGCTGAGCTGGGCTGAGTGAACTAGGCTGAGCTGGGGCTGAGCTGGGCTGAGCTGAGCTGAGCTGAGCTGAGCGGGGCTGAGCTGGGCTGAGTGAACTAGGCTGAGCTGGGGCTGAGCTGGGCTGAGCTGAGCTGAGCTGAGCTGAGCGGGGCTGAGCTGGGCTGAGTGAACTAGGCTGAGCTGGGGCTGAGCTGGGCTGAGCTGAGCTGAGCTGAGCTGAGCGGGGCTGAGCTGGGCTGAGTGAACTAGGCTGAGCTGGGGCTGAGCTGGGCTGAGCTGAGCTGAGCTGAGCTGAGCGGGGCTGAGCTGGGCTGAGTGAACTGGGCTGAGCTGGGCTGAGCTGAGCTGAACTGAGCTGAGCTGTGTGAACTGGGCTGAGCGAAGCTGGGCTGAGCTGGGCTGGATTTGGCTGAGTGGGCTGAGCTGAGCTGAGCTGGGCTGAGCTGGGCTGAGCGGGGCTGAGCTGAGCTGAGCTGAGCTGAGCGGGGCTGAGCTGGGCTGAGCTGGCCTGAGTGAACTGGGCTGAGTGGGGTTGAGAGGGACTAAGCTGTGCCGGCTACCAGTTGGCAAATGGGAAGACGTGGGTTCAGTATGGATCCCCTCCAGAGCCAGTTCCCTACCAGGACTGCCCCCTGTGTTTCCAAGGGCACATGAGGGCCATGCAATCAGAGGTCCCTGTGTCCTCTCTTCTCCCACCCTGTCCCTGAGACAATCAGAAACAGACCAGTGGTGTCCTGTGTGCCCAGCCTGTCTGGGTGGGACACCTCACAGGGCTGGTTTGGTTGAGTCCCTAATCTCCTGAGCTTCGTAGGCCCTGGGGTGGGCCTCTGCTTGCTGGGGGCTGCGGTGGTTTGCAGAGGGGGCTGGTTAGACTGGACTCTGACCAGGGAATTCTGAGTGGCCCACGGAAGCCCAAGCCTCTCTCCTCTGCGTGTGCCCTCCAGCACAGCAAGGCTGGCCCATGGGACAAGCCAGCTGCAGGGCCAGACCCCTCGGTGCTCACCTGTGTCCTCCTCTGGGCCCACCTTTCATGACCCCAAAACTCTGGGAGAGACATAGCCATGCCCACTGCACAGAGGGAGCTGAGGCCCCAGTGGTGCCCACAGACGGGCCAGGGTGGGTGAGAGCCGTGTGGATGACGTGGCTCCATTCGCATGTGGCCTGTGTAAGGAGCAAGTCCCGGTCCACGTGCTGGAGCCCGGAGCAGCGTGTCCAGAAACAATGTAGCTGGACTCAGCAGCGAGTCCCGACCCCTGTGCCTGGCCTTTGGGCTGAGTGACCTTCGGGCAGTTACTCACCCTCTCTGTGCCTGTTTGCCCAGGGCAGAGGGGCGGTGGGCATCGTCTCATCCGCGTGGGGCTGTCAGGGGTCTCACAGCATGTCCTCTGTTGCAGTGAGCCCCAGCAGCCCCACACTCTTCCCACTGAGCCTCAGGAGCACCGACTCAGCTGGTCACGTGGTCATTGGCTGCCTGGTCCAGGACTTCTTCCCATCGGCACCCATGAACGTGACCTGGGGCAGCAGCGGGCCAGGCACCTCCATCCAGAACTTTCTCCCTGCGCCCACCTCCCGGGGCCTGTACACCATGGTCAGCCAGCTGACCCTGCCAGCCAACCAGTGCCCAGAGGGCGCGACCCAGAGGTGCCACGTGCAGCACCACACCAGCGCCAGCCTGACCAAGGACGTGCCCTGCAAAGGTCAGAGGTTGGGCCAGGGCGGGGTGGGGGCACCACCACACCCACCAGGGCTCCTCTCAGACAGCAGTGGGCTCAGGTGGAGCCCCCGCAGAGCTGGGAGAGGGTGAGGGAGGGGCTGGAGCAGGAGGACGGAAAGCGGATGTGGGCCCAGGGGCACTGAGGGCTCTGTCTCCCTCTCAGTTAAGACACCCACATGCTCGAACTGCCAGCCCCGCCTGACCCTGAGCCCGCCAGCCATCGAGGACCTGCTCCTGGGCTCCAGTGCCAACCTCACATGCACGCTGAGTGGCCTGAGAAAGCCCCAGGGTGCTAGCTTCACCTGGAACCCCACGGGTGGGAAGGATGCCATCCAGGAGGCCCCGCAGCGTGATGCCTGCGGCTGCTACAGCGTGTCCAGTGTCCTGCCAGGCTGCGCCGAGCCGTGGAACCGCGGGCAGAGGTTCACCTGCACCGCCACCCACCCCGAGGCCAAGAGCCAGCTCACCGCCACCATCGCCAGAGCCTCAGGTGGGCCGGGTCTCGCCCCTGGGGCACCCCAGCACCCCACAGTGGGCCAGGCGCACACCTAAGCCTGCCTGTCCCGCCCCCTGGTCATCGCTAGAGCCTCAGGTGAGCCAGGCCCCACCCCAGGGGCATCCCAGCACCCCACAGTGGGCCAGGCACATGCCTAAGCCTGCCTGCCCCAACCCTTGGCGCCCCACTCACATTCTACAGAGGAAAACTGGGCACAGGGCACCCAGCGGGCAGAGGGGCTCTCTCCACCCTGCCCACACCCCTGACTGGCTCCTCTGTCCCCCAGGGAACACCTCCCCACCCCAGGTCCACCTGCTGCCGCCGCCCGCAGAGGAGCTGGCCCTCAATGAGCTGGTGACACTGACGTGCGTGGTGCGGGGCTTCTACCCCGGCGATGTGCTGGTCCGGTGGCTGCACGAAAACGAGGAGCTGCCCCGAGAGAAGTACCAGACATGGAGCCCCCTGCCCGAGGCCGGCCAGGGCAGCACCACATTCGCCACGACCAGCGTACTGCGCGTGGACACCGAGGAGTGGAAGAACGGGGACAGCTACTCCTGCATGGTGGGCCACGAGGCCCTGCCCCTGAGCTTCACGCAGAAGACCATCAACCGCCTGGCGGGTAAACCCACCCACGTCAACGTGTCAGTGGTCTTGTCAGAGGTGGACGGCATCTGCTACTGAGCCGCCTGCCCACCCACCCCACCCTTGAATAAACTCCGTGCTCGCCCAAAGCAGCCACCATCCCTCCAGCGCCTGATTTGATCCTCTCTGCAGGGCACCTCGAGGTGCCCTCACACCCGTGCGCTTGTGTGTGTGTGAGTGCGTGAATGTGAGCGCCCGAATATGAGCACGTGAGTGTGAGTGTGAGTGCGTGGTGCACAGTGATTGAGGCCAAGCTGGAGTGAAGCCTGAGGCTGGCAGAGCCGTGGGAGGCAGACACGGCTCAGTGGGCCCTGAGGTCATGGACACCATGGATGGTCCCGCTTGTCTCAGAAGCCGCCGTAAGGCTTAGCGGGAGGGAAAGGGGCACAAGGGAACGGGGCAGCCAGGGCAGGGTCTGCGCCACCTGCTGGGGCCAGGGCGTGAGAGGAATGGCATGAAGGAGGGCTGGATTCCAGGGCCCCTCACCCCCGATAGGCACCACACAGAGATGCAGGTCAGCCCACTGACTCACAAAGAAAGGGGACTGCACACATGTTCCCCATGTGCTCACACTCATGTGGGTGCACACACAAACTCCCTGTGCCTACACTCACATGGGTGCACACACATGTTCTCCATGTGCTCACACTCACATGGGTGCACGCACAAACTCCCTGTGCTCATACTCACATGAGTTCACACTCAAACACCTTGTGCTCACACTCACATGGGTGCACACATATGTTCTCCACGTTGTCCTCCATGTGCTCACACTCACATGGATACACACACATGTTCTCCATGTGCTCACACTCACGTGGGTGCACGCACAAACTCCCTGTGCTCATACTCACATGAGTTCACACTCAAACACCTTGTGCTCACACTCACATGGGTGCACACATATGTTCTCCACGTGCTCACACTCACATGGGTGAGCATGCACACACACACAAACACACACACACACTGAGCCTTGCAGGTGCAGGAAGTTCATGGCCTAGGTCCAGCTTCGGGAAGGCAAGGGGAGTCCCCATCCAAGCCCCCAGTGGGTTTTTCCCAGACCCAGCCTATTGTCCCAGGTCCCTCCTGGCCCCAACCACAGGGCAGGGGCAGGTGTGGGGCGGGCAGAGAGATAGCTCCCACCAGGACCCCCCTCAGCTTCTGGGTGGGGCCTCTGGCAAGGGGAGTGCAGGGGAAACAGAATGGAAAGGGCAGTCCCATGACCACCTGGGACACTGGGCCCCAGGGCCCCAAAAGGGGGTAGCGAGGCCCTGTTCTTGTCTTAGACACCTTCTGGGCCTCCCCAGGAGACCTGGCCTTAGGGCTACCTCTGTTCCCAGGGCCAAGGTGGGGTGAGAGCTCCTAACAACCCTGCCCACTGCTCCCCTCTCAAGGGTCCCATCACCAAAGGGCAGTAGGGAGAGCAAGGTGTTGACTGGGGAAATGCTGCCATAGTGAAGGTGCCCCAGCCACCAGGGACCCAGGACCTGCCTAAGGAGGAGCTTCCTAAGGCGACCAGGAAAGGAGGAGAAAGCAATAGATGAGGGGCTGGGCCAGCAGATGGACAGAGGGCAGATAGGTGGACGGACCATAGGACATACGATGGATGGAGGATGGATGGATATATGGATGGATGATGGATGGATGGGTGATGGATGATGGATGAATGTATGATGAATGGATGGAGGATGGATGGATGATGAATGGTGGATGGAGGATGGATGGAGAATAGATGGAGGATGGATGGAGAATAGATGGATGATGATGATGGATGATAGATGGATGGATGAGTGGATGGGTGATCAGTGGGGGAGTAAATGGATGGATGGGTGGATGGATGGATGATAGGTGGTTGAGTGGGTAGATAGATGGATGGATGGATGGTCGAATGGATGAATAATTGGATGTATCAGCATGTGACAAGCAGGTCCAAATTCCATTTAGCATGGCAGTCTGTGCCCTAGGATCCTGAAGCCAGCAGGGCTGCCTGGCCTTCACTGGGCCCTCCTTCATGCTCCTTGTAGCTCGTCAGCTACATTACCTGGGAGGGTGACAGAGGGCCCTGGTCACATCCATCCAGCCCTCAGCATATGAACCACAGCTCCAGATCCACGTCTCAAAGTGGGGCAGCTAGAAAGTGGCCTCGTCCATCCTCTTCGGCCCCTTCAGGGCCCAGGCCGGCTCATCCCAAGAGCAGGAGCGTGGTGAGGACACAGATAGGCCTTGGGCTTGAGCTCTCCTTAGAGCAGCAAAGACGGTGCCCACCCTCCTGCCCTGCCAGCTCTCTCTCCCTAAGGCGGCCCGAGACCCTCCCAGACAGAGGCCCTGTGGGCGTCTCCAGAGCCACAGTGGCCCCAGTCCCTTCTCCAGGGACCTGCCACCTCATCCTCTCTAAGGCAGCCTCGCCTGTGAGATAAGGAACCACACTGCTGGCCCCGACCCCAGGGAGGGGAGGGTGGTGGCCCAACCCACACCCACGCAGGCACATGCTTCGCAGGTGCTCGGTGTCTTGCAGGTTGCCAGGAGCTGCTTCCCTGGGTGATGATAGACGTGCCACAGGAGGACCTGGAGGAGGACGCCCCGGGAGCCAGCCTGTGGCCCACCACGGTCACCCTGCTCACCCTCTTCCTGCTCAGCATCTTCTACAGCACAGCACTGACCGTGACAAGCGTCCGGGGCCCGCCCAGCAGCAGGGAGGGCCCCCCATTCTAAGCAGAAGCCAGCCAGGCGCAGGTGGGGGCGAGGAGACAGCGTGGTGGGCTAATGGGGCATGGGGCACCTGGCTAGCAGGGAAGCAGATGCCACAGGGGGGTTGGAATCTGAGGGAGTCGTTCCTCACAGACATCGAGGACATGTGCAGACCAGAGTCCAGAGCACAGATGTCCCCCCTACAGGGTCAGGGAATCTGCTTCCCACCTGGTGCATTTGCTGCAGGGGCTGAGGGTGGGGCATTGGCAAGGACCCTGCTCCCGCAGGAGCAACCCCAGGCCCTGACCCTCCTGTGTTTGCAGGACGGAGCATGGAAGAGCCTCTCAGAGCCCAAGCGGACACCAGAGCCAAGCCCAGATTGGAAGCACCCGCCCATCCCCACACGGGCCTTCCTGGTACAATAAACTTGTGACAAACACAGTGGTTCTCTGTCTCTGAATGAGGGGAGGGGGCAGGGGCCAGGGGAGGCTTCGGGGAGAAGGGAACCAACCTCATGCCCCAAGGCAGGTTCACAGTGAACATAGAGACAGGGCCCCCTGCCAAGGCCACACGAACAGGTCCTGCATATCGCATAGGTGTGAGCAAAAGCAGGTCTCACCAAGGGAAGTATAAACAAGATCCTCACAGGAAGTGGGCCTGGCTCACTGGTCCCGATCACTGTGCCCTGGGCCTGAGCACTGGGCCCTGGTCCTGATCACTGGGCCCTGATCAGTCACTGGGCCCTGATCACTCACTGGGCCCTGACCTGGTGACTGGGCCCTGATCAGCTTTTGGGCCCTGATCACTCAATGGGCCCTGGTCCTGGGGACTGGGCCCTGATCAGTCACTGAGCCCTGATCAATCACTGGGCCCTGATCAGTCACTGGGCCCTGGTCCTGGTCACTGGGCCGTGATCAGTCTCTGGATCCTGATCAGTCACTAGGCCCTGATCAGTCACTGGGCCTTGATCAGTCACTGGATCCTGATCAGTCACTGGGCCCTGGTCCTGGTCACTGGGCCTTGATCAGTCACTTAGCCCTGATCCTGGTGACTGGGCTCTGATCAGTCACTGGGCCCTGATCAGTCATTGGGCCCTGGTCCTGGTCACTGGGCCCTGATCAGTCACTGAGCCCTGATCCTGGTTACTGAGTCCTGATCAGTCACTGGGCCCTGATCAGTCACTGGGCCCTGGTCATGGTCACTGGGCCCTGATCAGTCACTGGGCCCTTGTCCTGGTCACTGGCCCTGATCAGTCGCTTAGCCCTGATCCTGGTGACTGGGCCCTGATCAGTCACTGTGCCCTGATCAGTCACTGGGCCCTGGTCAGTCACTGGGCCCTGGTCATGGTCAGAGCCCTGGTCATGGTCACTGAGCCCTGATCAGTCACTGGGCCCTGGTCATGGTCACTGGGTCCTGATTAGTCTTGTCCCTGATCAGTCACTGGGCCCTGATCCTGATGACTGGGCCCTGATTAGTCACTGGGCCCTGGTACTGGTGACTGTGCCTGATCAGTCACTGAGCCCTGATCTTCACTGGGCCCTGATCTTCACTGGGCCCTGATCAGTCACTGGGCCCTGATCAGTCACTGGCCCTGGTCGTGGTCACTGGGCCCTGTTCAGTCACTGGGCCCTGATTAGTCACTAGGCCCTAATCAGTCACTGGGCCCTGTTCATGGTCACTGGGCCCTGATCATGTTCACTGGGCCCTGATCAGTCACTGGGCCCTGGTCACTCACTGGGCCCTGATCAGTCACTGAGCCCTGATCCTGGTTACTGAGTCCTGATCAGTCACTGGGCCCTGATCAGTCACTGGGTCCTGATCAGTCTCTGAGCCCTGATCAATCACTGGGCCCTGACCAGTCACTGGGCCCTGATCAGTTCCTGGGCCCTGACCCTGGTTACTGGGCCCTGATCAGTCACTGAGCCCTGATCCTGGTTACTGGTCCTGATCAGTCACTGGGCCCTGATCAGTCACTGGGTCCTGGTACTGGTCACTGGGTCCTGATCAGTCACTGGACCCTGGTCATGGTCACTGGGCCCTGGTACTGGTCACTGGCCCTGATAAGTCACTGGGCCCTGAGCCTGGTTACTGGGTCCTGATCAGTCACTGGGCCCTGATCAGTCACTGGGCCCTGGTACTGGTCACTGGGTCCTGATCAGTCACTGGATCCTTGTCCTGGTCACTGGGCCCTGATCAGTCGCTTAGCCCTGATCCTGGTGACTGGGTCCTGATCAGTCACTGGGCCCTGGTGCTTGTCACTGTGCCCTAATCTTGGTCATGTGCCCTAATTAGTCATTGGGCCCTGATTATGGCCACTGGACCCTGGTCAGTCATTGGGCCCTGATCATGGTGACTGGGTCCTGATCAGTCACTGGGCCCTGATCATGGTCACTGAGCCCTGGTGCTTGTCACTGGGCCCTGGTCCTGATCACAGGGGCCCTGATTAGTCACTGGGCCCTAATCAGTAACTAGGCCTTGATCAGTCACTGGACCCTGATCAGTCACTGGGTCCTAATCAGTCACTGGGCCCTGGTCCTGGTCACTGGGCCCTGATCATTCACTGGGCCCTGATCCTGGTGACTGGGCCCTGATCAGTCACTGAGACCTGATCAATCACTGGGCCCTGGTATTGGTCACTGGGCCCTGCTCAGTCACTGAGCCCTGGTCAATCACTGGGCCCTGGTATTGGTCACTGGGCCCTGATCAGTCACTGAGTCCTGGTCATGGTCTCTGGGCCCTGATCAGTCACTGGGCCGTGGTCAGTCACTGGGCCCTGGTCCTGATCACCGGGCCCTGATCAGTCGCTGAGCCCTGATCCTGGTGACTGGGTCCTGATCAGTCACTGGGCCCTGATCAGTCACTGGGCCCTGATCAGTCACTGGGCCCTGATCAATCTGGTCCTTGATCAGTCACTGGGCCCTGATCCTGGTGACTGGGCCCTGATCAGCCACTGTGCCCTGATCAGTCACTGGGCCCTGGTCATGGTCACTGGGCCCTGATCAGTCACTGGGCCCTGGTCATGGTCACTGGGCCCAGATCAGTCACTGTGCCCTGATCAGTCACTGGGCCCTGGTCATGGTCACTGGGCCCTGATCAGTCACTGAGCCCTGATCCTGGTGATCTGGTCCTGATTAGTCACTGGGCTCTGATTAGTCTTGTTCCTGATCAGTCACTGAGCCCTGATCCTGGTTACTGGGCCCTGATCAGTCACTGGGCCCTGATCAGTCTGGGTCCTGGTACTGGTCAGTCACTGGGCCCTGATCAGTCACTGGATCCTGATCAGTCACTGGGCCCTGGTAGTCACTGGGCCCTGATCAGTCACTGGGCCCTGATCATGTTCACTGGGTACTGAGCAGTCACTGGACCCTGATCATGGTCACTGGGCCCTGATCATTGTCGCTGAGCCCTGATCATGGTCACTGAGCCCTGATCATGTTCACTGGGCCCTGGTCAGTCACTGGGCCATGATCATGGTCACTGGGCACTGGGCAGTCACTGGGCCATGATCATGGTCACTGGGCCCTGATCCTGGTCACTGAGCCCTGATCATGTTCACTGGACCCTGATCATGGTCACTGAGCCCTGATCATGTTCACTGTGCACTGATAAGTCACTGGGCCCTGGTACTGGTCACTGGACCCTGGTCCTCATCACTCGGCCAGGTTCAGTCTTATTTCCACCTGCTCTGCCTCTGACTCCCTATTGTCATCTTGCGTCACTTTATATCAGATCTTGATTCCGGCCACCATGCCCTGGGTCCCAAGCACTGACTCTCAACAGGAAGTGACCCACATGGAGGACGGGGAGGCTCTCAGAGGACCTTTCAGCCTCTTGGTCTGGGCACTGGATGGAGGATGAAGGGATGACCCACCACCTGGCTTAGTCCTCTCCAGGTTTCCAAGGGTTGTGTGGTTGCCAGGCCCAGGAGGCCTGAGCCAGACCCTGTCCATGAGGGTCTCCGGGCACAGAGGTTACGCGGGGTGGGCAGGATGGGGAGGCACTGGTGTTTGTGTTCTCTTGTTTTTCTTGTTCTCAAGGTTCCGGTGCCGCATCACCTGCTGAAACTTCCAAAATTACCCCTCAGGCAGCTGAGTCATTGTGAGCCCGCCGGCCAGGTGTCCCAGCCAGAGCCTGCAGTGCTGAGGTCTCGCCCCAAACCGAGAGCTGGCCAGGTGGCTGGGCCCGGGCAATGGGCCGGAGCCTAGAGCAAGAGGTCCCCATGGCCTGCAGAATGCCCCCACCCACAACAGCTCCCACAGAACAGGGTCAGCCGGGCTCACCCAGACCAACCAATGTCAGCCTACATCAGCCAGGTAAACCAGGGTCAGGCCTCAGAGAGACCAGGGTCAACCAGGGTCATCCAGGGACTGCCAGGGTCAGCCTGAATGGCGCCCGGATGTGGATGGACCAGCTGGCCAGGGAGACTCCAGGGTGTCCCGACACCAGGCCCACTGGCATTGGCCATCATGTCCTAAAGGGTCAGAATGGCCCCATTCCTTTCATTCCTTCCTCACATGTCACCTGGGAACCTTCTGGAAGGAGCAGTCTCCTCATCACCATCTGGTGATTGTGGGGCCACGACCGGGCCTTACAGAGGCCAAGGCCAGCCTAGATCAGTAAACGTCAGCCAGGCCCGGCTGGTGTGGCTCAGAGGTTGACCCAGGAACCAAGAGGTCGCCATTCTATTCCCGGTCAGGGCACAGGCCCGGGATGCAGGCTTGATCCCCAGTGGGGGGCGTGCAGGAAACAGCCGATCAGTCAGGATCCTCTCTCATCATTGCTGTTTCTCTCTATTTCTCTCCTTTCCTCTCTGTCTAAAAATCAATAAAAATATATTTAAGAAAAAGAAAGAGAGAGAGAGAGAGAAGGAAAGAGAAAGAAAGAAGGAGGGAAGGAAGGAAGGAAGGAAGGAAGGACGGAAGGAAGGAAGAAAAGGGTCAGCCAGGCCTGTGAGCTCAGCCAAGGAGCCACCACACCTATTGTTCCATCACCACTTGGCCAGGTTCTTGGGCGTCTAACTGGCCACTGGACTCTTCAGCCTGCAGCCCCCGAGCCTGTGGCCATGACACTGCCAGGCCTGGGTGGCATTGCCCGCTGCCGGGTCCTACACCCCACGCATCCCTCCTCCCTGCTTCCCCTGTGTTGGGCCCCACAGCAGGGGCTAGAGCATGGGCACAGCCCTGGGACCCCAGAAGACCTCCCTGTGGGCTCCAGGCCCAGACAGGCATGAACCATAAGGCTTATGGCAGGGCCCACAGCCCACACCCAGGGACACTGCACCAAAGTCAGAGACAGAGAGGGACAGAGACAGAGAGAGACAGGGACAGAGAGAGACAGGGACAGAGAGAGAGACAGAAACAGAGAGACAGAGACAGACAGGGACAGAGATAGGGACAGAGAGAGACAGGGACAGAGAGAGACAGGGACACAGAAAGAGACAGAGAGAGACCAGGACAGAGAGAGACAGACAGCG